>NW_026728103.1:0-362500 GCF_030684315.1 Stegostoma tigrinum
CCCTTAAGGGTCAATATATCCTTAGTGAGATATGGAGCCCAAGATTACTTGGAGTGTTCTAAATGTGGCCTGACCAGAGCCTTTTCGACCCTCAGAAGTGCATCCCTGATTTTATATCCGAGTCCCCGCAAAACAAATGCTAATAGTGTCTTTGGCTTCCTAACCACCCACTGAACCTGCAAATTAACCTGAAGAGTATCCCGGACCATAGATTTACAATGCCCTTTGCACTTCAGATTTCTGAAATGTTTCTATATTCAAAAAAAAAACTATACCTCCATTCTTCCTACCAAAATGCATGACGTCACACATAACCAGTTGTATTTCATCTGCCACATCTTTGCCCACTCTCCTAACCTGATTGAATCCTTCTGCAGCCTCCCCACCTTCACAAGGCTGCCTGTCCCTCCTCCTATTTTTGCAGCATTCACAAATTTCGGCAGAATGTCCCCAGTTCCTTCATCTAGATCATCAATGTGGAAAGTGAAAAGTTGTGGACCCAAAACGACTCTTGTGGAACACCACAAGTCACTGGCTGCCCTACTGAGAAGAACAATTTTATCCCCACTGTCTGTTTCCTGCTTTGCAGTGTTGAAGAAATTAATTTAATCCCAGAAGTCGTTATCTAATATGATTCCTTTTTCATTCTCGATTGAAGCCTCAATACTTTTATTCACACATTGTTCTCTAATCATGCCTTACCTTTCAATCTAACAGTAGCATATTATAACATACTAGCTCTGAAGTCTTGGTATCACACTCCTGGAGGCCTCTCAATTATCAGACGTGCGCTTCCCTGTGAACATTCTACCCCAATATTTTTTTGAAAATCTCGACTCATATCATTAAAATTTCCCTTGCTCCAATTAAAAACTGATTTCTCTGGAAGGCTTATAGTTTCCCATAACTGTTTTAAAACCGATAGATTCTTGATCACAGACCCAAGTGCTCACTTCAGTCACTTGCCTTGCTGTATTACTCAAGAGATGGCCACGTTTTGCTACTTCTCCAGTGGTAACATTTAGGTGTTGTTTAAGAAATTTTCTTTAACATATTTAACAAATTCTTCATCATCCAAACATTTAACACTGTGCTACTCCCAGTCAATGTTTGGAAAATGGAAACCACCTTCTATTACAACCCTACTATTCTTACATATATCTGAAATCTCTCTACATGTATGTTCCCCAGTTTTCATCCAACTAACTGGAGGTGCAGATGGTGTGTCGTGTGCAATCCCATCCTGGTGATGGTTTCTTTCTTATTTATAATTTCTAATTTCAACCCATATATTTTCACGGGATGAGTTCTTAGGAACGATTTATCTAATCATAGTCGTGATATTTTCTTTAATAAAAAATGTCACTCCTCCCATTTTTTGTCTCCCTTTCTATCCTTTTTCTGTCGCCCTCATACTTCTAAGCTCCATCATATAGAAGCCCAAAGTCGTCAACTGCTATTTTTAGGACAATGCCTTTCATCCTGGAACCATTCATATCAACTTAGTCTGGATCCCGTCCAAATCCAGCACATCCTTCCGAAGATACAGGGCCCAAAACTGCTCTCAGTATTCCAAATACAGTCTGACCGGTGCTGATACAGCTTTAACAGTATCTCTCTGCTCTTGTCTTCTCGCAACTTCCAACTGCCAAATGAACCTGCATATTAATCATCGGAGAATTCCTGAACTAAAACTACCAAAATCAGTTTGCACTTTAGATTTGTAAAGCATTTCCTCACGTTGAAAAAAAGGTCTGTGCCTTCATTCCTCCTACTAAAGTGCATAACTCACACTTTCCCACATTTTATTCCATCTACCACTCCTTTGTGCATTCTGCTAGCCTGGCCAAATCATTTTTCAACACGCCAAATCCTCAACGCTACCTATCCCTCCACCTATCTTTGGGTTAGCTGCAAACATTGCAACAATGCCCTCTGTTCCATTTGCTGGATCATTAGTGCATAACATGAATAGTTGTGGTCCCAACACTGACCTCTCCTGAACTCATCAAGTTACTGCTGCCATCCTGTAAAATACCTTTTTATCCTGACCCTCTGCCTTCTGTCAGTCAACCAATCCTCTATCTTGTCACGAACACCATGCCTTTGTCTTATATAGCAGCTTGCTGCGCAGTAACTTGTCAAATGCCTTCCCAAAAGCTAAACAGATCATGTCCACTGGCTGTCATTTGTCTAGGTTGTTTATTACTTCCTCAATGAAATCCAGTAGGTTTGCCAAGCATGACCACCCCTTGATGAAGCTGTGCTGACTCTGCACTATTTTACATGCACTTCAAAGTACTCTGTAGCGTCATTCTTAATAACGGATTCTAAAACATTGCCAACAACTGACGTCACGTTATTCAGGTTATAGTTTCCTGCCTCTGCCTTCATCTTTTCTTGAACAAGAGTGTTGTATTAATTTTCCAATTGTCTGCGACTCTCACTGACGCCAGTGATTCCTGAAAGATTATCACCGATACCAACACAGCCTCCTCAGCCGTCTCCTTCAGAACTCTGGGATGTAGCCCATCTGGTATGGGTGATTTATCACCTTCAAGTGTTTCAGCTTCCCCAGCCCCTTCTTGTTAGCGATGGCCAGTGCATTCACTTTTACCCCATATCTCTCTTCAAGTTCTTCTCTTCTGGTGGCGTCATCTATTGTGAAAACTGATGCAAACCACCTATTCAGTTCCTCTGCCTATATATTTGCCCTGCATTACTACTTTCAAGCCTCATTTTAACGCAGTCCAATGTCCACTCCTACCTACTTGATCAATGATGGGCATTCCAATGGACAGCCCCAGGTTCCTATGATCTCACGGTGTTTAATCGCCAGGTCTTGGGATCTTTCTATGCATCCTATCAATTTACATTCCAAAATAACTGGTTACACTCTTTCGGGTCTGTCCCAGGCTTGCTTATCTCTAAGGACTGCTTGAACGATGTTATTCATTATATTCCATGTGCTATGTCTATCAAATTCTGGTATTCCTCTTATATTTTCCACTTTATCAATTATATAAGTAAAAAAATACAGTCAGTTTTAACTAACTGTTGTAAGATTTGTCATAATAATTTATGTTAGAAAGTTAGTTATAACGTCTAAAGTTATTCAGCTACTTCTATTGTTAGCACTCTGTAATGAATAAATAGAAAACAATCTATGTCATTCAGGGCATACTAGGCATATTTTAGAGATAAGAGAACCATTTCCTGAGACTGATTAACTGTCACATCTGGTTTCAATGTTTTCCTCCGAATGCTTCTATTATACTTTGGTTATACGTGTATTTGTACTTATGTTGAAATCTATCTCTAATATTATCTGAAGAATCTTTCACTGGAACCTATTTCATAATATTGTGAATAATTTCAAAGAAACAACTAATTAATGCAAAATAACTTCAGCTGTTGTTTTCACAGATGCTTAATGAGTTAGACTGACTCATTCAAGGACTGAGATCTACATTCCTCGCTCTAACTGGCGCTGTAAACCTAATGGGAACACATCCTTTCATGAATAAGGCTGGAATCAATCACTTGTCGTATTTTAATGAGCTTGTGTCTATCCTTAGATATCCTTTTTTTAACTGGTTCGAATGGTTGCTTGTAGGGCCCCCTATTCATGTTGGAGTAACTTGTTCTACGGTACCATTATGTTTCACTTAAATGCTGCAGCAGGCTGTTTCATTCTGTTTAACCTTTGTTGGCCATTTTGTATGTCTTAAAGATGGGTTGTCCTCACAGACCCCAAACGGAGAGAAGAACAGTTGGACTGACAAGGACTAGATAGTAACCTGGATGGAGGGTGAATAGATATTAATGGGGACAGCTAATGGTTAACAATGGTTTATGAGTAAAAACCGGCTATGATAACAAGGCTGAGTGTGGGGTTGGGGTAAGGACATAGGAGGGCTCAATCCCTGAAGTTATTGAGCTTGAAGTTGAGTCCAGAAGTTGTACGGTCCCCAAGCTGAAAATAATGTGCTGCAGGAATGAATGAGTGCAAGTCGAACACTATCAAGGCTTCAATGTCCATTTCAAAGTGTGATATTTCTGACTGTAATAAATACCATGTTTGCCGAGCACATTGTTCAGGCAGAAAGATGCAGGCTTTTTTTTTGGAAAAGAGGTGTGACAGAGTTTATAGGGAATGTGGTAGGTGAGCGACATATGCATTTGGTGCACAAATCAGTTGCAGCAGGAGATGCAGAGAGAAGATTGCCAGAGCGGGACAAATGAAATTGGTCTCCTCTCCACTTTGGTGTCGACCTATTCACCTTGATAGGTCATGAATTACACACATGGACATTGAAAACAACTGCACACAATCATTTATGGAATGCCCTGCTAGGTTAGGTGTCAGAAGATGATACAATGGTAACATTGCCGAGGCATTTGGATCAACCCATGAACGGGCCTTAAATACAGGTTTATGCGCCATGTACAGGCCGGTGGGATTAGTTTAAAATGGCATTATGGTTGGTTCGGACATAGTGAGTTGTATGTCCTTTTCCTGTGCTTTACTGTTCTGTTGTCGATGTTCAATGAGCTGAGCCAGATTTTGCAATATTGACTGGAGATTTGCTGAACTTCAACCCAATACAAGTATAATCACAGCTAATGGGAACTACAGATGCTGGAGAATCCGAGATAACAAAGTGTGGAGCTGGATGAAGACAGCAGGCAAAGCAGCATCTCAGGAGCACAAAAGCTGACATTTTGGCCTAGATCCTTCATCACCAAAGGGGGAGGGAGAGAGGGTTCTGAAATAGATGGGGAGAGAGGGGGAGGCGGATCGAAGGTGGATAGAGGAGAAGATAGGTGGAGAGGAGACAGATAAATTAAAGGGGTGGATATGGAGCCAGTAGAGGTGAGTGTAGTTGGGGACGTAGGGAGAGGATAGGTCAGTCCAGGGAGGTCGGACAGTTAAAGGGGGCGGGATGAGGTTACGAGGCTGGCAATGGAGGTGCGGCTTGAGGTGGGAGGAGGTATATGTGAGAGGAAGAAAAGGTTATGGAGGTGAGGATGGGCTGGGCTGGTTTTGGGGTGCAGTGAGGGGGGGGGAGACTTTGAAGCTTGTGAATTCCACATTGATACCATTGGGCTACAGCGTTCCCAAGCGGGATGGGAGTTGTTGTACCTCCAATTTTGGGTGACATCGTTATTGCACTGCAGGAGGCCGATGGAGGACATGCCATTTGTGGAATTGTGGGTGGGGTGGAGTTACAATGGTTCGCGACTGGGAGGTGCAGTTGTTTATTGCAAACCGAGTGTAGGTGTTCTGCAAAGCAGTCCACAAGCCTCTGCATGGTTTCCCTGATATAGAGGAGACCACAACGCGGACAGTGGATGCAGTATACCACATTGGCAGACGTGCAGGTGAACATCTGCTTGATGTGAAAAGTCTTCTTGGAGCCTGGGATCAGGGTGAGGGAGTAGCTATGGGGGCAAGTGTAGCACTTCCTGCGGTCGCAGGGGAAAGTGCTGGGTGTGGTGGGGTTGGAGGGCAGTGTGGAGTGGACAAGGGAGTCACTGAGAGACTGGCCCCTCCGGAAAGCAGACAAGGGTGGGGAGTGAAAAATGTCTTTAGTGGTGGGGTTGGATGGCAGATGGCGGAAGTGTTAGAGGATGATACATTGTATCCGGAGGTTGGTGGAGTGGTATGTGAGGATGAGCGGGATTCTCTTTTAGCGGTTATTGCGGGGACGTGGTGTGAGGGATGAGTTGTGGAAAATGCGGGAGACATGTTCGAGGGTGTTCTCAACCACTGCCGTGGGGAAGGTTGTGGTCCTTGAAAAAAGAGGACATCTGGTATCTATGGGAGTGGAATGCCTCATTCTGGGAGCAAATACGGCCGAGGCGAAGGAATTGGGAATAGGGAATGGAATTTTTGAAGGAAGGTGGGTGGGAGGAGGTGTTTTCTAGGTAGCTGTGGGAGTCGGTGGGATGAAGTGGATATCACCTTCTACGTGGTTGACTGCAATGAAGACAGAGAGATGCAGGATTGTGAGGGGTGTGTTGGAGCTGGCCCAGGTGAACTTGAGATTGGGGTGGAAGGTTTTGGTGAAGTGGATGAACTGTTCAAGCTCCTCGTGGGAGCACAAGGCGGCACTGATACAGTCATCGGAGTACAGCGATATCCCGATGTCACCAGTACTAGACGAACACTGATTCTGGCAGACAGGACGAAATGTCATATAAAGTCAGGAAACGGGTTCTATTTAGGAGATGGAATTCCAAACAACAATGTGAGTGCAACATGATCATTTAAGTATATATTTGTGTATACACAATTTAATCATTGGTTATGCTGATTGATAAGATTGTTCCGATCTGCATATGCTATTCAGAATTAAAAGCAGACAAAGATTTCAAAACGTTGGGGAATGTTGGGAGAGGAAGGAATAATAATACTAGGAATATAACTCAGCTCCAGCAGGTGCAGAAATGATATGCTGAGTGATCACCACCTTTGTGGTAATTACTCTGAGATGCGTGTGAGAAGTCTTCAGACCCTGAGGGGACAAGTATTGTCTGAGAAGGGTACAGACTGTACTGTTATGAATGATCTATTTCTGTTGTCTCATGAAGTGCAGCTGCCTCAAAAATATCTTTTCAATCAAAATCGATTTCCTGAAATTCATGCATTTGGCAGGCTGTCAGCAAAATGTATTTTTTTGGACTGTAAAGAAGAAAAAGACTTCAGTGTAATACAAGAGTAACCAGCATGGCAGCTCTAAAGGAAACAGGAATGGACTACATTGCCCTAAATGTAACCAATATCAACATCTGGACCCACTAATAAAAGCAAAATGCCAGAAATGGAGAACTGAAATACGAACTGAAATGGGTGGAGAAACGTAGTAGATGAGGCAACATCTGGAGACAGATTTAGAATTAACATGTTGAGTCTGATATGAACCTGTTCTGAAAATTTCATATTGTACACACAAAGTTAATTCTGCTTCTATTTGCTCGGATGCTTCCAGACCTGATTTTATTTTTATTCAAACTTTTTGTTTTGCCTTTTGTACCCAATTTGCGTGATCTGAAACAGACCAGTAAAGGTGCCATTTGAGTTTACTCTCAAACATTTGGTCATGCTCATTAAATGAAACAGTGAATATTTTCTGTATTGAAGATCCCTAATATCGATGGTGTGTTGCATCTGAGCAAAGAGAAGCAGAATTCACTTTGTGTGTACAAATATGACATTTTCAGAACAGGTTCATATCAGACTCAATATGTTGATTCTAAATCTGTCTCTAGATGTTTGCCTCATTTACTGCGTTTCTCCACCAATTTTAGTTCATATTTCAGATTTCCATTTCTAACATTTTCCTTTTCTTATTGAGTCCAGATGTTGAAATTGGTTATATTTGGGACAATGTAGTCCATTCCTGTTTCCATTACAGTTGTTGTGCTTGTAAATTGCCATGAAAAGTTTGAACTCAGTGGCACTGACATCGCAAGATCAGTCCTCTGACAGTAACTGGTTGAAAATGACGGGGAACACTCAATCAATACCTTGCCATGCTCCTGAAGTCACTGCAGTTACACTCATCTCGCAAAGTCGTACCTTTCTGAGATTTTAGAATAAGCTGTGAAAACTTCAGTTGTCTTGAAATATTTAATAGGACACATTTAACCACGGATTCTGGCAAACACTAGCAAAGGCAGAGTTTATTTGTTATCACCAACAGCTCTGGAGAAGGTGACATAGAGCTGTGTTCCTGAAACTCTTTCATTCTAAGTGGTGCAGATGTATGGGAAGAACTGTTTATAAAATGATTCCAAGATTTTTAAACCATATTATAAAGAAGCAACAGCAATTTACTCCCTTTCCAGGATGACATGTGACTTGAATGATAACTTCCTGAGATTGGGTTTCCCATTGCTCAGTTGAGGACATTACCAGTGCAGGATTCTCTTCAATTCCCATTGATCACATTTTTGTTCAGGGTTCTTGATGCCGCAATGAGTCAAGTACGGCTGGTGGCATGGGAAGTTACTCTGATCTCACTTCAAATTACTTTGGAACATCAGCTGAAGCAATTAAGAGTGAATGTACAGAACACGGTTTGAAAAATATTTTCTGTGTCCTCACAATATTCCAAAGAAATTTCAGGCATGGACTGCCGCGTCTGATTGGAGGCGTTTATCCTATTCTTGATATGGCTATTTGGTTATGTGCCTTGTCAGAGGAACAGAACCAAGCGTCATCTGTACCATGGGGAACTAAAATGATACCATTTCCAGTGCATTAGACAATGGAAAACACACACTATTGTCTGATCCTATTCGACATTGATCATTTCAACTTCATCATTCACTGATGACCAATAGCAACATAGAAATCAGCATCTTCCTTCATCCTGGTTGGAGGGCAGAAAGAGAGAGAGAGAGAGAGGGATGGAGAATTGGGAGAAACGGGGCAAGTTGTGAGATAGACAGTGGGAGTGGTAGAAGAAGGCTGTGAAGGGAGATGGTCAGTGGAAGGGTGTGTAGCAGCAGAAGAGTCAGTGCATGGGAAGCAGAAGTGTAAGGAAAGAGGAGGAGGAGTAGTAGCAGATGAAGTGCAAACGGCAGGGAAAATCATGTATTTGGAGACGAGAGATTGAAAGCCGATCAAAAATTAATGTTCACAAAAATCGAGATATGATTGCCATTGATAATTAAGAAAAAGATTTCTGATGCTTCTTTTCTAATATTTAGTTCTCGTTCAGATTTTACACTCTCTCTGTATTTCTGCATTTCCATCAAGTGCAGATGAAATGTTTTACTCCCCTAGTGCATTGCCTTAATATTTTTTCAAAGGCAAACATGAGAATATGGTTTGATCTCCGACAGTGTGTCCATAATAGTGTTATGAAGAACTTGCACAAGATCCACCTAAAGCATAAACGTTTCAGTTCAAGAAACCAAAACTAAACCCAACAATAATGACATTAAAGCTTTATGAATATAACGTTGAGACTGGGAAAGGAGAATTCAGCTCCGTGCCCAAAATACAATTTGCGATTCCCTCACCAAAATTCTCAACTGCATCACACTGTAAATTCATCAAAATAAGTGAAAATAACGTCTGGAAATTTCAATTCTTCCTCTGCAAAAAGCGTTTGAAAAACAGAAAGAAAATCAAAGTTTTTTTGTGATATTCATAAATTATGATAATGAGAATGTGGGAGATGGTGGGGGAGGTAGCGATGTGGGGAGAGGTTATGATGGATAATTTTGTGGATGTCATAAGGATGAGCCGAGTGATTCGTAATGGGGAGGAAAGTGTTAGGCTACAAGACAATACCAACAGCTTGTTCAGATGGCCAGATCAGTGCCTGATGAAAGTTAACACGATAAATGTGAGTTGATGCATTTCAGAAGTAACAAGACAAGAAAATACTCAAACGGTGAATAGAGGCTAGATTTGTTCACGCTTATCTTTGGAACAGAGAAATTCGAGGAGTGGAGACTGATCGAGGTACGGACAGGGTGAACAGAAAGCAGCTGTTCACCTTCCACACAGGGTCTTAAACAAGGAGACACACTTTTAAAGTGAAAGGCAAGAGGTCGAGAAAGGATTTGGGAAATTTGTGTTGAATTCAGAAAATGGTAAGTGTCTGGAATCCACTGCTTAGGAGAGTGGCTGAGGCAGGTAACATCACAAACTTTACAAAGCACTTGGATCAGCACCTGGTGGTGCAGACGCAATGGGGCTTTTCTCGATTATATGGTTATATGTAGTAGCAGCCATAAAAGCTTTGATATATTCTGAAGTACTTGCCAACGGCAATTGTTTATCTGTTCCATCAACTATGCTCAGTAAGTGGTTATTTTACAAATCAGAATCATCTTTTGGGTATCAGCACTTACTCAACCGAGGACAGCTAAGCTATATCTGTGAACATCCAGGGTTTTTCAAATGCTAAGTGCAAGATTATTCCAGCTGTTTGCCATGATCATTTTAACAGAACAAATAACATAGATACAGCTAAGATAACAAAGTCTGGAGCTGGATGAACACAGCAGGCCAAGCACCATCTCAGGAGCACAAAAGCTGACGTTTCAAGCCTAGACCCTTCATCAGAGAGGCCTGCTGTGTTCATCCAGCTCCACACTTTGTTATCTTGGATTCTCCAGCATCTGCAGTTCCCATTATCTCTGATACATAGATACAGCTTTTCCTTCATAATAAATACTTTTAGCTATAAGGGTGTCATTTCTCAAAAGAAGAATCAGCTCCTCCTTCCCACGTAGACACTTTGAGAATGTACTTGCTTTCCTGCCAATTGTTAACTCTCACTTCTGTACAGTGCTAATGAACTTGTTGACTGTTTCCATGATCTGGTTCCAAAGAGAATGTTTCAGTTTGGGCCAGGATTGTGAATGCTCACAAACTAACAGATATATAGTGAGGGAAGGAAAACACCAGCCAGCCAACTGAGTCTTCAGCACCGTTTCACAATCCTCAGTTCTTGCAGCAGGCTCTGTCCTTATTCCAAAATATGTGGACATCATTCAGGTTTCACTGATAAATGGATAACAAGAATAGATGTTCAATGCTGCTAGGCAGGAATTATATCCAACAGGAGGTAATGCAAAAGCCCTTCTTTGACATTCAGTGATATAAACAACTTCCAATGACAAATATTTTGTGTGTAACTATACATCAGAAATTCAATCTGTCCAGCCATGTAAATGAGCAGATCGCAGAAACCCTACAGTGTGGAAACAGGCCATTCAGCCCAACAAGTCCACACCATCATTCTGCTGACCATCCCACCAAGAGCCATTCCCCTACACCTGCATTTCCCATGTCTAACCCACCTAACCGAAACATCTTTGGACACAATGGGCAATTTGGCATGGCCAATCCACCTCCCCGGCACTTCTTTGGACTGTGGGAGGAAACCGGACCACCTGGAGGAAGCCCATGCAAACAGAGTCTGTGCAAAGTCCACACAGTCGCCCAAGGGTGGAATTGAACGTGGCTCCCTGCGCTGTGAGACAACAGTGCTAACCAGTGAACCACTGTGTTGCTCCATGAACCTCATATTTATTAAAATTAAACTCTATCTGCCACTCCTCGATGCATTCGCCCATCTGATCAAGATCCCATTTAACTCTGCAGTAACCTTCTTCAGTGTTCACTACATTTCCAATTTTGGTGGAACTTTTCAAAGGAAATTAATACTGGTCGAGCTACATTAAAATCCCAAAAGAATTAAAAAGTAAATCTGACTTTCTAATAAATTATTGAATTTTGTTGATGTTCTTATTGATCTATTGGGCTAATTGATAGCTTTGAAGTTTTGGGGTATATTTGCAAAACTCAGTTCATGCATCAGTTGAAAGAAAAGGCCAACCGACAGCTCAGGGAGCAGATAATACAATATAACACAACATTTAAGAAGCAGCTGCAGGAGCACTCAAAAATGCCAGGGCACAGAGGGCCACAGACCTCGAGGTAATTGAGATTAATGTAGTTTGTTGGCTTTTTACTTGAATAGCTATGTTGAGCTTGAGGGCCTGTTTGTATGCTGAATAACTCTATGATGTTAATTTTGAAAACTTAAAGTACAATATCACAATTCACAAAGCTTGTGAGCATCAAGTGATGAGGATTACCATCTCCAAGACAACACAGCATCCTGACTTGGATCTATATCATTTTTTCTTCATTGTAACTTGTTCACAATCATATACCTCTCCTTGAAACATGTGTGTTAGTGGCCCAGCACCATGTGTCTGAAAACGACATTCTGAATGGAAATGAAATAACTGTAATAAATGCTGGTCTTGCTAACGAAACTCATCTGACAAGAACAAATAAATGAAATGAACTGCAATGTTAAAGACATCTATTCGGCCTAATCTGATTTATAAAGCATTTTTTAATGATAATGATATTTCAAGTATTGTCCAAATACTGTTTACAAATCACATTTGGAAGCTGTGCCCATCATTTTGAGAGGGTGAGCCTTCATTGCCATATGAATTCTTTCACTGTTTTCCTGTATTTAAAGGCAACACAGATGTAGAAACTACATTGATTGGACAAGTCAAACCAATTCCACCATGTGATGAGAACCCGAATGGTCTGATTGTTAAATGGGATCTTGATCAGATGGGCCGAGGAGTGGCAGATAGAGTTTAATTTCAATAAATACGAGGTTCTTGGAGCAACACAGTGCCCATTCCTCTCCACCCCTTATAATGTCAGTACAGCATTCTTAGTCAAGGACCTGTTTGCCTCTGACTTAAGAATATTCAATGGCTTATCCTCCATCTCTCTCTGGAAAGAGTTCCACAAACACAATCCTTTGAGAGGGTTAAAAAAGTCACTATTTTTAAAAAAACTGGGAAGTTGTTCAGTTTTAAGGTCCATCCATGAGTGGTAATCTCTCGCACAAAGTGAAATCGTGTTTCAGCATTCAACTTGAAAAGACTGGGTGGAATATTCTGGGGTTAAACAACGTCAGGTGTCATTCGCTGCAAGTCCAGTAGATACAGGGCCAGTCTGGTTAAGATTTCCTCCTCAGGTAAACACTTCTCACGTGAATCAGTTCAGTGAAATGTCTCTGGATGGCTTCTCATGCCATTATGCCCACAGGTCTCTCAAAGCAGTGTCACCGTTATCCTGTAAAACTGTCAAAAAACTGCCCTACTTCTGAATGTATTCTGTTTCAGAAAGTTTTAACATTTACATGGACTCCCTAAAAATGTGGTGTGCATGCATTTTTCTTTCTTACACATGTTGCTGGTTCCTCTATACTTCAGTTTTGCAATCTCTTCATTGAAATAATGCATGCTTTTCCATTCAAACCTTCAAAGTCTTCGAACACAGACACATTTTCCCTACAATGCTGCGTACATCAATAATTTTCGGTTCACTTGACACGTCTAGAACCCTTTATTGATTTGCATCATTTTTGTATTTTCCCTTTCTAAAATTTTCAATGTTTATATTCTTCCATAACACAGCCAGGACAATTTGCCAAATATGTACTTTGTGGCAACATTTAGAGGAGGCAATGGCCTAGTGGTGTTGTCACTGGGCCGTAAATCCAAATACCCAGGTAATGTTCTGGATACCTGTGTTAGAATCCCATAATAGTTGATGGTAGGATTTGAATTCAATAACTATCTGGAATTAAGAGCCTAATGATAATCACAAATCTATTGCTGAATGTCAGAAAAATCCATCTGGTTCACTAAAGTGATTTTGGGAAGGAAACTGCCATTCTTACTTGGCCTGGCCCACGTGTGATTACATATCGACAGCAATGTGGTTGATTCTTAACTGTCCTCTGGGGAATTTGGGATGGGTAATAAATCCTGCCCTTTCCAGTGATACCCTCATCCTTTGCATGAATAAACAAACAAAATTCCTATGGAATTGACAATATAATTCTTGTACTCCATGTCCAAACTGTCAGTTCGCCACAATGCTAACATGTTTTGTTGTCCCATCACCCATTTCTGAGATTGCGTTTGCAGAAAATATTCTTTAAATCTCAAAAGAATGGTCAACTCTCTTTGCTCCTGATGTAAATGGTCATTTGTTCTTTCGTTATGAAAGTAACATGTTAAGTAAGGACTGCCTGTCAGACTGTGACGTTTTGATTTTGCTTACTCCAGGCAATTAAATATCAGGAATTAGAAAGACGAATAGGCCTTCTGGTTCACAGGTCTGCTCTGCCAATCAACAAGACCTGATTGCACGCTGATCTCCACATTACTGTCTTGTTCACCACACGCCAAGCAAGTCTGCATCACCCTCAATTGAACCCTTTGACACACGCCACCTCAACCATCACTGAGGATTAAAAGCCAAAGAACTTCAGATGGAATAACAAAGGAACACAGGAACTAAGAGCGGGAGTATGCAATTCAGCCCTTGGAATGCACTGTGATACTTATTATGATCATTGCTAATCATATCCAATCTCAGCTCAAACTTTCCTGTCTGCTCCCCACAGCCCTTTATTCCACTTTTAATGAAAAACCCGCTTCTTTCTTTCTTGAATCTGTTGATTGATTCTGCCCCCACTGCACTCTGATGCAGGAAGATCCACAGATTCACAACCCTCAGAGAAGTAGTTTCCCTCATGTCAGTATTACATCTATCTCTTCTCATTCTATATCTATGACAACTTGATCAGGGCATTACCATATGAGGACATGTGGCTAACATCCACCTTATCAATGTCCTTCAGCATTCCATATACCTCAATCAGATCCTCTCGCATTTATTTGTACTCCAGTGAATACAAGCCGAAGCTATTCAACCTCTGCTCATATGATAACACTTTCAACCCTGAAATCAAACTGCAAATCCTCCTCTGAACAGACTCCAGTGGCCATCACATCCTTCCTCAACTAAAACAGGACACAATACTCCAGGTGTGGTCTCACCAAAACCTTGCAGAATTTAATAGCACTTCTTTCTTTTCATAATACATTTCCTTTGCAATGAATGCCAGAGTTTAATTTGCCTACCTTATTGTATGCTGCACCTGCATACCTACTTTGAGATTCAAATACAAAAGGTACCCATGTCCTTCATCGTTGACGCACTTTCAATCTGCTTCCACTTAAATAAAAGTTTACCCTTTAATTTTCCGTCCAAAATAGAACACCTCACACTAATCCACATTAAACTGAATTTGCCAAATTCTGGTCCTTTCTCTGAGACTATCAATATTCATCTGTAAACTCTGTCTTCTCATCACAGCCCACATTACCACTTGTTTTAATGTCATCCGTGAATTTTGCTGTTTTATTCTGTCTCTGCTTCCAGGCCATTTGAATAAATTGTTGAGGTCCAAGAACTGAAACCTGCAGCACCTCACAAGTTTCAGTTCGTGTGCAGAGAAGATCACATTTATCCTGACATTCTGTTTTCTCTCAGTTCGCCTATCACCTATCAAGTCAATACAGTATCCTTAACCCCATCAGCTCTAAGTTTCTGGATCAGTATTTTAGGTGGCACCTCCTTAAGTGCATTCTCGATGCCTAAAGATACCACATCCACAGGATCCTCAATATTCAGCTTCCTGTTTACACCCTCAAACAACTCCAGCAGATTTTTCAAATACAACCTACCGTTCATGAAACCGTGCTTCTACTGCTCCTCAAAACTTCCCAGTATATCTCTTCTGAACCCTCTACAGATTAAATATATCCTTCCTATAACTGAGTAACCCGAATTGGACACAGTATTCCAGAAGAGGCCTCCTGAATGTCCGGTCCAACCTCAACATTTAGAATGCATTGAATATAATCCCGACAGTGTGAAAAGAGGCCCTTCAGCCCAGCTAGTCCACAGCAATCCTCAGAACATCCTACCTGGACCCATGCCCCTATAACCCTCCTGATTTAAACATCCTTGAACACCACGGACAGTTTGGCACGGCCAATCCATCTAAACTGCGCATCTTTGGACTGTGGGAGGAAACCAGAGCACACAGAGGAAACCCATGCAGACATGGGGAGAACGTGCAAACTCCACACAATCAGCTTGAGGCTGGAATCGAACCAGATCCCTGGCACTGCGAGGCAGCAGTGCTAACAGCTGAGAGACTGTGCCACCAACATAATGTCCTAATTCTGATATTGGAAGGACTGAGCAATGAAAACTAATTTCCCAAATGTCTTCTTAACCATCCTGTCTGCATGTGACACAACTTCAAAGAATTATGTACCTGCACCCCTAGGTCCGTATATTCTCCACATGATGGAAGGTCGGACCATTAATTGTATAAGACTGATCCTTGTTTATTGTACCAAAATGCAATACCCCACATTTACCCAGATTGAACTCCATCAGCCCATTGACCCATTTGATTAAGATCCCTTTGTAATAGTAGAAAACCTTCTTCCCTGTCGACAATGCCACCAATTGTGGTGTCGTCCACAAACTTAAGAGCCATGCCTTCTATATTTTCATCCAAATAATTTATAGAAATGACAGACAAAAGAGGACTCAGAACTGATCCCTGTAGAACACGTCTGGTGACAGGCCTCCAGTTCAAAAACGTTTTCTACACACATTTAACAAATTCCTCACCAGTCAAACATTTAACACTTTGGTAGTATTAGTCAATGTTTGGAAAATTAAAACAAACTACTATACCAAAATTATTTATACATGTATCTGATATTTCAAAATATTTGTTCTTCTGTTTTCCCCCTGACTGTTGGGGGGCCTACAGTACATTCCCATCAAGGTTATCATTCATTACATCGTATTTCTAATTTCAATGCGTATATTTGCACTGGATGATTTTTAAGTCATATTTTCTTGAGTTACAACAGTCATGTTTTCCTTCAATGAAAACACCCCTCCTCCTCCTCTTTGCCCCCTTTCTATCCTTCCTATAACTGCCTCATACTTCTAAAGTCCTTCCGATATAGACTGAGTCCTCACTGTTATTTTTATGACAAGTCCTTCATTCCAGGATTATTCTTCCAATCCTACACTATATCTCCTCCAATGCCAACACATCTTTCCTTAGATTTGGGGTTCAAAATGGTTCAGAATATTCCAAATGCTGTCTGCCCAGTGCTGATAAGCATCAGCAATATATCTCTGCTCCGTATTCTAGGTCACTTGAAATACATGTTAAATGGCATTTGTCTTCCTAACTGCCAACCGAAACTGCATGTTAACCTTAAGAGAATTCCGGATTTAGGAGTCGCAAGTCCCTTTATGCTACAGAATTCTGAAGCCTTTCCTCATTTAGAAAGTGATCTATGCACTTATTATTGCTAATTCACTTATGGATCAGGTATTAATCCAGAGATTACCATCTTTTTGTTTGTACTAGCGAGTTTTGAGAAGATTTGGTTGTACTCTTTAATTTAGCCCCAAGCTGCTCAGCAGAACCACATTCCTCTGTTCTGTCAAATGCGACTGTTCATCTCTCATTCTAAGTTCCCCTGCCACCTAAATGAGATATTTTGAACACAGGCACGAAGTAGGCTACACAGCCTTTGGGACTCCCACTTCTGGCAACAGAGAAGAGTGACTATTTCCCTGACAATTCTATCACCAATTACAACTATATTTCTTTTGTTTTCCCCCACCTCTTGAATGACCCCCTCCACCACAGTTCTGTGGCCAGTTTGCTCATCCTCCCGACAGCTCCTGCTCTCATCCACACAGGGAAGAGGAATCTCAAACCTGTTAACAAGCTCAAGGTCTGAGGCTCCAACAACACTTCCTTTGTTTTCTTCTGTCTGTCTCACTCATGGTCACTGATAGTAAGAATTGGCTAGAGTCAGAGACAACACTTTGTGGAGCTAGAGAAAGACAGCAGGCCAGGCAGCGTCAGGGGAACAGAAAAGGTGACGATTTGGATCGGGACACTTCTTCAGAAAATCTGTTCCTCCAGCTCCACACATTGTTATCTCAAGCATGGTCACACCTTTTTTGTTCCTGACAACTGACTGTATTTGCAGGAATTAACCTGAAGCTTCTGGCTGCCCCTTGAAGCAGAGCATCCAGGTAACTCTTCCCCATCTCTCATGTGTGGCAGTGCTCAGAGCTCAGTCACCAGCTCATCAATCTGAGCCAGAGTTTGTCAAGCAACCAATTTTTGCTGTGAATGGTGTCACTGCGAACCACAATGGGGTTCACTGGCACACAGGTAATGCAGTTGCAACACATCACCTGGACCAGCATCCCTTTTTTTAATAACTTCTTAATTTTATTTTAAAAGAACACTGAAACAAAGTCCATTATTCGTGGAGAGAGTAATTGACCGTGCTGAAGAGGGTAGCATAAGGCAAATTTGATAGATACCTTGAGGGATTGTGTGGTCGGCAGAGATTAGAGTTGGGAATGATCGTGATCATGGGGGGGGGAGGGATGAGCAAACAAGGATCAGAATTTGTTTAAAATGTTGCTTTTTTCTCAACTGGCAAGCTCGTCAGCTCAGTGAGCGCAGGATGAGAAGAACAAGACTCAGTGCAAGTCAGTACATAGGCAGTGGAGTGTTGGATGAGCTCAGGAGTACAGGGAGGTTGAAAGTGGAAGCAGGATCAGGAGTGTTTTAGGGTCATTCGATCAGGAGGTTCCAAAGGTATAACTCTATTACCTACCTTTGGTCCATGTCACTGAATACCTTTGCGAAACAAAAGTTTGTCTGTTTCAGACTGAAAACTAACAAGTGAGTATTTGGGCATCAACTGTCAATCTTGGAACATAGTTCTGAACCTTTACCACTGGTTTTGTATACAGGTGATTCCTAACATCTCTCCTGCACAGAATATTCTCTCATGTTCTAGACTAAGTTAAAGGAAATTTCTATTCATCCAGCACTGGGTGTTGGGGCATTGTGTGACTTCGAAGGAGCTTCGAGGTGGCGATGGTCTCAAGCCTTTTTCTTCATTGTCGTGGAAGTGGTTGTTCGTGGAGGCTTCCTTGAAGTTAAGGTTTACCTGTTTGTCAATAATACCTCTCTGATTCATCGTCTCCTCCTTTCAAACTTCTCTCTTTTCTCAACCCCCTCAATCTGCACCAGCCTATTGGTGACAGTCTCTATGACCAGGCTGGGTGGCAGGTTGCCCCCCAGAAGGACAATGGAGCACCGTTGGGGATATGTATTGGTCAAAGATATTGGTCAAGGATTGAGAAATGAATTGAAGGCAGAGAGTCAAAATAAAGCGGGAACTTTTTTTTTGATGGAAAATTGTAACTTGTGGATCCCCACAGAGGGATCATTGCTGGGTCCACAACTATTTACAATATATACTAATCATCTGGATGACAAGAGAGAATATACTGTCGCTAAGTTTGCAGATGACACCAAATTAATGGAGGCAAGCAGTGAGGATGGACAATGAAACTACAGAGGGATAAAAATAGGATTAGCAAGCAGGCACAAACTCAGTGGGTAGAATATAAGGTGTGAAAATTGAGGTTTTTGTATTTTAGCAAGAAAGTTGGGAGAGGTGAATGTTATATACCTGTGAAAACTACTGCAGAAAGTGAAAGCACAGAGTGATTTTTGGGACCTTGTGCTTGATAGTCAAAAAACTAACATTCAGGTTCAGTGGGGAAATCGGGAAGGCAAGCAGCCTTTTGGCCCTTATTTAAAGGGAATGGGGATGTCTTGTTAAAACTATACATGACACTATTCAGATCACACCTGGAATACTGTAAACAGTTTGAGCCCCCTTATTTTAGGAATGGCAGTTCAGAGAATTTTAACAAGATCGATCCTAGACATGGAAGGATTTCTCAGGAGATGTATCCAATTTATCATCCAGTACCCTATTAGAATGCTTCAGTTGAACCTGCCTCCACCACTTTTCCAGGTCATGTATTACAGACCAGTACTACTCGCTGTGTGACAAAGTTTTTTTTTCTTACAGTTCCCTTGTTTCTTTTGCACATCACTTTAAATCTATGCCCTCTCAGTCTTCTTTCCCATGAAAAGTGGGAATAGCTTCTCCCTATTGACTCTGTCAAACCCGCTTTTGACATTTAAAACTTGCATCAATATCCGAGCAGGCTTTATCTCTTTGAGCAGAACTGTTCCAACTTGTTCAATCTGATCACCGGAACTGAAGTTTCTCATTCCTGGAAAACATTCTTGCAAATCTCCAACTCTTGATCCAATGCATTTTTAACTTTTGTATAATATTGTGCCCACAACTGCACAATACTCAGCTGAAATCTAATATCTTGTTCAACATTGCCTCCCTGCTCTTGCATTCTGAGCCCCTATAATTAAAGCAGAGAACAGAGGGTTTTTCATTAACTTCTCTCCCTTGACCTGCCCTGCCACCTTCAATGAAACACCCATGTCCTTCTGCTCCTGCACCATCGTTAGAATTGTACACCCTATTTTAAATTATCTTCCAGAATTCTTGTGACCAAAGTGCATTACCTCAAATTTCCCTGCATCGAACATCGTCTGCCACCTATCTGCTCACGCCACCAAATCAGGCATATTCCACATGTGTTTAACTGCAGCCTAGGATTCTTGCTTCCCAAGCTTCTCTACCATTATGTGTTGGCAGACTGTTGCTTATATTTTAAGCTGTGTTTAATCTCAGTGACACAGCAGAACAGCATCTGCTCTCTGCCCCTCAGTCCTTGATCTGATGCACAAGGTTATTCAACTTTGGGAAGAGCTTTCATTGTAATCAGACTATGACTCAGATAACATAGAGCACTCGCAAAAAAAAAACAACCAGTTTTATTTATCCCTCATTCCCCACATCATAGGGATAGGAAGAGGTGGGACCATGGGAGGACACAGTGTGAGATGTATTCAGCCCTCTCCATCACATTACTCAGATAAGGAGGGGCCATCATAGGGAAGGATGAAGCTGGAGCTGCAGTAACCCCTCTGTTCTCCACATCAATGGGATATAAAAACGAGGGGACAAAGTGCCTGTGGGACAGAATACACTGAGCTGTATCTGGTATTGGGTATAGTGTGAGATATGATCACCAACCAATCTTCAGTCAAATACAACAGCAACGTTTTTTAACAAAAGAGAGTCATAGCAATATATGCATCATAGCATTGAGAATCAGCACAGGTACAGGCACTTCAGTCGAACTCATCCATGCCCACCAGATATCCTAAATAAACCTAGTTCCACATTTGGCCTACATTCTGTTGAAACCTTCATATCCATAGACTCATCCAAATGGCTTTTAAATGCTGTAATTGTACCAGCCTCCATCACTCCTGTGGCAGCTCATTCCATACATGCACCATTCTCTTTGTGAAAAAGGGACTCCTTAGATCCTTTTTAAATCTTTCCCCTCTCACCTTAAACCTATGCTTGCTAGTTTTGGACTCCGCCGCCCTGGGGGAAAGACATTGCCTATTTACTCTATCAATGTTCTAATGATTTTATCAACCTCTGTAAGGTCGGCCCTCAGCAGCTGACACTCCAGTGAAATTAGCCCCAGCCTATTCAGCCTCAACCCATAACTCAAAGCCTCCAACCCTGGCAACATCCTTGAAAATCTTTTCTGAACACTTTCAAGTTTCACAACATCCTTCCAAAAGGAGGAAGACCAGAATTTCACACAGTATTCCAACAGTGGTATAAACTACATTCTGTACAAACACAACATGACCTCCCAACTCATTTACTAAATACATTGACCAATAAAGGCCAGCATACCAAACGCTTATTTCACTATTCTATCTACAGTGTCTCCACTTTCAAGGAAATGTGAACCTGCACTCCAAGGTTTCTTTGCTCATCAACAGTCTCAAGGACCTTAGCATTTTGTGAATAGTTTCTGCCTGATTTATTAAAGTTCAGCATCTCATATTAATCTAAGTTAAACTTCATTTGCCACTCCATGGGTCATTTGTTCATCTGAGCAAGATCCCCTTGTACTGAGGTAACCTTCTTTGCTGTCCACTATGACTCCAGTTTTGGTGTCATCTGCAAACTTACTAACTATAACTCCTACGTTTACATCCAGATCATTTCTATGAATGAAGAAAAGCAGTGGAACCAGCACCGATCCATGTGGCTTCCTGCTGGTCACAGCCTCCAGTCTGAAAAGCAACCCTCCACACTACCCTGTCTTCTACCTTTGAACCAACACAAGAGCCACATAGTTAGTTCTCCATTTATTCCGTCTGATCTAACCTTGATAACCAATCTACCATGAGGAACCTTGTCAAACGTCTTACTGAAATCCATATTGATCATATCCACAGTTCTGACCCCATCAGCCCGCTTTGTTACTTCTACGAAAGACTCAATCAATGACAGCTTAAAGAATGAATGGCTGCAAAGTTACGCGCTGTACCGTCTGAAAGCCTGTACCGACAAGTTGGGCTGAATGGTTTGCATCTGCACCATATGAATTCTGTGGTTGTGAAATGTCTGCTGGGGAATCACAGGAGATCTCCAATGGATCACTTTATCATGTCGGCATGAAGACTGGTATTTGTCTGCACCCGAATTTCTGGGGCAGTTTTTTTTTTCAGTCAGGGAATGGTCCCAACAGAGACAAAGGACAATTAGCCAGCCCTGTTCGTGCCTTTCTCCCAGGTTTTTCGAGTAATCCTGCAATGTGTATCACATGACGGACTTCATTCTTGCGAGTGAGAGGTCCACACACAACAGTTGCTGCTGGAGAATCCTACAGAGTTTGCTGCAAGGGATTGGTTCCTAACTCAGCTGAAATGTTGCCAGGAGTGAGATTTCAATTCATTCCTTAATAGAGACTACAAACACCAATGACTCACCTCAGACCACTCAGCCAGGACACTTTACTTTACCCAATGCTTTGACTAGGATTGATACTGAATTAAATAAAAGCAATAAAATTACGTTCAGAAGGAAGCAGTATGGACTACAGATACCTGTATCAATTTCCAGCTCCAAGTAACCCTGACATGTTACAGAAACAGAAGTTGTTGGAGAAACTCAACGGGCATGAGACTGTCGCTATTACTTATAAACTTTTCCAATGAAATAGCATCGCATAAACGCACTCCTCAGCAAAAACGTAAATTTAAGTAGAGATTCTAACAGGCAGGTGGGAACGACATCCAGAGAGAGATTTCAGGGAAAGTCAGAGGAATCCTTTACTGAAGCTTGCAACTCTTCTGGGCTCACACATCTTGTGACTGCTGCTACTAAAAGAAATAAAAACCTGAAGTGCGTGAACTGCCCGCTCTCCTTCCATTGTTAAACCGTCATTCCACAGATTCTTCAACCACTTCTGCATTTGCAACCTCTCTTCAAAGAAAAACCAGGACATAAATAAGAGATAGCAGTGTGGAGTTGGAGGAACACAGCAGGTACACAGGCAGCATCAGAAGAGCAGGAAAGCTGATGTTTTGAGTCTGCACCCTTCTTCAGAAATGGCGGGGGGGGGGAACAGAGCTATGAAATAAATGGAGAGAGCAGGGGTGGGGCTGGGAAAATGAGGTGGAATAGTGATGTGAGTGCAGGTAGGCAGTGCTGGGGATTGGTCAGTGATGCCAGAGGAGTAGACAGGTGGGAGATAAAACAGACGGGTTGTCTCAGCTCAAGGGGGCAGGGATGAGAGGGAGGATTAGTCATGGGCTGAGGAGGTTTTGAAATTCGTAGGGTCCTTTGGTTGTAGGGTCCCAAGCCAGAATATAAGATGCTGCTCCTCCAGTTTCTGGCTGGCGTTGTTGTGACACTGGAGGGGCCCCAAGATGGGTGTCACCCAGGGTGTGGGAGGGAGAGTTGAAAAGATGATGTTTTATGTGCGAACAGAGTGCAGGTGTTCCACAAAGCGGTCTTGGAACATCTGCTTGATCTCACTGGTGTAAATGATGCCACATAGGAAGCAGTAGATGCAGTGAGCCACACTAACAGATGTGCAGGTGAACATCTGTCTGATGTGGAAAGTTTTTTCGAGCCCTAGGATGGAGGTGAGGGTGGAGGTGTCAGAGCAGGTTTAGTACTTCTTGCAGTTGCAGGGAAAGATGCCAAGGTTTTGGGGCTAGGGGTGAGTGTGCAGCGGATGAGGGAGTTGCAGAGAACACGGTCCCTATGGAGGGCAGATAACGGTGTGGAGGGGAATATAACCTTGTTTGTGGGGTCAGATTGCTGGTGGCAGAAGTGACAGAATGATACGTTGAATCCAAAGGTTCATGGGATGATAGTTGAGTCAAGGGGGTTTCTGTCTTTGTTTTTGTTGCAGTGAGGGGATGTGAGAGCAGAGATGTGGGAAACGCAAGAAATGCGGTTGACTTCATTTTCCCCAAATCAAATATTCACATGAAACAAAATGTAAGATTTCTTTTCGTCTGGCATTTTTAACAAATAATTCACCTCACTGAAATTTCCTTCAATTTATTAAAGCCTATTAAAACTAAATTTTAAAGGCTCACCTACCACTGGAAGTAACACTAATTCTCTATCCCCACTGGCCAAATTGCAAACCTTTAATTTCTTGTCTGCGTCATGTTTCATCACATGCTGTGCTACTTTTACATGCTGTCTAGCCAAATCACATATTCTTAATTCACTTCAATGTTACTCTCACCTTGTACCCAAAAACTAATTCAAAGAGACTGAATTTGGCAAATTCATTTCATGAATCCCAAATTGCAAAAAGTGCGTCAGAAGGCTTTTGTCCCAGTCCTCTGGATAGCCTTGACTATAAGCTCTCAACATGGTCTTTAAAGTTTGATGCCACCATTCTCATGCCCCCTGTGATTCTGCATGGTATGCAGTGGAGTTCATTTGTTTTATTCCATAACCTCCTTGAATTACTCCTGTAAATATTGACATGTGATCTGATTGTATTTCTGTGGGTAGTTGGTACCTGGTGAAATATTTAAGTAACTCTTCTGCAAGTATTTTAGCCATGATATAGCATAATGAAATGAACTCTGAAAACCTAGTTGACACATCTTTTATGGTTAATAAATACTGATCCCGATTTTTTTTTGTTTTAAGTAATAATTTATGACCTTTTTAAAGGGTTCCTCAAACGCAGGAATGGATATTAAAGGCACTGGTTACATTGCCGCCTGGGGTTTTCCAAACAGCTGACATTATGACATGTTTTGCAAAATCAGCCACAATCAAATAGTGGACCAAACTCGACAGGCCGAATGGCCTAGCTCTTCTACAATATCTTATGGTTTTATGGACTCGACCCAATTGTCCTGAATTTGGTAGTACAGGGTAATCGGAGCCTAAAGATATATGTTTTGCATACACAATGACATGCAAGAATGAAAGACAGTACCCAGACCAATGAAAGTGATTTTGCACATTGGCTTACTCTACCACTTCTAATAGCAATTCATATGTTACCAACACTTGTTTTCTGTAACCCACCAAGAGTTTGGCTTCATGATCTATTTCACACAGGTCATTTCTCATTTGTCTAAACATGTGATAGCCTCCATTTCCTTATCAAGATTTCATTTTTAAAATAGTGAGATCTGGTATACATTCAGATTCTTCATCTATGTACTTTTTGCTACAACTGCTTTATTTTTCATCCTCCTGTTTTAAATCAATAATTTTTCTGACTAAAAATATCTACTTTATCTCACACCCGTTCTTGTTTTCTCTTAAATATTCGATCTAGCACAGTCACGAATAGTTCTACTTCAACTTTCTTACCTTTGTTTTTTTTTATTTCGCCTCTTGCTTCTCCTTGTGGTTTTGCGACCTTGTTAGTACACAGTAAGGAAAACTCCCAGCATACATTTCCTGTAATAACTCAATTGTCTGATTTTCCACTGGCTTTTCAAGCAAAGAAGTAGAATTCCTACCTGGGATCCAGTGATATTGTTACCAAGAACAAATTCTATTCCTGGAGCTCAAAGTTCCTCTCATACTGTCACCGTCACTTCTACACTTCTTACTGGAAACTCCAATCTCACTTTACATAATGCAACACTGCTCGTCTTACCATCGGTTTCACATATTACCAGCTTTTCTTTCTTTCTGGCAATAGTTCTTCTGAATGACATATCCCCTCATTTCTCACCAAAGATTCACATGCTCCTGTATCTCAAAATTGTAAATTATTTACGTAACTCTTCCTGGAATATGTGAGAAAACCTGTTAAAAACCGAAAGATCTGTGGATGCTGTAAATGAGGAACAAAACAGAAGTTGTTGGAAAAGCTCAGCAGGTCTGGCAGCAGAAGGAAAAAAATCAGTTAACTTTTCGGGTCCAGTGACCCTTCCTCAGAATGAGTAAATCTTACCCTGAAGTAAAATTTTTTAAAGAGTTCTGGCACTTTCTTCTCAACCATCCCCTAACCATGTTATGCATTCTGAGGCAACTTTTTTTAAAGCTTCTACTGTTCTTTCATTATCACTTCAACACAAATCACTGACTCATCCTACTTTCCCACATCCATTTTCTTAGTGCATTTCCTAAACAATTAACCTTATGACTTTTTTTAAATCCAACTCATAACCATCACCCATTTCAGCTGCTAATCGTGCAGTTTTAAATTTCTGTTCTTCTGCATGAGTTCTCAAACTCAGGAAGTGAACTTTTGAACTCGTCGAATATAATAATCTCTCGAAAAGCATCACATGTTTAATGTGTTTTCAATAATCTTATGCACTGTTCAAAATGACTTTGTTAATTCTCTCAAACTTAATATAAATTTGAACAGGTTCCCTCATTAGATTTCTGAAATGTCTGTAGGGTTCTGGCACTGGTATATATGCACTTAACATAGCTTCCTTCATCTCCTCATAATCCATAGAAACCTCCTCTGATAATGATACAATTACCTCACTCGGTCTGCCTGCCAACATTGTTTGGATCAACAATGCCCACATCGTCACTGGTCATTCCATGTCTTTAGCCACTTTCTGAAATGAAATGAAAAAGGTGTTTGCATCTTTCTCATCGAACTAAGGCAACTCTTTAACATATTTAAATTAATTCCCATCAAGCCTATGGTTACAAATGGTTTTGCTTGTCATCACTCTCTTGCTCAGGAAGCCGACCTTCAACCTTCACCTCCATCCTTTAAGTCGACTTTCATCTCTAATTGCCAACTTCTGAAGTTCAAACTCTCCCTCTTTCTGTTTCTCTCTCTCTCGCTTCTGTCATTTCTTCTTTCTCTTTTAAATTCTGAAAAAAAAACTCTCACCATTTAGTTCCTCAGCTTTTAATCGGAATTCAAACTTCTTCTATTCCGTTTCATTTTTTTTTCTCCCGTACACGGCTCTGCAATGTCTCCCTGTCAGTGCGCAGAGGCAGAGGAACTGGAGGACCTCTCACTCCATTAATGTTGCAGTGTGGCCATGCACAGTACACCATGGTGGTGAATGCCCCCTGTCCTGGCAGCAGCCACAGTCTCTGCATGCAGAAGTAGTTAGCCATTCCTACTGTCTTCATGTCTCCACACAGAAAGTATGGTTGGCATTTCAGACAAAGACCAAACCCCGATGTACGGCTCAAACTATTCTCCACATCACCACACCCCATCGCAAACCAACCACATTAAAATATACAGTGTTCACTGATAGCATTGGAGACACTGGAAACATCAGGGAGCAGACTATCAGGGAGACGAGCAACATTTCCGATGTCTGAATGGGTCAGTGTACTCCAGTACTTGCGGCATCATTAAGTCCTGTAATCAGTCTCGACTTATGTCATATTCTGCCTTTATTCTTCACGAAAAATTGACAGCTTCACATTTATCCACATTGTATTCCATCCACCACATTGTTGCCAATCGACTTAACCTGCCATCGTAATTTAATCTCCTGCTTTTCTTAGTATCATCATAAATTTTAGTTGCAATGCATTTTTCACTCTTCAAATTATTGTGAAACGTTACAAGCATTGGGGACCAGAACAGATCGCTGTGGGACTGCACAGGTTTACGTTCGGCCAAACTGATAAAGACTGAGTTATCCCTCATGTCTGTTTCCTGTTAATAACCAATCCTTCCCCAGTTCCTGTGGAGCACAGAGATAGTAGAAACTGCAGATGCTAGAAAATCTAAGATCACAAGGTGTAGAGCTGGGTGAACACAGCAGGCCAAGCAGCAAGGTTTTTCTGAAGATGTGTCCAAAACGTCAGCCTCCTGGCTCCTCTGGTGCTGCTTGGCCTGCTGTGTTCATCCAGCTCTCTCACTTGTTATCCCTGCGTAGCACATTTGTTTTACTGAATCTTCCAGAAAAACAAAACAAACAGAAAATGTAAGAACAAGAAGCAATTCAGCAGCTCGAATCCGCTCTCATTTTGTCTCCACATTCCTGCTAGTTCACCAGAACATTCATTTACTTACTGTCCAAGCATCCCCGAACCCTCGGGTAGTGAATTCCACAGATTTGACAGAAGCAATTTGTATTCATTCCATATTAACTCTGCGACAGATGGCCTCCTTTTCTGGATGGTTCCACATGAAGAAATATACTCTCTACATCTACATTATCAGTACCCTTTCACATCTTACATACTTCAATTAGATCATCTCATTGTTTCTAAATTCCAAAGAGTATAGGACTAAAATGTTCCATCTGTCAACATAAATAAGCCCCTTATCTCAAAAATCAATCTGGAGAACCTCTTCTGAACTGATTGCAATGCTATTACATATCTCATCACCAAAACTGTTCATATTACTCCTATTGCATTCTCACTAATGTCTTGCAACAGTGCAGCTACCTCCCTACTTTTATGTTTTTATCCTTTTGAAATAAATGTGGGAATTATATTTACCTTGTTTATTCCCTGCTGTATGTGTATGCTAGTTTTCTACAATTCATGGAGGGAGGCAACCAGATTCTCTGCACGAAAGCACTCTGATTTTTTTTTTTCAGTACAATATCTTGCCTTTCTACCCCTCTAGCCAAAATGCACAAGCTCATACCTATCTACCTTAACTTTTATCTGGAAATTTTAACACTTCACCTAAATTATCCATATCCATATCCATTTTTAAATTTCTCACTTTTTCCCCACAACTTACTTTCCTAGCTATTTTAGTGTCATCTGAAAAAAATGGCTGCACAAATTTCCTGACCCTCATCCAATTCATTAACATAGATTAAAAACAGTTGGGGCCTGAAGACCAATCCCTCTGGCACCCCACCAGTTCCAACTTGTCAATCAGAAGACTTATTTATCCCGTCTCTCTGCATTTTGGTGGTTAGCCAATCCTGTATCCAAGCTAATTAATTACTCCTGAAGCCACATGATCTTATCTTGCATATTGGTGTCATGTGTTGCATCTTTCCCTTTTTTTTCTGGAAGTCCAGATATAATACACAAACATGATCCCTGCTATCCAGCTTGCTGGTCACATCTCTAAAATCATCTCAAGCAAATTGCTCAAAGATGATTTACACTTCAAAACAAAACACTTGCTGACGCTGTTGGAATGCAGTTTGCTTTTGAAATGTCCTATTAGATTCTAACCATTTGTCTTGAATCCCAATAGTTTCTCTTTGCATTTTATTCCCTTATGATGATGAATAGTCTTGGTTGCTCCCTTTCTGCATTTTCTAGATTAATGTCTAATTCCTGTGTAACGGACAAATAAGGTTAAAGGTTCTGCTCTGATTGCCATGTAACAGGCTTGTCTGGCTGAACGGCCAATTCTTTTCCTGTTTTACAAATGTTAGGTGCTGAGTGTCGTCCTCATGTTCCCAGGGTCACAGACTCTCGCACCCTGAATGTCTCGCTCCTGTGTCTAAGTCAGAGGCTCGAATTCTGAATATCCACCTCCTGTTGCTGTGGAAGACATTTGAGGTCGAAAGGGATTCAACCGTTGCTGTGTAAATTTAAAGGGCCTAAAGGGTCTCTCCTGTTCCTCCATATCAGGTTCAAGGTACTGAACGGTTTCCTCCTTTGTCTCTGAAATAGGACTGAGGGAGTTATTGGTCTTCTGCTGTTCACATACAACAGATCACAGTACAGTATCCCTACAGTGGCCCAGTAAGTCCACACTGGCATACCTCCACTGCCCCATCCCTGTAATTCTCATAGCCAGTCCACCTCACCTGCAAATCTTTGGAGCTTGGGAGATAACCAGAGCACCCATCGGAAACCCACACAAACACAGATCAAATGTGCAAATTCCACACAGACAGTTGCCTGAGACTGGAATTGAGCCAAGGTCCTGGGCACTGTGAGGCAGCAGTGCTAAACAATGATCCACCATGCCACTCGATATGAGAAAGTTTTAGGGGTCAGAGAAGGTTACAAGGATAAGATATGCATGTACATGCTCGAGCAGGTTACTTAAAATGGGTGCGTGTAGGTGCTGGAGAATGTTACAGGGTGAGGGAGTGGGTGTAGATGCTCAAGAAGGTGACAGAGATAGAGATGTTATCAGAGCTGTAGGAAGGCTACAGAGATGTAGAGGATTGAAGGTGCTGGAGAAAATCGAAGAAATACGGAGAGTTGAAGTGGCTGGAGGAGATGTGAAGTAGATGGTGAAGGAGTTTACTGAGAGTGGGATGGGACGAGGAAGGAGGTGATGACAAAATTGGGAGCAGTGTTACTGAAGGATGAGGTTACAGAGATATGATGGAGTGAAATCTGGAGGTAATTCGAGGTTTTATGGGCTGGAGGATGTTACAGAAATGAGATTGTGGGTATAGAGACATTACAGAGATAGTGAGTCCTGTGCATGGCAGAACAGGTTACAGAGATTGTTTTCTTCATTCATTCACAGTATAAGTGGAGATGTGTAGCAGCTGGAGGTTAAAGAGATAGGAAAGACTGGAGGAGATGAAAGAAGTTTGGAGTGTGAATGGGGCTGGCGGAGCTTAGAAAAATCAGGAGGCTGAATGGGGCTGGGAGGTTAGAGAGCTGGAGAGGGTGAATGGGACAGGGAGATGAGACAGATAGGGACTGTGTATAGGGCTGGTTATGTTCACGAGATAGGAGGGCGAGTGGGGCTGAAGGAGGTCAAAGAGATAGGAAAGGCGAATGGTTTCGGAGGATGTTGGAGAGATGGGCAGGGCAAAGGGGCTGGAAAAGGTCACAGAGATAGGAAGGGTGAGTGGGACTGGAGAAAACTGGAGAGATAGGGAGGGAGGCAGAAGGGGCTGGATGTAGCAGCTGGCGGCGATAGCAATGAAAGCTAGGGGCACAGCTGGACAGTTTAAAAACACAGAATTGCACATTAACGGAGAAGAAATTGTAAAAATCTGTGCCATAGACAAGGAACTGGCAGTAACTGAAGGAGTGAGGCCTTGGAGGGTTTAATCCCAAGAGACATGGAGTCAATGTCATACAGGATAGCAGAGGGCCTTTGGCCCCTTCACTTGACAGACGCAAAAATAAGAAGCCCTGTAGACATTGCAAAGTTGTCCTTGCTAGTGCCTGGGGACGAGTAACAAACTTGGGAGAGCCATTCTAAAGACCACTCCAGCCACAATGTGACATAACAAAGCCTCATGGTGTCAGACCAGACTATGATACAGAAATGTCTGGCTGAATCATCTCCCTGAACTGGTCGATCAGCATTCCTCCACATTGAGCAGCACTTGGAAGAAGCACTGAGAGAGAGTGGGAAAGATGGAGAATGTATACCGGGGGGTTAATTTCAAAACCAGCAACAAGGGCGAATCGGCAGCAGCATTGCTGATAGAGATGGTTGGGTTTGAAAGCACATAGCTGCTGGGCTGGGGAAGCAACTGGTGGGGAAGGACCAACTATGTGGGAGAAATGTACTGGACCTCATCTTCACCAATCTGCCAGATGCAGATACATGGATCCATGACTATATCAGTAACAGTGACCACTGCACACACTGTTTCGAGAGATTAAGTCCCAGTTTTCCATTGGGAATGCTAAATGGGTTAGATTTCAAGTAAATTTGGCTACTCAAAACTGGGCTGTGAGAGGTGATATGGATCATCAACAACAGCAGAATTTTACTCCAGCACCATTTTCAATACCATTGCCCAGCATATCCTGCACTTTATTATGGCTATCAAGCCAGCGATAAACGCTTGATCAATGAACAATACAGGAGAGCATGTCAAAAGCAGCAGCAACCCCATCTATAAATGAGGTGAAGACCACTTCCTCAGCAAATAGAACAAGCTGCAAATGATGGACAGATCGAAGCCAACCCAGAGTCAACGAATCAGACCTAATCTCTGCAATGCTGTGACATCCAGTCCTGAATGGTGTTGGACAATCAAATAAATCACTGGAGGAGGACGCTCCACAAATATCACCTTCCTCAATGATGGAACAGCCCAACAGAACAGTAGAGAAGATATTAAAAACAGAAGTTGCTGGAAAAGCTCAGTAGGTTTGGCAACAACTGTGAAGTTAAATAAAAAAGAGTGACCATTTCAGGCCCATTGACCTTTCCTCAGAACAGTGGAAACATTGAGGCTGAAATACTCACAACAATGTTCAGACAGAAGCGTTGGTGGGATGATTTCGTTCAGCACCACCCCGCCCCCCGCCCCCGCCAAGATTCCTAGCATTACACGTGGCAGTTTTCAGCTAATTCCATTCATTTTCTGTGATATGAACAAACGGTTGGAGGGACTGGATAATACAAAGGCTGATCCACCAGGTAAGGGAGGCGATTCAGCAGGAGGTTTCCTTGTCAAAGTTTGATCTGACACCCTAGCATTGTTGCCATGAAAATAATTGTGTGTAATTACGAGCACATGTATTACTGCAACAGAAAAATAATTGTATATTTTCAAAGTCCTTGCAGTTAATAATCATTTGATCTTGGGTGTGTTAAAAGTCTTATGGTTTCAAAGTCCTTTGCTGCGATTTGTGCACTATTCTCATCATATTGTTATCATAAAGTTGAACTGAATAAATGGGTAGATGTGCGATTTTACGACAATCGGAAAATGGCAATTATTGAAGGATGTCGGCCATCAGTGATGTGATTTTGCTGTTAATAGTTAGATTTGCTGAGAACATTTCCAGAGAAATTTACATCTCTGGCCACACACAAAAAGGATTGGTTGGCAATATGCTGACTATCATTGTCGCTGGACAATTCAGTTTGGACACTTAAGTGTGGAGCTGACATGCACTGGTTATTGTGAATGAGGGATACAATGTAAGGCAACATGTGCTGCAGGAGTCCATCACCTTTCTAACACCGTCATTCAGGATCGGGTCCAAGGTGCACAATTACAGACGTTATTTGGCACACCAGAAGTCATCAACAGAGATAAACTTATGACACGTGGCTTTTGGCAGGTCACGTTTCACAAATGTTGAGCTGCAGTTAGACCAGCAATGAGCCCAGTGCTAGTTCATTGTCAACCTGCTCCATGCACTTCCTTGTTGTTTGGGGATTCCTCTGACAGGTCTATTGTGAGGAATTGTGTGACTATCAGTCCAAGTCTCTGGACAGATTTAGGAGATGGCCAGTGTTTTGGAGGTAGTGGCGAGGCCTGGTAGCACAGTGGATGAATTCAGGATTTTGTTTTAAGCTTTTTTTTAAACAGATTTGCTGGCTGCAAGATGATTTGTTCACTGATGTGAGCATGATTCAGCTGTTTACGAGATTCACTAAATTCTGCAATAATTAGGTGTGTACTCTTGTGATTTAATTATTTTCATTTCAGTTGTCTTCAACTCAAAAACAATGTATTTGGTTTATTTTAGAAAATTCTAAGACTTCAAGTGATATTAACTCTTTGCTGTAAAAGAATATAAATGTCAGCGGCATTATATTTCTCATGGACGAATCAAGCAACAGTCAGACATCAACTGTAAAGCAGGATTCTGTGAGCAGGATTATGTCCCTGTCTACTAATTCTTGTCCAACTGACCCGGGAAGAGGGGGCAGCTTCGTGGTATCTCGTCACTGTTGTGCTCAGCATTGATGCTGGATCTTGTGGCTGCTCGACTGCTCTGCAGCAGGTTATGAGAAAATCAATAAATGGGAAACATATCTTTCCCTGTATTGTCAGCAATCTGGCTGCTACAGACGCACCTCTCCACTTCTCCTATCAATAAGAGTGGCCACTGCATAGTCCTTCTGGAAGGAAGTGACATTGTCACATTTTCTACATGTGACAAACTATGTACTGAACGGGAGAGAATTCAATCAGATCCAGCAACTCATGACAAGGTATCCATGAGGAGAAGTGAGCCATCAGCAGGAGCAGAATCATAATCTGCACGACTCATACAGTCTGCCACCTCAGGGGCCAGCAGATTTCTCACTCTCCAGTTAACATCAAGGCAGGAACCCCCCTGGTCAATGAAAAGTGCAGAAGGGCATGCCACGAGCAGCAGCAGCCAGACCTAGACATGAGGTGACAACCTGGAAGAAGCTCTTATTGCCTTCATCTACCAAGCAGAATGACTTGCTGACTGCAAGATGATGTGTTCACTGATGTGAACATGTTTCAGCTCTTTACGAGAGTCAATAAATTCTGCAATAATAAGGTGTGTACTCTGGTAATTTAACTATTTTCACATCAGTTGTTTTCAAAGATTTTGATTTATTTTCGAAACTTAAGGATTAAAGTGAGGTATACAAGATAATGAGAGGCATAGGTAGAGTTGATAGCCAGAGACTATTTCCCAGGGCAGAAATGGCTAGCACGAGGGGTCATAGTTTTAAGCAGGTTGGAGGAAAGTATAGAGGGGATGTCAGAGGCGGGTTCTTTACACAGAGTTGTGAGAGCATGGAATGCGTTGCCAGCAGCAGTTGTGGAAGCAAGGTCATTGGGGTCATTTAAGAGACTGCTGGACATGCACATGGTCACAGAAATTTGAGGGTGCATGTATGAGGATCAATGGTCGGCACAACATCGTGGGCTGAAGGGCCTGTTCTGTGCTGTACTGTTCTATGTTCTATGTTCTATGTTCTAAATCTTTGCTGTAAAAACATGTAAAAGTTAGCTGCATTATATTTCTCATGGACTAATCAAGCCACAGTCAGACATTGACTCCAAAGCAGGATTATGCCCCAGGCAAAATCACCACCCTCTCTGCTCATTGCTGCCCAACTGAGCCGGGAAGAGCTTGCAGCATCTTATCATCTTACCTCTGATGAAGGGTCTAGGCCCGAAACGTCAGCTTTTGTGCTCCTCAGATGCTGCTGGGCCTGCTGTGTTCATCCAGCCTCACATTTCAGCATCTTATCACTCTTGTGTTCAGCATTAATGCTGGATCGTGCGGCTGCTTGACTGCTCTGGAGCAGATTACGAGAAAATCAATAAATGGGAAACGTATCGGTAACTGCATCATCACCAATTTTGGCTGCTTCAGATGCACCTCTCCAATTAATGTGTCAATAAGAGTGGCCACTACATAGTCCTTGTGGAAGGAACTGACATTGTGACATTTTCTACACCTCCACCATGTTATGTAGCAACCTATGTGCTGAACGGGCAAGAATTCAAACAGATCTAGCAACTAATGACGAGGCATCCATGAGGAGTATTGAACCATTAGCAGTAGCAGAATCATACTCTGCATGACTCATCCAATCTGCAACTTCTCGACCCGGCACATTTACCACTCTACAGTGACCATCAAGCCAGAAACCAACCCTGGTCAATGAAGGGTGCAGAAGGACATGTTAGGAGCAGCAGCAGCCAGACCTAGACATGAGGAGACAACCTGGAAGAAGTTCTTATTGTTGTCAGCTGCCAAACAGCATGACTTGCAATGCCAAACAACAAAAGCAGTAAATGATGGACAGTGTTGAGTGATCTCACAACAGATGGTTCAGATCTAAACTCTGCAGACCTGCACATTTATTTGTAAAAGCTAGTGGGAAATGAAAGAAACCATTGAAGGAGGAGGCTGATCTCCAATAACTGAATTCTCAGTTCTGGAGAAGCCCAGCACATCAGGGCAAAACAAAAAATGCTAAAGCATTTGTAACAATCTTAAGCCAAAAGTGCCAAGCAGGTATTACACTTCAGACTACTGCAGTGGTCTCCAGCATCACCGAGGACAATTTGATTCACTCTACGCTATAATCAAGAAATGGTTGTAGATACTAAAAACTGCGATGCCTGTGGGCTCTGACAACATTTGACTCTAGAAATTGCCCCACTCTTCACCAAGCTCTTCCAGCCCAGCAAGAACATTATCACCTGCCAACAATGAGGTTAATTAATCAAAAATGTCCTGGACACAAAATCAGGGCAATTCATTGCAGCCAGTCTCTGATATATCGGTGTAGTCTACCATGTAAATCTGAAAACAAAGTGTCAGCAATAATATGGTCAATCAGCAATAACATGCTCAGTGACGTTCAGTCAGTGTTCCTTCAGGGTCACTCAGCTCCTGATCTCATTCCAAGCTTGGTTCAAAACAGCTGAACTCCAAAGGGGAAGTGAGAGTAATTATTCTTAACATCAGGGCATCATTTGACAGACTGTGATAACAGAGGCTTAATTAAACTTATTGTTAATCAGAATCTTGGAGAACCTTTCTTGCTGCGTGGACTAAATCGCTAGCAAAAAAAGTTGTTGTTGTTAGTATCAGTCATTTAAAACCCAAGACATCACTGAAGCTTTTCCTCAAGAGAAATAGTGTCCGAGTCTCAAACATCTTCAATTGTTTCAATGGCCTTCTTTCCCTCGTAAGGAGAGACATGGGAATGTTCACTGATTATATGTCTGCCCAGACAATGAAACAATCCAGGTTCAAATGAAAAAGAAACTAGAAAATATTGAGGCTTGGTCTAAAAAGTGAGAAATAACAGTGGGGCTATACAAAAGCCAGGCAAGCAGAATATTTGATAATCAAACCACTCCCTTAATAATCAAAGGAATTACCATCACTACATCACCAAAAGGATGTTTATCATCATCCTGGGGGAGTTACTATTGGCTGGCAACTGGATTGGATGAGTCATAAAAATATGACTTCAAGAGCAAGTCTGGGGCTAGGGGTCCAACAGTGAGTAACTCACTTCCTGATTCCAGTCTTACAGATAGTGTGCAGGCTTTGGGAAGCCAAAAGTGTATTGGAATATTCTCCAGAAATAACCCAAAAATAAAACAGCTCATTTGATTACCATCACATTCACAAATGTTCACCCCCTCCACCAGTTACGCTTCAGAGTAGCAATATACAGCATTTAAAAGGTACACAGCAGTAATTCACCAAGGCTTATGACAGAATACCTTCCAAATCATCGAGATGGACAAAGGCAGCAGGCACATGCAAAAAGCACAGTTTGTGAGCTCTCTCCTTCATACGGCCAGATGCGATGTGCAATCATGAGGGATCTACAAATCTCAAGCGCCTCAGATCAACGATCAGTCCAGATCCAAATGCCTAAGACTTGGACAGCAGCCAGGATTTGGCTGACAAGTGACAAGTAACATTTGCATCACTAAAGTATCAGCAATATCTATCTCCAACGAGACCGACTCTGGCCCCTTGACATTCAACAACATTGCTATCACTGAATCACCCATTAACAACATCTTGCGTTTCAGCATTGACCAGAAACTGAGCTGAACTCACCAAATAAATGCTATGGCTTCATGAGCAGATCAAAGACAAGGATCATGCAGTAAATAGATTACCTTCCAATTCCATAAAACCTGTCCTCTAACTACAAGTCAGGAGTGTGATGGAACACTGTTCACTGGCCTGGAAGCGTGCAGCTCCCACAACACTCAAGAAGATTCACACCATCCACTACAAAGCAGACCACCTAATGGTATTCCATCCATTGCTTGGCTTTCTTAGCTCTGTCAATCTGTTGCGAATTCAGTCTGATCCCTGATTCGTTCTTAATGCTCCCATACATTTCTTGCACTTGCCCTTCTTGCTGTTAGTTATCCTGTGTCTGAAATGTGCTTCATTTAAGAGCCTTGATAAATGGGTGTATAATGTCTTTTCGATTCTCTCCACTACCAGTGCACAGTAGCTGCAACATGGACCATCTACTGTCGTACAGAATCACCAGAAGACGCGGAGAGTTCTTCAAGAATATGATCTTTTATTTGCAAACAAAACCCATGACAGCCAGAAAGTGAATTCTCGATTGCTCCCGAATCTCGGGTTCCGTTATTCTTTTATACATTTTAGTCATCATGCTTTCTTCAAAGTTATCAGCGTGCCCCATATTGTCAACTGGGATTATCTTTACACTTAGGCAGTAAGCCAATGCTGTTAGTTTATGTTATCTTTCTTTTTCTGCCACTATGGTTTTATTTCTACTTCAAACTTAATCTGTAAGATAGTAATTATTTATTACTACATCTGCTACAATGGTCTCTCTACTCTAAACTCAATCTTAATCCATTATCTTGATCAGGTTATTTACATCAGCCACAATGGCCTTCCGCCTCGGGTTGACCTCATAATATCATGCTAGCCCTTACTTCTATATCACATGCTTTAAGTAACCTAATTAAGCTGCCGGTAGTAGTTAACCCAATTATACTACCATTGTTCTACATTCCCTTGATCTATGCTCAAGCACCTCATTCTATTAAGGTACAGCATTCCATTGATTATTGTAACATTCCATAGATCAGTACATCATTCTACTGATCATTGTAAGATTTAACCATTCGTCTACCCCTGTATTTTTACTTTCCATCATTCCCCACTTTGAGACCTTCTGGTCTCACTCAGAGGGAGAAACCAGTAAGTGCAGACCTCCTGTGGGCCAATGATAACATTGCAGACCCCAACATGGGCCAGGTGAATTTCGAGGTCTAATGCTTCAAGGGTTCTTCCCCTGATCCTGGAGTCCCTGGGCCAAAAACCTGTCCCCATATAGCCAGAACAGGGAAATAAAAAAAAACCATGGACCTCCATAATCTAAGGTCCACGCATACCACGGAAGTGGCTTTGGCATCTTCTTTCGAATACACTTCCTGCACCATATCAGATGCCGAATTGTAGTAGTAGAGTGGTGCACCGCCGTTAGTGGAGCGGGAGCGTCCGGGGGTTGTTGGAAGAACCAAGAGTTGCCATGTCGTAATGCGCACTAAAACAGACATAATAAAAGGTAAGGCACAACAAAACTAAAAGCGATGATGAGTAGTACAATGCCTACAATAATTCCACCCTTAGCAAACCAAGCCCCACATGCCCACAGTATATTATTTAGCCAGTCAAAACGTTGGGAATTCAGAACAGATCCAAACGTGGTGCCAACCTCAAGCCCACTGGTGTTTCCACAGAGGCCTTCAAAGTGGCCTACTGGCTCAGAACCATTACGTCTAAGACATTCAAAGCTCAAGCCTTCACGAATATCAAAGATTGCCATGGGGAACGTATAATTAGTCTTACTGGTGGACCATGGAGTCCTATGGCCGCACCAATGTTGGAGGTGCTGCCGTTCTATAGGGTCTTGCTTTTAAAATGCAGAGGCTTGGAGAAGGAGGCACCAGATGGGACACTGGCGCTGCCTGTAAGTTGATGAATCATTTGGGTTAATGGGTTGGTTGGCTTGTTGCACTTGCCATTGAGCACAGGTGGTGGGAGTTATAAGGCATGGGGACAACATAATATGACGGATTTGCCTTGGTGCGTAGGAAACAGTCCTGTCTGGTCATCAGCATAGCTGTATAATTTGCTCGTCGATTCCAGTGATTATTACGGGCATGCATCCATGTCAGGGAGGCAAACTTTACACTCCTTACATTCCTGTGTCTCCCAACCTGTCTAACACCAGCATCATTAGGCAAGGTCAGCCACATTAATAGTTTCCAAGTCTGCTGACGAGTATCGTACGAGTAAGAGTATACATTGGGGAGGGAAGCTTCAGGGGCCTCCCCGGCCTCAGCACCAGGAGAAGGACTACCTGCCACAGACTCATCCACAGCCTCATTGCAGCTCGTCCTTAAATTATCAGCGTCTTCAGGGACCTCGTCAACCCCTCACTCACAATCCCGCTGGGGAATATTAGTTTCCTGCGTGTCCTGCTCGTGTTCAGCCTCCTCAGTCTCAGCCACACTTACCTCCAAATCAGAGTCAGTGTGTATCTGTGGGAGAGCTTTACTGCAGTGATTAAATTGGTTTGGACGGCGGTAGATGATGCCTTAGTTACCACAAAAGGTCCTTCCCTTCTTGGCTCATTCCACTACCTCCAGAAGACTCATACATACACCCGGTCCCCGGGCTTGATAAGTCCTTCTTTGCTGTCAGGTGCCTTTTTTTTGTTTCTCCTGCGCGTGGATAGACTCATGTATTGTGGTTAGCTGCTGCATATACTGCTTAAGTTCTAGGGTTAGTTGTTCCAGACTGGGCCATTCATATGGGTCCCTCCACTTGGGCACCGTTATGGGCCTGCCTGTAAGCATCTTGTGCAGTGTTAATTTTGTCATGTGGTTAGTCTGCTTGCTCTAACCCATTAATGCTAATGGCAGCGCATCGCCCCAATTAAGCTTAGTACTTGCGCAGATTTTATTTATCTTAGCTTTTAGAGTCCTGTTAATTCTTTCTACCATGCCCTATGACTGAGGATGGTACACACATCCGAACCTCTGTTTGATCCTTGAAGCCTGTCGAACCAAATGAGATACTTTTTTGTATAAATGCAGGCCCATTGTCTGAACTGATTTCAGACGGTATGCCAAACCTTGAGATAACTTCATTCCTCAGAAATTTTACTACTGTTCCTGCTCCCAAATCTTTGGATGGAGTTGCTTCCACCCATCTGCTGAACCTGTCAATCACCAATAACATGAACTTTTTCCCTCTCACTTTCTTTATCATATCAAAGTAATCAACCACTCAGTGCTTAAACGGCCCTTCAGGTAATGGTATGTGCCCTATAGGGGTCGTTATTCCCTTTCTGATGTTGTACTGGGCACATATCGCACATTGCGATAGCATATAGTCAACTGAAGCTGCAAGTAGGGCGAACAGAACCCATCCCGTTTTATTTTTTCTCATTATTTCTCCTCTCGCACAGTGATCTAGTCCATGCGCTTCTGAAATAAGAATTGTCAACAAAGGGGTGGGTGCCACCCATAGACTGTCCTCTGTGCTCAACTGACCCTCTTGATTCTGCCTGGCTCCGCTTTGCTTCTATAATGTTTGCTCTGCTAGGGTGGCTGTACTTTGAATTTCAATGATGTCCTCTATTGTTGGCTCTGGGTCTATCTGCATCCGGGGTGCAATGACAGCTGAAAAACACCCTAAAGCTACCCTAGCCGCCTCATCTGCTGCCTGATTACCCTTTATCACCATATCACTGCCTTTCCTGTGTGCCCGGCACTTAATAACAGCCACTGCCTTTGGCTTCATCACAGCATTTGTCATTTCTATAATTTGTTGACAATGTTGTATGAGTTCCCCATCGATTTTCTTGAAACCTCTCTGCTTCCACGCTGCCCCAAATAGGTGACACACCCCATGGCCATAGGCCGAAACCATGTAGATGTCAGCCTTCTTACCCTCCATTAGCTCACATGCCGTTGTTAATGCCTTAATCTCAGCCGTTTGGGCTGAGCAGGGCTGTGGGCAGGTCTCCACCAGTCATTGTCTTGAACTGGGACTGGTCATGCATCACAACTGAAAATCCTGCATGATTTCCATCATAATCCCCAAAACAGAAACCATCCCACAAACAAAATTTCTTTGTTTTGATCAGGCAATGGCTCAGATTGTATATCAGCCCTCAATTTAGCAAATGTGGTTACCTCCCTTACATAGTCATGGGGTGCTCCTTCATACTTTAGTGGGACGTAGCCTGCTATATTCTTTGTAGTGGATCTCTGTATAGTTATGTCTGAGAAAGTTAGCTACATTTAATATGGTAGAATCCTGGCAGGTGTCTGTACAAATTGTCCTTTCTTTCCCATTTCTGCTACCTTACGGTGTGTGTGCGCAATATAACAGGATAGCCCATTGTTACGGAAGATGCCTTCTCGTATGCATAATATGCAGCTGCAAATCCTTGGTAACACGATGGATATCCTTGAGAAACTTCATCCAATCGAGTGCTAATAGTAAGCAATAGGCTGTTTGGATTTCCCTACCCCTGCCTCCAGCATAAGCACTGCAGTGGCATACCCTTACCGCCTGTTTCACACGTAGAGGTGGGCAGGCCTGTCATAATCAGGCAGGGCAAATGCTGAAGCTGACTGCAGGGACTGTTTAAGGGTGTTGAAGGCCGTCGCAGCCTCCTCAATCCATTGCAGGGCACTCCTCAAGCATGAGTGTCCAGCTTCCTTCATTATTTTCCTTAGGGGTGCTTAAATTCAGCATACTCCTCAATCCTGTCTGAACTAAACCCTGTCATTCCCAAGAATGTCACCATTTGCCCTGCTGTCCCGAGTCTCTGGGCTTGATTAATTGCCTCAATCTGATTCGGTGCAATCATCTTAGTCCCTTTAGAGATCAGCCGGCCCAAGTATTCAACACATTGTTCACAACACTGTAGTTTCTTCCTGGGCACCTTACGACCCCCTTTGCTCGTTCTTCCTCCTCGTTTACCTTCGTTTCACTTCCACTCCCTCCCTGACGTGCCTTCCTATTACTCTCCAGGAACTCCTCATACTCTTTTTGCTCCCTCCATCTTTGCAATGTATTAATTTCTTGTCTTAATTCTTGCTCTTCATGCTATATAGCTTCCATTTCTTCCTGCCTTCTCCTTCTGTCTTTCTCTCTTTTTTTCCGTTCAAGGCATTCTGCTCTTTTTCACCTCTTTCCCATTCTAATTCTCCCTCTATTTCCACTGTTCCCCTTATTATGTGACATTGTTTCTGATTTTCATTGTCTGCATAGGGAGCGGGTTTATCCAGCCCCTCTAAACTTGGATATAGGGAGGATTTCTCTTCTGGTTTTTCAACTTCTGTAATCCGATTAACCTGTTCTCTGGCACCTTTCTGGTCAGAACTGGTGCCTGATAAGCTTTTCTCAACTCATCCCCCTCTCTCCTAAAAAAATTAAATATTTCCATCTTCTTTCCCCTTTTTGTACTCGTTTTCTCAGATTTTTCTGTTGGTCTGTAGTTCTTAATTAACCCCTCCATTTCTTCGCATATGCTAACGTTGAAGGTGCCCTCTTTTGGCCATTTAGTCATTACCTTCTCAGTTCTTTTTGCCCATTTCTCAGGAAGTTCTACGATGTCGTCTTTTGACACTGGGGACTTTTTAGTCAGTATTTCAATTGCAGTCTCTTAATTCATGGCTAAAGTCACGTCAGCCCAACTGTCAAAATGTCCTTGTCTTTACAGAGCTCTGTAAACTGATACTACTTCTAAGGCTGTGACTGTTCCCTGTTACTTTATTCCAGCCAATTACGAACAATCTGCTGTCTTTTAATTTTAAAACAGGCTCAAGAATACTTTCACTACAGCCCTCTTTACTTTACTTGATTTGCCCATGCAGACCCCTGCTTTCTCCAGGGCAATATCCACAGAACTCTCTGCTCTGCCGGTTCAGCTCCTCTCTCCCTACGAGGCAGTCGACAACAGGGACTTATTTACACCAGTTCTGCCCGTTCAGCCCCTCACTCCCTACGAGGCGGTATCCACAGAACTCTCTGCCCTGCCCGTTCAGCCCCTCGCTTCCGACAAGGCGGTATCCACAGTGACTTACTTACACCACATGGAATTTTATTTCAACCAATCCTTTTCGTTTCCCACTCATTTCTCCCTTGCCCACTGAGCAGTTTTCTTGAACAGTCCTCCACATCTCCTTCAACTTTAAAATACCAACCGCTGTTTGGATCTTTGGGCCAGAGGCACTCTTCGGCTGTTTCTCCGCACTTCCGAGTCACCGAGGAACCCCCAAGCTGACAGAATATAGTCCGAATTAGAAGCAAAAATGATTACTTTTTGTTTTGTTTTGGGTGCATCCTTATCCTGCCAGTCTCAGGAGTGTCCCCACCAGACCAGGAAGCGCCCTGTTGCTGCCGCCATTCTTCCGGTAGGTCTCTTCACGACCCTGCTTGTTGCGCCAAATTTGTAGTGGAGAACCTACCAGTAGACGCAGAGAATTCTTCAAGACGTTAATCTTTTATTTGCAAACAAAATCTATGACAATCAGAAAGTGCTTTCCCGATCACCCCCGATTCTTCGGCCTTGTTATCCTTCATACATTTTCAGTTATCATGCTCTTTCTCAGTTGCCAGAATGCCCAATGGTGTCAGTCTGGGTTATCTTTCTCCACTTAGGCAGTAAGTCAATGCTGCCAGTTTATGTTGTCTTTCTGTTACAGCCACTGTGGCTGTTTCTTCTTCAAACTGAGATAATGATTATTTATTACTATATCTGCCATAATTGTCTGTTCTACTCCAAACTTAATCTATAAGATTGTAATTATTCATGACTACACCTGCCACAACGGCCCTTTGCCCCGGGTTGACCCCATTACATCATGCTAGCCCTTACTTCTAAGTTTCATGCTTTAATCAACCTAATTAAGCTGCCATTAATAGCGAGCCTACTTATACTACCATTGGTCTACACTCCCTTCACCTGTTCAAGCACCTCATTCTATTAAGGTACAGCATTTGATTGATTATTGCAACATTCCATAATTCAGTACATCATCCTACTGATCACTGTAAGATTTAACCCTTCTTCTGACCCTATATTCTTATTTTCTATCAGGCAGCAGAGAGCGAGGGAGGGAGAGCAAGTGAGGGAGGTAGCGAGGGTCGGGTAGGGATTGAGGGAACGAGGGACAGTTAGGGATGGAGGGACGGGGAGGAAACGAGGGAGAGAGGGACGGAGAGGGAGAAAGGGATGGGAAAGGAGCAAGGGAGCGAGGGACAGTTAGGGAGGGAGCAAAGGGCATAGAGCGCGGGAAGGAGGGTGGGAATGAGAGACAGGGTGAGTGGTAGTGAGGGGCAGGGAGGGAGAGATTTACCGAGAGGGAGCGAGCGAGCAAGGAACGGGGAGGCAGTGAGGAAGCGAGTGAGTGAGGGACAGAGCAAGGGAGCGAGAGATGGGGAGAGGGACACAGAGGGAGAGAGGGATGGAACAAGGGAGCGAGGAACACAGCGAGTGAGCGAGGGACAGAGTGCGGGAGTGAAGGACAGGGAGGGAGCGAGGAAGCGAGTGAGAGAGCAAGGGTAACACCGAGGGAGCAAGGGACAGGGGGGGTAGTGAGGGATGGGGAGTGAGAGAATGAGGTAGAAAGGGATGAGGATAGAGCGAGGGACTGTGAGGGAAAAGGGATGCAGGGAATGGGGAAGGAGTAAGTAAGAGCGTGCAAGGGACTGGCACTGAACAAGGGAAGGGAGGGAGTGAGGGACAGGGAAGGAGTGAGGGATTGAGGATGTGAGGGATGGGAAAGGAGCGAGGGGCAGGGAGCTAGAGAGGGATGGGGAGCAAGGGACGGGAAGGGAGGGGTCAACTGGGAGAGAGTGATGGAGAAGGGACAAGGTAGCTACAGGGAAGGAGCAAGGTGGAGGGAGCGAGGGACAGGTGCGAGGGGCAGGGAGGGAGCGAAGGATGATGTGGAGATGAGGGAGCGAGGGACAGAGCAAGGAAATGAATGACAGGGACGGAGGGAGGGAGCAAGGAACGGGGAGGGAGGGAGCCAGCTTTGGAGAAGGAGGGAGAGAGGAAGGGAGGGGTCGAGAGACAGGATGGGAGGTAGTGAGGGATGGCATGGGAGTGAGGGGCAGAGAGGGAGAGGGCTATAGGGAGTGAGGGAGGGAGTAGGAATGAGAGGAGCAACAGGGAGGGAGCAAGTGGGAGGGATTGAGGGAAGGGTTGGAAGTGAGGGAGAGAGGGAGGGGGAGCGAGGGATAGAGGGATGGCGAGAGTGAGGGAAGATGAGGGGGCGAGGGACAGGGAGGGAGTGAGTGAGTGAGGGATGGAGAGGGAGCGACTAAGTCAGGAACGGAGCAAGTGTGCGAGAGACGGAGTGTGGGAATGAGGGAGCAAGGGACAGGTAGGAATCGATGGACAGTGATTGAGTGAGGTAGTGAAGAATGGGGAGGGAGGCAGTGAGGGAAGGGAAGGGAAGGAGAAAGGGACGGGGTGGGAGGGAGTGATGGATTGGGAGGGATCAAGTCGGTGAGGAATGGAATGAGGGAACAAAGGACAAAGTGAAGGAGGGAGTGAGGGACAGGGAGGGATAGAGCAAGGGACAGAGAGGGAGGGAGGGTGGGAACCAGTCACAGGGTGGGTAGTAGCGAGGGATGGGGAGGGAGTGAGTGGGCGAGGGATGCAGTGACGGACCAAAGGACAAGGACAGAGGGAGGGAGTGAGGAACAGGGAGGGAGGGAGTCAGGGTCGGAGAGGGAGGGAGGGAACGAGAGACAGGGTGGGTGGCAGTCAGGGGTGAGGTAGGAGTGAGTGGGCGAGGGATGCAGTGAGGGACCAAAGGATGGGTTCAAGGGACTAGGAGCGAGTGAGGGGGTGAGGGAGAGAGTGATGGGGATGGAATGAGGGACCGGAAGGGAACGAGTGAGCAGGGGACAGAGTGAGGGAGGAAAGAACAGGGAGGGCGGGAGAAAGGGATGGGAATTTAAGGGTCAAGGGACATAGAGTGAGGAAGAAGGGTGTGGGCAGGGAGGGAGCGTGGGACGGAGAATGGGAGGGGTTGAGGGAATGAGGGTGGATATGGAGGGAGCGCTTGATGGATCGGGAACCTGGTAGCAAGAGACGGGGAGGGGATGAGGGATTTGGAGCGAGGGATGGGAGCGAGTGAGGGAATGGGAGTGAGCAAGGGATTGGGAAGGAGTGAGGAGCAGGGAGCAAGGAATGGGCAAGGAGAGGGCGACAGGGAGTGAATGACAGAGAGGGAGCAAGGGACCGATAGGGTGTGAGTGGGGGAGAGAGAGAAAGGGTCGGGGTGGGAGTGAGGGACAGGGAGGGAGTGAGGAAGCGAAGGACAGCGAAGGAGCGAGGAATGGGGAGGGAAAGAGGGATGGGGAGGCAGCGAGTGAGCAAGGCACAGAGCAAGAAGCAAAGGACGGAGAGGGTGGTAGAAAGGAACGTGGAGGGAGGGAGTGAGTGATGGAAATGGAGGGAGAGAGGGATGGAGAGTGAGGGAAGGAGGGAACAAGGGACAGAGAGGGAGGGAGTGACGGACATATAGGGAGCAAGGGAGAGAGTGAGGAAAGGGAAGGTTGGGAGCAAGGCACTGAGAGGGAACAAGGGATGGAGTGAGCGAGGCGGAAGTGAGGGAGAGGGAGCTAGGGATGGGAGCGAGCAAGGGTTGGAGAGGGATCAAGGGAGTGAGGGATGGGGAGGAAGTGAGGAAACGAGGGGCAGGGAAGGAGCGAGAGAATAGGGAGAGAGAGATGATGGGTAGTGAGGGACAGGGAGGGCGTCGGTGACAGGGAGTGAGTGAGGGAGAGGGAATGAGGGAGCGACAGGGACAGAGTGGGCGGAGGGAGGGATGGGAGGGACAGAGGGACAGCGAGTGACCAAGGGTTGGGGAGGGACTGAGGGATGCAGCAAGGGCCAGGGAGGGTGATGGACGGGGAGGAATGGAGACTGATTGAGGGATGAGTGGGAAGGATGGGGAGGGAGCGAGGGATTGAGTGGGAGCGAGAGAACAAGGGACACAGTGACTGCGAGAGAATGGAGCAAGGGACAGAGGGAGGGACAGGAAGGGAGGGAGGGAATGAGGGACAGGGAGGGAGTCAGTGAGCGAGGGGCAGCAGGAGAGAAGTGCAGGGAGGGCGGGGAGTAAATGAGCAAAATGCGGAGAAAGAGGGAGTGAGGAATGGAGAAGGAGAGGAGGGAATGATGGACAGGGAGGGAGGTAGCAAAGGGTGGGTAGACAACGAGTGAGCGGGGGAATGGGAGAGAGCGAGGAAGCAAGTGAGCAAGGGATGGAGTGAGAGCGTGAGGGGCTTGGGGATGGAGAGGGAGGGAGCGAGGGATAGGGAGAGAGGGAGCAAGTGTCAGGGAGTGAGGGAGCAAGTGACGGGTAGGGAGCAAGGAACGGTGAGGGAGTGAGGGATAGGAGCGGAGCCAGGTTGCGAGTGACAGGAAGGGAGGAATGGAGAGGTGGAATGAGGGATGGGTAGGGAGCAAGGGATGGCGAGGCAGCAAAGTATAAAGGGACCAGGAGGGAGCGAGGGAGTGCGGAACTGGGGGGGAAGTATGAGATGGACTGAGTGAGCAAGGGATGGGGATAGGGGGAGAGAACAAGGGACAGGGAGAGAGAGAGAGCAAGGGACAGGGAGGGAGGGAGCAAGGGAGGGAGTGAGTGAGTCAGTGATGGAGTGAGGGAGAAAAGTATAGTGAGGGAGGCAGCAAGGGACAGGGAGGGAGGGAGAAAGGAATGGGGATGGTGGGAGTGACGGGTAGAGAGAGAGGGAGGGAGGGATCGAGGGATGGGGAGGGAACAAGGGAGGGAGTGGACAGGGAGTGAGGTAGAGGGAACAAGGAACTGGAGTGAGTGAAGGAGTGGGAGCGAGCAAGGGACGGGGAGAGAGTAAGGGACAGGGATGGAGCGAGGGATGATGGAGAGTGGGATGGGGAGGGAGGGAGCGATAGAGAGTGGGCGAGGGAGAGGGAAAGAGGAAGTGACAGGAAGGGAGCAAGCTGGAGGGAACAAGGCACAGGGACGGAGTGAGAGATGGAGCGAAGGACAGGGAGTGAGTGAGGGACGGTTAGAGGGGGACAGGGAGGGAGTGATGGACAGGGAGGTATGGACAGGGTGGGAGCGAGGGATGGGTTGAGGGCGAGGGAGCGAGGGATTAGGAGGGAGTGAGTGAGTGAGGGAAAGGGAGGGAGGGAGCGAGGGACTGGGAGGGAGGGAACAAGAGACAGGGAGGGAGGGAGTGAGGGATGACAAGAGAGCGAGGGATGGGGAGAGACGAGGTATGGGGTGGGAGGTAAGTAGTGAGGGGGAGGGAGGGAGTGAGGGAACGAGTGAATGAGGGTCAGAGTGAGGGACAGGGAGGGAGGGCAGGGAGGGAATGAGCGAAGTACAGAAATGGAGCGAGTGAGGGATGGAGACGGAGTGGGGGAAAGAGTGAGGGATGGGGAGGCAGGGAACAAGGGACAGAGACAGAGAAAGGAAGGCAGTGAGGGAGCAAGGGACAGGGAGTGAGCAAGGGAGCAAGGGATTGGGAGGGGGGGACCAAGAGATGGGAGGGATGGAGTGGGTGCGAGGGGTGGGGAGTGCGGGAGCAGGGAGGGAGCGAGGTAGAGGCAGCAAGAGAGTGGGAGCAGGCAAGGGATGGGGAGGTATCGAGGGAATGAAGGAAGTGGAGGGAGCGAGTGACTGAGACGGAACAAGGGATGGAGGGAGTGGGGCTGGAGTGAGGTAGAGAGAGCGAGGGACAGGATCAAGTGAGGGAATGGGAGCGAGCAAGGAATGCGGCGGGATCGAGGAAGTGATGGACAGGGAAGCGAGTGATGAGGAGAGAGAGAGAGACAGGGAGAGAGCAAGAGATGGGGAGAGACTGAGAGACAGAGCGAGGGGTGGGGAGGGAGTTATGGATGGGGTGGGAGGGAAGTAGAGTGATTGAGGGACGGGTGGGAGGGATGGGGAGGGAGGAAGAGATAGATTGGGAGTGAGGGAGCGAGGAACTTGTAGGGAGCGAGTGAACGAGCAAAGGAGCGAGTGAGCGTGAGGTGCAGTGAGCGACGGGGAAGGATGGAGCGAGGGACAGCAAGGGAGAGAGGGACAGGGAGGGACTGAGGGATGGGGGAGTCTAGAGTAATTGGGAGTGAGTGAAGGAGCAAGAGACGAAATGTGGAAGTGAGAAATGGGGAGAGAAGGACAGGGAGAGGGCCAGGGAGGGTCAGGTAGAGAGCGAGTTGCAGGGAGATAGACAGTGTTGGATGGACAGGAAGGGAGCAAGGGACAGGGACAACGAGGGAGTGAGGGACAGCGACAAGGAGGGAGTGAGGGACAGGGTCAGGGAGTGGGGCAGCCAGGGACGGGGGTGGGGAGAGCAAGAGAGTGAGTTTCGAGGAGGGAGTGTGGGACAAAGAGGGAGCATGCGACTGGGAGGGAGTGCGGTAGCGAGGGGCGGGGATGGTGTGAGGGACTGGGAGAGAGTGAGTATTGGAGAGAGAGGAATGGAACAAGGGATGGGGGTGGTGTGAAGGAGGGACGGGGAGCGGGACAGGAGGTAGGGATGGAGTGAGAGATGGCAAGGGAGTGAGTGAGCAAGGAATGGGGAGGAGTGAGGGATGGAGTGAGGGACGGGGTAGCGATGGACAGATGGGTAGGAATCGAGGGACTGGGAGGGTGAAAGGGATGGCGAGTGAGTGAGGGATGGCAACGAAGCGAGGGATGGCGATGGAGGGGGGGGCAAGGGACTGAGGGAGGGCGAGGGTGCAAGGTACAGCAAGGGAGCGAGGGACAGGATGGGCGCGAGGGCCAGGGAAGGAGCAACAGGGAGGGAGAGATGGAGTAAGTGACAGGGAGGGACGAAGGGAAAGAGACAGAGACAGGGAGGGAGGGAGCAGCAGGGCGGAAGGGAGGGAGAGAGCAAGAGGGAGGGAGAGAGAGAGGGATTGGGGTAGGGGCAGGGTCTGGAGAATGGGGAAAGGGCTCAGGGAACCAGATACAGGACTGGGGGCGATGGAGACGGGGAGCAGAGAGAGAGAGAGAGAGAGAGAGAGACAGTGAGAGAGAGAGAGAGAGAGGATGGGAGAGAGAGAGAGAGAGAGAGAGACAGAGAGAGAGAGAAGGAAACAGAGGCAGAGTGAGAGGTAAGAGTGAGGGGGGAGGAGAAAGATAAAGGGTGCAGGGGGGATGCAGAGAAAGGCGGCGGGGTGGGGACGGAGAGAGAGAAAAAGTGTGACAGGAAATCAGGGAGAGATCGGGTCAGAGGGAAGAATACAGTGTGGAAGATGGGGTTCACACAGGCAGAGGGTGAGAGATGTGGGTGTGGACATTTGAGGACGAGGAAGAGAGAGAGACAGGATTCCAGGAGAGGGAGGGAGTGGTTTGGAGACGGTGGGTGGAAAGAGAGAAGGAAGGGAATGCAGAGAGGGATGGGGAGTAGGGGGTTATTGGAGAAATGTGGTTCAGAGACGGAGAGAGCGAGTGAAGAAGGACAGGAGAGGGAGAGAAAGAGACAGAGATATACCAGAGGTGAATGCAAGGACAGAGTGACTTAAACCCAACTCCTGAGCTCAGTCCCGAAATCTTCCCATTCCCTTGGGGCCGAGTCTGTCTCTCCAACTGAGCTTCTTCAACACAAAGACAAACAGCAAGATAGTTTGTTGTGCTGCTTGGCACTTTTTAATTAACGTTAATAAAATATTGAAGTTATGGATGCAGTCAGTGGAATGGTGCCTTTTCTCTTTGGCCTGTGAGTTGAGAGAAACATTGACATGTTTCCCTGTAACCCCCTGTGGGATAAGGTTGGATAAACCAGCACTACCCTCAGTCTGTTACCATAGCGACAGGCTGCTTCATTGCTGAAACATTGAACTGAAATGAGAAAATCCTGGATGGATTGATTAATGAGTGAATTTGATTGATTGATGAATTTGGGTAAAGGGATATTTCAGCACATTCTTCAGCTGCTGCCTGAACTTAGTCTGGGTCACGGCATAAATCGCGGTGTTTGTGCAGCAACTGAGGAGCTGCAGCATGAAGCCTGATTCCTGCACAAACCAATCTAGATGCATAGATTTATACCCAATCCACAGCATCCGATACCAGATAGAAAACACCATTAACATCGAACATAAAAAGATGAAATTGGCCGAGATAACAAACAGTAAAATGATGGATTTTTTTGGATTTTTCATTTCTGTGTCACACTGACCGTCCCCACTGGTGTGAGCCCGGAGTCTCCTGCGGGCTCTGCTGGTCACTAAAATGTGTCTGACGGTGAAAACATTGAGCAGCAGAATCAGGAGAAATGGAAGAGTCGTGGTTAGAATGTGGTGGAGGAACTCAATTGTGAGCCAGACACGAAAGGATTGAGAATCGACTGTTATCTCACAAAACCAGGAGGCATTCTGCAGCGAATAACGAGCTGTGAGCATAAAATACCAGAAAATGTTCTTTAAGCAGCTCAGCACAGTCACTGTTCCCGGAACCACAGCCGCCGTTTTCTCACTGCAATATTTACTTTTCAGCTTCTGGCAACAAATCGCCACAAATCGATCAAAGTTGAAAGTGACGGTGAACCAGACAGAACAGTCAGTGGCTGCATAAAGCAGGACGGCGTGGATATTACGGGGATGGACAACAGGAAATAAAACTTTTCCCAATAAACAATGGGAATGTATCTCAATATCAGGTCGAGGATAATGACCAGTAGATCTGCCACTGCCATGGCCCCCAGGTAACGTCTTACACATGGAGACAATCCACAATCTTTATAAAGCAGGATGTAGATCATCACTACGTTAACTGTGAGGAAGGAAATCAAATAAATTATACATCAGCCTGGAGACAAATTTAACAATTTGATTGAGGGCCCATTGACATTTCAAATGTTTCACTGATTTATTGAAAAAAACGAAGCTGAAGTAACAAACATCAATGTCTAAATACTTTTTAAAAGAAATGTAACATATCAAACAAGAAGAATTCTCACACCAAACACACAAATAAACATTTATAAGAACAGAAGCTTTCTAGAAAATTCTCACACACTCGATCACTCGAGATTCAGGCACACGTCACTTCTTCACAGTTGCTAATACGAAGGGTAAAGACTTGCCTTCCTGAAGAAGTCTCTCCCAGTACCCTGAACAAAAATGGAGTTTGGAAATTTCTGTCTTTCAGTCTAATTTGCGGCAAATTTTCAGACCAGCCAGTGGTGAGGAGACGCGAGAATATTATATGTTGCTTTCTAACATGTCATGGTTTCAGGAGGAGGGTACTCCCACGTTCGAGGTGGGAAATAGGGATCTAAAATACTGTCTTTTGGGGCTGGAACATATAATCTTTTGTCTTCTCAGGTATTCAGTAATAATATCTATTTAAGAATCTTCATAGTGCAGAGTTTCTTTCCCTGACGTTGCAATCTACAGATAATAGCCATTTAAGCTGGAAATCATGGTCAATCAATTAAAGATGTCAATAGTTTATCTCAATGGCACAGCACATGCACTCAACATCCTGTAGTTGAGGAAAGTACCTCGTATTTGTTCAACACTGAAAAAATCTTCCGTGTGTAATTCAGTAAAGTTAATCAGAATTTGATAAATCTAAACTCAGTTGATAGATGGTGAGCAAAATGTGACTCAAAATCTGGGCATGACTTTGGTCTTGTATAATGGGTAGCGCCAAAGCCTCTGTGCCAGATCTCTGCATTCAGTTCCCTTCCCTGAACCTGTGGTAATGTCACCACCTCTAGACCAAATGTTCTGGATTCCAGTACTGCCAATTGCAGAGGTGTGTCACAGCATGTCAGAACAGGGTGATGAGCAAACTTTCAGAACAATAATATTGCAGAATCAGGGAGTATTGCAGTGCAGAGATAATGGGAACTGCAGATGCTGGAGAATCCAAGATAATAAAGTGCGAAGCTGGATGAGCACAGCAAGCCAAGCAGCATCTCAGGAGCACAAAAGCTGACGTTTTAGGCCTAGACCCTGATGAAGGGTCTAAGCCCGAAACGTCAGCTTTTGTGCTCCTGAGATGCTGCTTGGCCTGCTGTGCTCATCCAAATTCACACTTGATTATCTAGTATTGCAGTGCAGTTGTAATATTCCTACCTCTGGGCATAAAGGTCGAGATTCAAATCCCACAGAGCTGATACATCATATGTCTGAACAATACAGTTAGCAAAGAACAAAAACAAAGAAACCGACAGCACAGGAACAGGCCCTTCGGCCCTCCAAGCCTGCGCTGATCAAGATCCTCTGTCTAACCTGTTATCTATTTTCTAACGGTCTGTGTCCATTTGCTCCCTGCCCATCCATGTACTTGTCCAAATATATCTTAAAAGACACTAACATGTCTGCATCTACAACCTCCACTGGCAGTGTGTTCCAGGCGCCCACCACCCTCTGTGTAAAGAACTTTCCACGCATATCTCCCTTAAACTTTCATCCTCTCACTCTGAAATCATGACCCCTAGAAATTGAATCCCCCACTCTGGGAAAAAGCTTTTTGCTATCCACCCTGTCTATACCCCTCATGATTTTGTAGACCTCAATCAGGTCCCCCCTCAATCTCTGTCTTTCTAATGAAAATAATCCTAATCTCTCCAACCTCTCTTCGTTTCTAGCACCCTCCACACCAGGCAACATCCTGGTGAACCTCATCTGCACCCTCTCCAAAGCCTTTTGGTAATGTGGCGACCAGACCCGTACACAGTACTCCAAATGTGGCCGAACCAAAGTCCTTCCCATACAACTGCAACATGACCTGCCAACTCTTGTACTCAATACCCTGCCCAATGAAGGAAATAATGCCATATGCCTTCTTCACCATGCTATTGACCTGCGTTGTCACCTTCAGGGAACAATGGACCTGAACACCCAGATCTCTCTGTTCATCAATTTTCCCCAGGACATTTCCATTTTCTGTATAGTTCGACCTTGAATTTGATCCTCCAAAATGCATCACCTCGCATTTGCCCGGATTGAACTCCATCTGCCATTTATCTGCCCAACTGTCCAGTCTATCCATATTCTGCTGTAATTTCTGACAGTCCCCTTCACTATCAGCTACTCCACCAATCTCAGTGTCATCAGCAAACTGGCTGATCAGACCACCTACACCTTCCTCCAAATCATTTACATATATCACAAACAACAGTGGTCCCAGCACAGATCCCTGTGGAACAGTACTGGTCACAGGTTTCCAATTTGAGAAACTCCCTTCCACTACAACTCTCTGTCTCCTGTTGCCTAGCCAGTTTTTTTATCCATCTAGCTAGCACACCCTAGACCCCATGTGACTTCACGTTCTGCATCAGCCTGCCATGGGGAACCTTATCAAACACCTGACTGAAGTCCATGTATATGACATCTATAGCTTCATCAAACAACTTTGTCATGTCCTCAAAGAATTCTATTAAGTTGGTAAGACATGACCTTCCCTGTACAAAACCATGTTGCTGATCACTGATAAGCCCTTTTTCTTCCAAATGGGAATAGATCCTATCCCTCAGTATCTTCTCCAGTAGCTTCCCTACCACTGACATCATGCTCACCGGTCGATAATGACCTGGATTATCCTTGCTGCCCTTTTTTAAACAAGGGTCAACATTAGCAAGTCTCCAGTCCTCCGGGACCTCACCCACGTCTAAGGACACAGCAAAGATATCTGTAAGGGTCCCGGCTATTTCCTCTCTTGCTTCCCTCAGCCACCTGAGATAGATCCAATCCGGGCCTGGGGACTTGTCCACCTTAATGTCTTTTAGGATACCTAACACTTCCTCCTTCCTTATGTCAACTTGACCTAGACTAAGCAAACATCTATCCCTAACCTCAACATCCGTCATGACCCTCTCCTTGGTGAATACCGATGCAAAGTACTTCTTAAGAATGTCACCCATTTTCTCAGACTCAGCACATATCTATCCTTCTTTATCCTGAAGTGGGCCAATCCTTTCTCTAGTTATCCTCTTGCTCTTTATATATGAATAAAAGGCTTTGGGATTTTCCTTAACCATGTTTGCCAGCAATATCTCATGTCCTCTCTTAGCCCTCTTAATACTTTTTTTTTCAGATTCGCTCTACATTTCACATATTATTGCAAAGCGTCATCTGTCTTCAGTAGCCTAGACCTCATGTATGTTTCCTTTTCTGCTCTTGGCTAGTCTCACAATTTCACCTGTCATCCATGGCTCCCTAATCTTGCCTTTTCTATTCCTCATTTTCACAGGAACATGTCTCTCCTGCACACTAATCAACCTCTCCTTAAAAGCCTCCCACATATCAAATATGGATTTACCTACAAACAGTTTCTCCCAATCTACATTCCTCAGATCCTGCCGAATCTTGTCATAGTCGGCCTCCCCCCAGTTTAGTACTGTTCCTTTAGGACCACTCCCATCCTTGTCCATGAGTATTGTCAAACTTACGGAATTGTGGTCGTTATTTCCAAAGTAGTCCCTACTGTAATATTAACCACCTGGCCGTGTTCATTCCCCAGCACCAGGTCCAGTGTGGCCCTTTCCCGAGGTGGACTACATAGATACTGCTCTAGAAAACCCTCCTGGACACACCTTACAAATTCTGCTCCGTCTTGACCCCTAACCCTGAGTGAATCCCAGTCAATGTTGGGAAAATTAAAATCTCCCATCACCATGGAGCTGGAGCTGCATGAACTACGGAAAATTAAAATCTCCCATCCCAATGAAGCTGGAGCTGGATGAACTACGGATCATTCGGGAGGCAGAGCGGGTAATTGAGAGGAGCTACCGGGAGTTGGTCACTCCTAAGGCTCAGGACAAGGATAGATGTGTTACAGTTAGCGGGAGGAAAGGGGACAGACAGACAGTGCAGAAATCCCCTGTGGGCATTCCCCTCAGCAATAAGTATACCGTTTTGGATACTGCGGGGGGGGATGACCTACCAGAGGAAAGCCAGAGTAGTCAGTTCTCTGGCACTGAGCCTGACACTGTGGCAAAGAAGGGAAGGTGGCAGAAGAGAAAAGTACTCGTGGTAGGGGACTCGATAGTTTGGGGAATTGACAGGAGATTTTGTGGTCAGGATCAGGATTCCCAGAAGGTATGTTGCCTCCCTGGTGCCAGGGCCCGGGACGTCTCCGATCGGTGTATAAGGTTCTAAAAGGGGAGGGCGAACAGCCAGAAATCATGTTACATATTGGCACTAATGATATAGCCAGAAAGAGGATTGAGGATATAAAAAGTGATTTCAGGGAGTCAGGATGGAAACTGCAAAGCAGGACAAACAGAGTAGTGTTCTCTAGTTTACTATCGGTGCCACGAGATAGCGAGGAGAGGAACAGGGAGCGGGCGCAGCTTAACACGTGGCTACGCAGCTGGTGTAGGAGGGAGGGCTTCAGATATGTAGATAATTGGGATGCCTTCTGGGGAAGGTGGGTCCTGTACAAGAAGGACGGTTTGTATCTGAACTGGAAGGGGACCAATGTCCTGGGTGGAAGGTTTGCTCAAGTAGTTCGAGAGGGTTTAAACTAGTATGGCAGGGGGGTGGGAACCTGAGCTGTATACCGGAGGTGAGAGTTGATGCAGGTGAGGCAGTATCAAGAGGTAGACCAGCTAGTGGGAAGGATTTTCCTGGGAAGGAACCAAGGGATCAGTTAAAGTGTGTTTGCTTTAACGCAAGGAGTATCAGGAATAAAAGTGATGAACTTAGAGCATGGAACAGTACCTGGTGCTATGATGTTGTGGCCATAACAGAGACATGGGTTTCTCATGGGCAGGAATGGTTGCTGGATGTTCCAGGGTTTAGAACATTTAAAAAGAATAGGGAGGGGGGAAAAGAGGAGGGGGTGTAGCACTACTAATCAGAGAGGGTATCACAGCTACAGAAGTTTCCATTGTCGAGGAAGATCTGCCTACTGAGTCGGTCTGGGTGGAAATTAGGAACAGCAAGGGAGTAGTCACCTCGTTAGGGGTTTACTACAGCCCCCCCCGCCAATAGTAGCAGGGAGATTGAAGAAAGCATCGGTCGGCAGATTTTAGAAAAGTGTGGACGCAGTAGGGTTGTTGTAATGGGTGACTTTAACTTTCGTAATATTGACTGGAACCTCCTTCGAGCAGAAGATTTGAATGGAACTGTTTTTGTAAAGTGTGTTCAGGAGGGTTTCCTAACACAGTACGTTGACAGGCCGACGAGGGGAGAGGCCATTCTAGACTTGGTGCTCGGAAACGAGCCGGGGCAGGTATCAGATCTTGTGGTGGGAGAGCATTTTGGTGATAGTGACCATAACTGCCTCACATTCTACATAGCTATGGAGAAGGAGAGGATTAGGCAAAATGGGAGGATATTTAATTGGGGAAGAGGAAACTATGACGCGATTAGACATGAGTTAGGAAGCATGGACTGGGAGCAATTGTTCCATGGTAAGGGCACTATAGACATGTGGACACTGTTTAAGGAACAGTTATTGCAAGTGATGAGCAAATATGTCCCTCTGAGACAGGCAAGAAGGGCTAAGATAAAGGAACCATGGATGACGAGAGCGCTGGAGCTTCTTGTGAAAAGGAAGAAGGCAGCTTACATAAGATGGAGGAAGCTAGGTTCAAGTTCAGCTAGAGAGGATTACACGCAGGTGAGGAAGGAGCTCAAAAATGGTCTGAGGAGAGCCAGGAGGGAGCACGAGAAAGGCTTGGCAGAACGAATTAGGGAAAACACAAAGGCATTTTACACTTATGTGAGGAATAAGAGAATGGTCAAAGAAAGAGTAGGGCCGATCAGGGATAGCATAGGGAACTTGTGTGTGGAATCTGAGGAGGTAGGGGAAGCCCTAAATGAGTTTTGTTTGCTTCTGTCTTTACGAAAGAAATGAACTTTGTATTGAATGAAACCTTTAAAGAACAGGTGTGCATGCTGGAATGGATAGAGATAGAGGAAGCTAATGTGCTGAAAATTTTGTCAAACATTAAGATTGACAAGTCGCCAGGCCCAGACCAGATTTGTCCCTGGCTGCTTTGGGAAGTGAGAAATGCAATTGCGTCGCCACTTGCGAGGATCTTTGCATCCTCGCTCTCCACTGGAGTCGTACCCGAGGACTGGAGAGTGGCAAATGTATTTCCTCTCTTCAAGAAAGGAAATAGGGAAATCTCCGGCAATTACAGACCAGTAAGTCTCACGTCTGTCGTCTGCAAGATGTTAGAAAGGATTCTGAGGGATAGGATTTATGACCATTTGGAAGAGCATGGCTTGATCAAATGCAGTCAACACGGCTTTGTGAGGGGCAGGTCATGCCTCACAAACCTTATCGAATTCTTTGAGGATGTGACTAGAAAAGTTGATGAGGGTCGAGCTATGGATGTGGTGTATATGGACTTCAGTAAGGCATTTGAGAAAGCTCCCCATGGTAGGCTCATTCAGAAGGTCAGGAGGAATGGGATGCAGGGGAACTTAGCAGTCTGGATACAGAATTGGCTGGCCAACAGAAGACAGGGCTCTGTCCTTGAGCCTCTACTGTTTGTAATTTTTATTAATGACTTGGATGAGGGGATTGAAGGATGGGTCAGCAAGTTTGCAGACGACACAAAGGTTGGAGGTGTCGTTGACAGTATAGAGGGCTGTTGTAGGCTGCATCGGGACATTGACAGGATGCAGAGATGGGCTGAGAGGTGGCAGATGGAGTTCAACCTGGATAAATGCGAGGTGATGCATTTTGGAAGGTCGAATTTGAAAGCTGAGTATAGGATTAAGGATAGGATTCTTGGCAGTGTGGAGGAACAGAGGGATCTTGGTGTGCAGAAACATAGATCCCTTAAAATGGCCACCCAAGTGGACAGGGTTGTTCAGAAAGCATATAGTGTTTTGACTTTCATTAACAGGGGAATTGAGTTTAAGAGTCGTGAGATCTTGTTGCGGCCCTATAAAACTTTGGTTAGACTGCACTTGGAATACTGCGTCCAGTTCTGGTCGCCCTATTATAGGAAAGATGTGGATGCTTTGGAGAGGGTTCAGAGGAGGTTTACTAGGATGCTGCCTGGACTGGAGGGCTTATCTTCTGAAGAGAGGTTGACTGAGCTCGGACTTTTTTCATTGGAGAAAAGGAGGAGGAGAGGGGACCTAATTGAGGTATACAAGATAATGAGAGGCATAGATAGAGTTGATAGCCAGAGACTATTTCCCAGGGCAGAAATGGCTAACACGAGGGGTCATAGTTTTAAGCTGGTTGGAGGAAAGTATAGAGGGGATGTCAGAGGCGGGTTCTTTACACAGAGAGTTGTGAGAGCATGGAATGCGTTGCCAGCAGCAGTTGTGGAAGCAAGGTCAGTGGGGTCATTTTAGAGACTGCTGGACATGCATCTGGTCACAGAAATTTGAGGGTGCATACATGAGGATCAATGGTCGGCACAACATCGTGGGCTGAAGGGCCTGTTCTGTGCAGTACTGTTCTATGTTCTATGATACACTGGCCAAGCTTACAGAGGGGAGGTGACATACTTATGAAGGTCTTCTGCTTTCTCTGTTGTCTGCCCTAAACTGAACTGTAAAACCTCTTATCTGAGATGGGAATAAACTGAGGAAGTTGAAGCACATCAAGTGCAGCTTTTTTTTTCATTTCTGCCAGTAATTCCCCATGCCGTTTCAGATGTGAATGATTAGAGGATCAGCAGTGTGAGAGAGCATGGGAAGGCACAATGGTTCCGTGGTTAGCACTGCTGCCTCACAGTGCCACAGATCCTGCTTCAATTCTGCCCTCGGGAGATTGTCTGTGTGGAGTTTGCAAATTCTTCCGGCTTCCGGTAGTTGTTCTCGTTTCCTCCCACGGTCCAGCGATGTGCAGGTTCGGTGGGCTGGCCGGGCTAAATTCCCTGTAGCGTTTGGCGATGCGTGGGTTATGGGAGGAATGGGGTTGAGTGGGATGCTTTGAGGTGCAGTGTGGACTTGTTGGGATGCAGGGCCTGTTTCCACGTTGTAGGGGTTCTGTGAGCATTATGGTGCACACACCACCATTAGGGAGATATATCACTGAGAAATACAAGTGGTTTTGGGACACTGTGGCTTGACGGGCTGAATGGCCATGGATTGATAACATCACTCTCCGTGTCTCTGTGAGGGAGCGGGTGGGGGAGAAACAATGGCTCATTATTAACCCTCCCTTCCACGTTGTACTGTCTGCAGCTCCGCAACTCAGGGCCGTTGGGGACGTCCATCAGTGAGTGAGTGTTTCACTCAGGTTCTGTTAATCTGGGACTGTTGGTGTCAGACATTAACACCTGCTCTGGATGCAGCAAATGAAAAGGCTCCCGCATTGCCAAGGTGTTATTTGCAGGGTTGTTGTGTGCAGACAAATTCTGAACACCAAACAAGCTGCACAGAAAGATCTCATTTTAAGTTGTTGAAGGGACTAATCGCCAGCTTTGTTCTCTCTCTTTCGCAGCAGCTCTCCAAGCTTCTGTCCATCTCTGATAAATGTCATTACGACAGAAGTTCAAATTGTCATTTATTATTTGCTGCACAAACCTGATTCCACAGCTCTGCTCCATCCCTCTTCCAGTGCTTGAAAGGGAGCGATAGAGCATATACCATCTTCCAGCACTACCTGCCCATGGAGGGAAATGATTTAATGCATCAGCCAATGGGGAGAACCATGTCCCAGCGGAAGGGACAAATAGAACCGTCCCAGGAACAGGGGGACAGAACGAGAAGATGTTCTTTGCGGTTTTCACTGCCTGAAGCAATGGGAATAATTGTCCAATTAACATGTTCAGATATGTTATTACACACCTCTGCAGCAGCAAGAACTTAAACTCTGGTCGCCAACATCTGAGGTAGGGGCACTACCACTGCCGGAGTGGCATCTGATTTCTTGTTAAGTGGGACTTCATCAGACTGGGTCATTGGCCTCATTGTCTGACTGTCACTTCAGCTAGATGTCGTCAGTGCAAGAAGTTGCAGGTTTGCATCCTGTGTGAGGCTTTATTGCCTTTGACATGTGTTTCATGTTTAATGTTTGGGAGAACATGGAGGCGGCTCTTTATGAAATCAATTTCAGATTATGATCGAAAATGTCTTTGCTGTGAATATATTACATGCATCCACTTCACCTGAGGAAGGAGCCACACTCTGAAAGCTCCTGATTTCAGACAAACCTGTTGGTCTGTGACTTGTGACTTTATATCACATTCGGAGGAAAATAAATCAAGGTTTAAACCATGTCTGCTCACAGTAAGCTGGCTTCCTCATTGGTGATGATAAGCGCTATGTAAATGCAATTATGTCTCTCTCAACTGTCCATAAATGAAAGTATCTGATTACTGACCTTAGTCAATTGAAAGAAATTCTTGCTATCAGTTTAATCAAACTACCAAACTCCATCACCACCCACCCCCAACACTATAAACGGCTCCAAAGTTGCCAGCTGGTCGGTGGAAATGTGGAAAGGAAACAAAACAGTGAACCCAGTCTCCAGCTTCCTAAATCTTTCATCACACTTTGTGATTCAGACTCAAGGGAAAGCAAAGGATGAACTTTCTGATTGAGCAGAATAAGGCAATGCACCTTTCCCTTCTTTAAGGCACGGGGACATTGACTCTGATGCTCTCGGTGTCATTAGCTGATCTGAGACATCAAAATAGTCAGAATTCAACGTAAAGATCAGGAATACAAGTAGAATCTCGGCTCTGGCAGGATCAGATACTTGGGAACAGACAAGAAGTGGAAAGGCTCGAAGGGAGGTGGCCCTGGGTTCAGGAGAGCTGGCTTCTTGTGACATGGATGTCTCTGCAGTGGGTGGAATAAGACTCTTTATGTGTCTCCACTATGAATGTCCTGACTTTGTTTTGGAAAAGTAAAACTGGCAAACGACAATTGCTATTCTTGTGAAATCACAATCTTACTCTGAAATTTCATTGCCCATCCCTCATTACTCCACAGATAGCGGTGATGAGCCACTTTCATGAGCTTCTTGGCATGTAGGTAGAGCCCGTTTGCCATTAGGGCAGAAATTCCAGGATTTAGACCCAAGTACACTGAAGAAACAATGGTGTGTTTCCAACTCAGAGAGGTGAGATGCTTGGCGGGTGGGGGCGGGTGGTGGCGTGTGGGTGGTAATTTTCCTTTGTATGTGCTGTCATTGTCCTTTTAGACGGAAGGAAACTCTCACTGGGCTGATTCTGGCCGATTCAGAGTGAGTGTTCTCTTTGTAACCAGGAACCTGTCTACAGCAACAAAAGGGAGCATTCGGCGGCTGCCCCGGATTTGTGCTCCTCCCCCGTTGTTCATCTGCCACTCTGCAGTTTATACTGCTTCACCTCGCTCTTCTGGCCAAACATCACTCACATCAGCTGCTTCCCGCCATTCCAAATGGTCTGCCTCAATCACAAGGAGGGGCAAACAGGAACATGGAATTTCAGGGACGTTTCTGGCCTGTGGAGGAAATGATACAGTCATATTTTCAGCTAACCTTTTCAGGGGATCTTTCGATCTTGGATGCAGAAGATGGAGAATAATTACCAAAGGCCCCTGTGAGACTTGAACTCACGACCCCTGGTTTATAAGACCAGTGCTCGAACCACTGAGCTATGGAGCCAGAAACGCAGATGCAGCAAGAGATTCTCATGTATTAGTAATGACAAAGTATTAGATAACTGGAGATGATTATAATCAAGACGTAACAAAACCAAAACACAGCAGAGGGGCATCACATGCAGAAGGACGGAAGAATACAAAGCTGAATCAGATAGTGTCCTGAGTGACGTAAACAGATCTTTCCTGCTAGTCCAGTGATTACAATTCAGTGCCGTCACTGTCTTAGCCTGTTAATAGTCATCATTTACAGTAACAAATACGAAGTATTGACTGATCTTTAGAAGCAGAATTATGTCACTGGTCAGTCAAAATCGATTCACTCCATGTTACAGTTCCACATCAGCAATGCCAGCTGTAACTGCCGGATGTGCAATCACTTTAAAACAAGAACAGAGGGGAGGTCAGGAAAAGTGAAGGGCAATGGTAGTTTGTGAGAGGTGACTGGAGGCCAATTGCAGCCAGGTTCAATGTGGGTGCTGAAGACCAGTCTTCACTGTTTACCCTGGCATACAGATCGCATTGGATCAATCACACAAGGACCCTCCTTTCTGTGTTATCCTTTGCAGTTCGCAACTCGGGTTAGAGCCTCAAGGGGCTCGGAAACTTATAATTCGGCAACTAACTCAGGCCAGTGGTGCACAAACTAAGCTGTGTCGGCACACTATTTAAACGGGCCATCACTCATTGCAATGACCCAGAACTATGCAGAAAGAGGAAGAAAACCAATACAAAATCTTCGCTTTGAATGGATATCCCTGCAATTTCATCCGCAGGTGCTGACTAAACAGCAACACGAAGAGGACACATTATGCCCTAACACACTGGACACACTGCCACACATCAAGAACATATCAGAACTGACAACTCCTGTGACCACTAGGAATTACAGTAGCACACAAGCCCAAAGCCATGCTACGACAAGCATTCTCAAGGATTAAAGACCCCATACCCACGACATGCAGAACTGACATTGTTTACAAAATACCACGCAACGATTGCCGCAAACATTATTTCAGACAGACAGGAAGGAAACTAGCCATCAGTGTGCATGAACATCAGCTGGCAGCAAAATGACATGACAAATTTTCCCTAATATCAGTACACCCGGATAATGAAGGCCATCAGTTTAACTGGGACAACATAACCGTAGTAGTGCAATCCAAACATAGACACACATGGGAATTCCGAAAGGCATGGTTCTCAATCCATAATGCAGTCGGCAAACATATAGAATTGGACCCCATATGCAACCCAAACAGAACAGAATGCGCAATACAGAAGTCACCGGAATGGACCAGGCAGTATAAATTCCAAGTGGAGGAGAACAACATCGCTTCTATGGAAGTCTGACTCATGACGTTACCTTGCATGGGGACGAAAAGTCTGAATGAAAACAAGCCAACTTGGCGATTAAGTTTACAATATTAACTTTACCGTTTAATGTGTGGCTCAGTGTCAGTCTTTGTGAGATGATACACACACTGTTCGACCCGTTTGTCCCGCTGTACACACGGTTCCCTGACAAAAGGCAGCTTTATGTGGAACACAAGCAGTTTCTCCTGACAATGGGTACCGTTGCCATGAGATGGGATATGAAATAGACAGTGGTCTGAAGTAGCCCCACACTCATGTTACTCATTTACCTTTCAATTTCAATTTTCAATTTACAAAACCCAGCAATCCATTCACTTCAGCTGCTGGGAACCTGATAAAAACAGCTTTGGGCAGACATTCCTCTTCGGGAGCATCTGTCAATTTGCAAGGGTCGAAAAGCTGTCAACTTCACTGGAGCAAGAGAGGATACAATATTCCAATATTCCAATCCAAATTCCGAAGCAGTATCAATTACACCACTGGCTCCACATGTCTTGCTGCAGCTTTCATCCTGTCGATTGCGATGTAATCAGGGATACTGGCGGAAAAACCATTTGCAAGGTGAATATCCTGCAAAATAATCACTGTCGCTGCTGCACTTCAATGTTCCCCACTTAGTGAAGCGGTGAATGTCACTGGCAAACGAAACACATTAGCCCTCACATGCCTGCTTCACTGTCACCTGTTTCTTTGCCACCTGTTTCTCTGCTGGAACTTGCCATTGCTTTATTCACAGTCATTGCAAAGTTCTGCCTCACATATCTTTTTTATTAAATAATCTCCTCGCAACTTAAAAACATCCCCTCGTCTTGAAATCTCCCATCCTTGGGAAATGACGACCACAATTCATACCATCTACATGTCTCATTATTTTATGAACTTCTAACAGGCCGCCTCTGAACCTCTTAAGCACCAGCGAGAAAAGTCAAAGTCTATCCGACCTTTCTTTATAAATCAAACCTTCCATACCAGGCAACATCCTGGTAAACCTCTTCTTAACGCTCGCCAGCTTCATAATATGCCTCCTGTAACTGTGTGACAGAAACCGCACACTGTATTCCAGAGGAGGTCTCATCAACATCCTGTCCAACCTCAATATGACTTCCCAACTCCTAAACTGAAACGATTGAGCAATGAAGGCTGGCGTGCCAAAAGCATGTTTAACCACTGTCTAAATGCGATGTAAACTTCAAATAATCATGTACCTGGATCCCCTAGGTCCATGAGTAGGCACCATAACAGTGAGAGAAAGTCTGTCGGAGGGTGGGGAATAGTTTTGAATTTCTTTGACCTGACATCTAAAGAAATTTATTGTGCACATGCAGCTGAATAAGATGAACAATTCATTCTCTGTGAAGAACTATAAATGAACCTGAACATTTATCAATTAAAAAGTAAAGTTCCACCCTCTCGAGTCGGAAGGAAGCCATCGCTGTTCTGTTTCTGAGCTTATATTACCCAACAAGTTCTGCACCATGTCATTCATTCACCATATCCTGATACATGAACTTTGGGTCACTCTCCAAAGATATCAGTAACTATTGCCAATCCTCAGTTACCTCTGGAGAATATGACGTTTGAACTTTCTGAACCATTGCAGGCTGTGTGGTGAAGTCACACTTGCAATGATATTAGGTAAGGAGTGACCAAATGATCGTGAAGGATTAGTAATGTTTTCCAAAAGAACAATTTAAATGTTTTCACATTTTTGATTCAATTCAATGATCTGACATATTACACAAGGTTGTCATAAAACAATATTTGATACCAGGCAATTATTAGGACAAGTGACCCAAAACTGGCCAAAGAAGTAGGTTTCAAGGAATATCCTGAACAAACAAAGGGGCTCTGAATCCAGGGGTGTTTAGGGAGTAAATTCAAGAGCTTATGGCCTTGGAAACTGAAAACGTGAAAAAGGTGGGAGAGTTAAAACCAGAAATCTACAGGAGGCTGGAAGTCAGGGAGAACAAATGTGTTGAAGGAAAAACCAAAAGAACTGGAGATGCTTGAAAGTAGTAACACAAACAGAAATTGATGAAAAACTCAGCTTATCTGGCAGTGCTTGTGGAGAAAGAGCAGCATTATTGTTTTGTGTCCAGTGACCCTTCTTCAGATATATCTCAGAGGGGTTTGCAGCTGGAGGGACTATCAAACGAAGGAGGTATGATGACAAAATTTCAAAATAAGGATATGAATTTCAATACCTTGGTACTTTGCCACCCAGAAAATGTGTATGTTAATGAGCACAGGATGGCAAAATTCAAAGATGTTGAAATGGGTGACAGTAAACACACGGGCAGCAGATTATTGGATCATTTCAAAATTTCAGGGAAGTAGAATTAAGAAGCCGGCCGGGAGTGTGTTTGGGGAGTTGAGTCGAGAGGTAGCAAAGGAATGGATGAGAGTTTCAGCAGCAGATGAACTGAGATGCTGTTGAGGTTGAAATTGTATGTGGTCTTTGGGATAATGAGTGTGGGGGTGAGTATTGTGGTTGGAAGCTCATGTTGGGGTGAAATATTGCAACATGACTGTGAGCAGCGCGTTACCTGCCAGTTACCAGGGGCAGGGATGGAGTCAGTCGTGAGGGAGTAGGATTTTGCTACCAGCCTGGATTGACATTTATCATTGTTTATTTAAATGTGATCTATACCCCTTTTCAAACAGGAACGGACTTGGCAGCAGAACTAATTTGTGAACCAACTGTCAGCTTTATTGTGACAAAGTGTGGAGTTTATCTGTTATGAAGTAAACTACAGTGACAAACTCAGACAGCTATTTCCAGGTGAATGTGGATTATACTGCTGAAGTCAATAACTAGGCAGTAGAGCAGTGATACAACATATTGGAGTTTTTGCAGCCTCGGTCTTCAAACTTTTTCTTCTGTCTTGGGCTTTTATCTTCTGATTCTCGTTGCTTTCCGTTGCACAGACCTTTCTTGGGAATCTCTTTTATGCTGGTTCTTTTTTGATTAACCTCCCTCTCTGCCCAATCACAGTTCATATGAACAACACTCACCTCACTTCACCACGTGGTGTTCTTCATATTCATAATTATTCTCTTTACATCTTACCTGAGGACTGCTAGACCTGTATTTATTACCCTTATTTCACCGCCATTTCTCTATTCGCTGACACAGCGGTGTCAAGAGTATCTTTAGCTTTGAGCTGCAGGAAGCCTTTTCAATCGCGACTTATTACAAAAAACAAAAGAACTGGGATGTTGTAAATCAGGAACAAAAACAAAGTTGCTGGAAAAGCTCAGCAGGTCTGGCAGCATCTGTGAAGGTAAAAAGACAGAGTTAACGTTTCGGGTGCAGTGCCCCTTCCTCAGAGCGACTTATTAAAACCCCAGGATCGCTAATGTAACAATCTTTCTCATCCAGTTCTCAGGCTCATTTGTCTCAAAATGCAACATTGTGACGACGATCATTAGCTTCCCACAATGACAACATGAAGCACTGCGCATGCTCCAGCTAACAATGGCGTCTGGGTGATTGATGTCAATGCGAGACCAATAGAAGGACAGGGCTGCCGTGCATGACCGGGCGGATGTCGCCCAATCGGAATGAAGCGAGGGCGGGATCAGTGAAAACCACGCGATCATCCACGAGAGCGGCCCAGAGTCGCCCAGATAACGGGAACTGCAGACGCCAGAGAATCCGAGATAACACGGTGTACAGCTGGATGTACACAGCAGGTCAAGCAGCATCAGAGGAACAGGAAAACCTCTGATGAAGGGTCTAGGCCCGAAACGTCAGCTTTTGTGCTCCTGAGATGCTGCTTGGCCTGCTGTGTTCATCCAGCCTCACATTTTATTATCCTGGAAAGCTGACGTTTCGGGTTTAGACCCTTCGCTGAGATCAAGATTTGTGCAATTGAGGTAAGAGCAGGACGCGGTAAAGAAAGCAAAATGGCAAAAAGCGGGAGGTAAATGATTTTTGTATGGGTTTGGAAGTCTTGCAAACACTTAGTGGACGTCGCAAAACACACACATTTGAAAGTCCCAGACTCACGTTTGCAGAAAACAAGTCAATGCCTCAGATGTCAGTGGGCCTGTGTGACCGCAATGATCCGTGGAGCGCATACGCATCAGCTTTGAAACCTCGCCAGGGCCGAGGTGGAGCTGGGCGCATGCGAAGCCGCCTCTGGTAGAAAGTGAGAGAGGAAGGTGTGGGGCTGGAGGAACACAGCAGGACAGGCAGCATCAGAGGGGCAGGAAAGCTGGCGTTTTCGGGCCTGGACCCTTCTATCGAAATGGGGGAGGGAAAAGGGGATACTGAATTAAATAGGGAGGGAAGGGGAGGCAAGTGGAGAGGAGACAGACAAATTAAAGAGGTGGCGATGGAGCAGGTCAAGGTGAGTGTAGGTGGGGGAGGAGGTACGTCAGCCCAGGGGGGATGGACAGGTCAAGGGCGTGGGGATGAGGTTAACAGGGGGGAATTGGGGGTGTGGCTTGACATGTGATGGGAGGAGGGGATAACCAAGAGGAAGAACAGGTTGGGGAGGTGGGGATGAGCTGGGCTGGTTTTGGGATGCTGTTGGGGGAGGGGAGATTTTGAAGCTTGTGAAACCCACATTGATGCCATTGGGCTGCAGCGTTCCCAAGTGGAATTTGAGTTGACCCTGAAACCTTTGGGTGGCATCGTTGTGGCACTGCAGGAGGCCCAGGATGGACATCCCATTGGAGGAATGGGACGGGGAGTTGAAATGGTATGTGACTGGGAGATGCAGTTGTCTATTGTGAACTGAGCATAGCTGTTCTGCACAGCGGTCCCCAAGCCTCTGCTTGGCTTTCCCGATGTAGAGAAGGCTACAACGGGTACAGCAGATGCAGGATACCACATCAGCACCTGCATTCCGCACGTAGATGGCCTAAAAGCCCTATGCTGCTTCCTGTCCCACCGGCCTGAAAAGGTCTCCTCCGCTGACTCCCTTTATCCGCTTAGCCGAACTTGTCCTCACTCTCAATAACTTCTCTTTCACTTCCTCCCACCCCCTACAAAGTGGGTGGCCATTGGTAGCTGCATAGGCCCAGGCTATGTCTGCCTCTTTGACGTTTATGTGGATCAATCCCTCTTCCATACCTACACTGGCCCTGAACCTCACTTCTTCCTCCGGTACGTGGCACCACCTTGTGTTCCCATGAAGAACTTGAGCAATTCATCCACTTCAACACCTGGCACCCCAACCTTAACTTCACCTGGACCATCTCTCATACTTCTCTGTCCTTCCTGGACCCCTCTCTTTCTATCTTGGGGAACCACCTAGAAACCAATATCCACTTCAAGCCCACCGACACTCTCAGCTACCTGAAATGCACATCTTCCCACCCAACTGCCTGCAAAAATGCCATCCCCTATTCCCAATTCCTTCACCTCCACCGCATCTGCTCCCGGGATGAGACATTCCACTCCTGTACATCTTGGATGTCCTTGTTTTTCAAGGACTGCAACATTGTCCCTCCCCTCCCGCAGTGGTTGAGAACAGCTCTCAACCGTTTTACCGTAACTCATCCCTCACACCCTGACCCCGCAATAACAAGCAAAAAAAATACTCCTTGTCTCAAATACCACCCCACCAACCTCTGGATCCAACGCATCATCCTCCAACACTTCTGCTGTCTGCATCCCCACCTCCAAAGACATTTTTCCCTCCCCACCCTTGCCTGCTTTCCGGAGGGACCACTGTCTCCGTGACTCCCTTATCGGCTCCACACTTCCCTCCAAGCCCACCACACCTGGCACTCTTCCCTGCAACTGTAGGAAGTGCTGCACCTGCCCCCACACCACTTCGCTCGGCCCCATCCCAGGCCCAAAGAAGACTTTCCGCATCAAGTGGATGTTCACCTGCACATCTGCTAATGTGGTATACTGCATCCCCTGTACCTGCTGCGGCCTTCTCTCCATCAGGGAAACCAAGGGTAGATTTGGGGACCGCTTTGCAGAACACCTACGCTCGTTCATAATAAACAACTGCAAAGCCCATTTGTGAACAATTTCAACTCCCCGTCCCATTCCTCAGACGACATGTCCATCCTGGGCCACCTACAGAGCCACAACGATGCCACCTGAAGGTTGCAGGAACAGCAACTTATATTCTGCTTGGGAACCCGGCAGCCCATTGGCGTCAATGTGGATTTCACAAGCTTCAAAATCTCCCTTCCGCCAACTGCATCCCCAGAACCAGCCCAGCTCGCCCCTGCCTCCCTAACCTGTTCTTTCTCCTATCTCCTCCTCCCACCTCAAGCTGCACCCCCATTTCCAATTGACTAACCTCATCCCGCCTCCTTGACAGGTCAGTCCTGGGAGGGCGGACAGATCTCCTCCCTACCTCCGCACCTACACTCACCCTTACCTGCTCAATCCTCGCCTCTTTAACTTGCCTGTCTCCTCTCCACATATCTCCTCTCTCCATCTTCGATCAGCCTCCCCCTATCTCCCTATTTAGTTCAGATCCCTCTTGCCCTCCCCCATTTCTGATGAAATGTCTAGCCCGAAACGTCAACTTTCCTGCTGCTAAGTTGCTGCTTGGCCTGCTGTGTTCGTCCAGCTCCACACCTTGTTATCTCAGATTCTCCAGCATCTGCAGTTCCTGTTATCTCATCCAGAGAAATGTTTGTTTCTTCTGGATTTCTTTCCCAGGGTATCGATCATAGCAGCTCACACTGCACTTACTCACTTCTGTCCTCCCTGACCACCACCTCTTTGTCGTTGTCTAATGATGGATATATTTGATCTTTTGTTTAGTGTTTTACTGTTACTTCCTTATATCGTTTGTGAATAAATTTTCCACTGCTGCCCATCCCCTGGCCATGTGCTGCTCTCTTACCAGATTAATTTTTTGGACAGTATCTTTCACAGTCATGAAACCTTTTCCCAGAAAGTGGGTGCATTTTTCTTCCATTTCAGGCCACCAAATTCTACAACATTTTTATTCTGTCATTCATTTTGCACTTCTGCAATATTTACTCTGTTTCTCGTTCCTCATACCAGCGATCATCGCCAAAACCCTGTTACCTGTGGAGAAGGTGACGTTTAACTTCCGTGTCCTGCTGCAGTTCTTATGATGAAGTTGCTTCCACAATGCGGTCATTTGAGAAGTTACAGATCATTGATCTAGCGATACTAAAGAGCTGATGGTGTATGTCCAAATCAACAAACAATTTTCATTTATCGTGTTTATAATATCACAAAAATATTATCAAGAAACTTTTGACATAAGGCCTTATTAGGCCAGGTGACCAAAAAGTTACCAAATTCACAAGTTTTCATGACTATCTTAAAGGAGGAAAGCAAACCAAAGATGTTTATCATGGGAATTCCGGACCATGTTGCCTGGCAACTGTAGAAACAGCCTCCAATAGTGAAGCAATGATTAAACGCATTGTTGGAGTCTGAAACTAAAATGAGTTATCGAAGTCTTGAAGGTTGTGTGGTGCAGGAGATAGGGCTCATCACAGCCGGGAATTTTAAATTGTTGCTTATAAATAGGAGCCTTTGTGGGTCAAGGAGCACAGCAGTGATGGGTGAACAGGTCTTGGTACAAATGAACTTGTGTGCAGCAGAATTTTAAATATTCTTGAGGTTATAGGGATATTGAATGTGGGAGGCCGACTGGCAGTGAGTTTGGATAGTTAAGTCGAGAGGTCATCCAGGAATAGGTGAGAGGCTCAGCAGATGAGCTGAAACTAAGGTGTCGTTGTCGGGTCATTTCCACTGAGGTGGAAATAAGTGGTTTTTGTGCAGAGCTCTGCAGTTACCCTCACCTCACCTCAGGATTCAGCTGTTTGTGAATATGTGGATCAAGTCTGTAATAAGATCAGGAACCGAGTGCCCACCATGGCCCAAACTGGGTGTCACAGAGCAGGTTACTGCTGAGTAAGTGCTGCTTAATACTGCTGTTACAACACCTTCCATCACTTTACTGATGATAGAGAGTAGACTGCTTGAGGGGAAACTGGTCGGGTTGGATTTGCTCTGTGTTTTTGTGCTGAACAGACCTGGGTAGTTTTCCAAATTGTCAGTAGATGCCAGTGCTGTAGCAGGACTGAAGTAGTTTGGCTTGGCGGCTAGCAAGCTCTAGAGCACTAGTCATATGTACTATTGCCAGAGTGTTGCCAGGTCCCGTAACCTTTGCAGTATTCATCCATTTATTCATATTATTTGAAATGAATCAAATTGGATGAAAAATCACATCTCTGATGTCAGGGACCTCTGAAGAAGGCTGAGCTGAATCATCCAGTTGGCACTTCTGGCTGAAGATTGCTGCAGTCTTATCTTTTTGTATGGATAGGTTGGGCTCCTCTGTCAGTAAGGATGGAGATTTTTGGCATGCTTCCTCCAGTGAGTTGTTTAATTGTCCATCACCATTCACTACTGTGTTTGGCAGAACTGCAGAGCTTCGATCTGATCTATTGCCTATCGGGTGGCTTAGCTCTAACTCTTGCTGCTTGTGCTATTTGGCATGCAGATAGTCCTGTTTGGTAGTTTTACCAGGTTGGCACCTTATTTTTAGGTATGCCTGGTGCTGCTCTTGGCATGCCCTCTGACACTATCTATTCAACCGGTGTTGATCCCCTGGATCAATGCTAATGGTTGACTGTAGGACATGCCGGCCCACGAGGTTACAGATTGTGCCGGATTAAGTTCTGCTGCTGTTGAAGTCTGTCAAAGCCTCATAGATACCTGGTTTTGAGCTCCTATATCTGCTCCAAGTCTGTCCCTTTTAGCTGAAGTTAGTGCCACGCAACTCAGTGGAGGGTATTCTCAAGTTTAAGCGGAGGCTTTGTCTCCATGGGAGTGTGCGGTGGTCGCTGTTTTCGATTCTCTCATGGACAGATGCATCTGCATCTGGGAAATTTGTGACGATGAGACCAGCTATGTTTTTCCCTTCTGTTGGTTGTGGCATCACCTGCTGCAGACCCAGCCAGGCAGCTTTGTCCTTTAGGACCCGTCCAGCTTGATTGGTAATCCTGCTGCGAAGTACTCCTGATGGTGAGCATTGAGTACAAGTAGTGCCATTCACACTCTCAGTGCTTCCTCCAAGTGCTGTTCAACATGGAGTTTTTTTTCAAATTAAAATTCACTCTTGGGATGTGGAAATCGCTGGCTGGACCAGCATTTATTGCCCATCCCTAATTGTCCAGAAGGCAGTTAATATTCAACCACATTTCTGTGGGTTTGGAGTCACATGTATTGCAGACCAGGTAAGGATGGCAGATTTCCTTCCCGAAAGGACACAAATGAACCAGATGGGCCTTTCCTGATAATCAGCAATGGTTTCATGGTCATCATTAGACTCTTAATTCCGGATCATTATTTAATTCAGGTTTCATCATCTGCCATGGTAGGATTCAAACCCAGGTCCTCAGAATGTTATCTGGGTCTCTGGATTAAAAATCTAGCGATAATACTGCTGCCGATTTTTATCAACAGAGGGAGGATGGTACATGGTAATCAGCAGGAACCATGAGACGTCTAGGTGCCAGGTGTCAGAGTCAATGTCGAGTACTCCCAGGTAAAATAATCCGGCCGGAATAGTACTGTGCTGCCGGGTCTGACCTGCCTGTGGACAGGACTTCACTAAGGATCGTGATGGTGACATGTCATTGTTTGTAAGGTATGTTTCCATGAGTCTGAAGCTGTTTCTTGACTAGTCTTTGAGTCAGCTCTCCAGATTTTGCCTCCAGCACCCAGACATTAGTAAGGAGGAGTCTGGGGGGGGGGGGCGATAGGGCTGGTTCTGCAGTTGTCTTTCCTCGTGCCTTATTAGATGCCCAGTGGTCCACCCAGTTTCATTGCTTTGTTGAGACTTTGCAGTGATTTGCAACTGAGTGGCTTACTGAGTTTGGCAAATTTCTTTCCCTGAAGGACATTAGTGTTTTTCTTTTCTGTCATTGGCAATGGTTCCATGGCAACCAGTTGATTCTTAATTCCTGTTTTTTTTAATTGAATTCAACTTCTACCATCTGCTGAGATGGGATTCGAACCCTGACTTCTGTTGTACATTTTTAATATTATGGATAAATGTTAGTCATCAGGTTTGTTCACTCACTTTTAAATATCACCATCTCAGGCTTTGTTTCTTTGCAAAACATTGTCCATCATCCTGTCTCCTGCATTCTCCTCTCCAACAGCAAGTGAGGGGGACTCATGGAGTTTCCCTGTCACTGGATTGTCTCAATCTTAATCAGATGCCTCTGCTGTTTCCCTCTCTTCCACGAGCTCAACAAACCAAATTGCCTTGCATGTTGCTCCTCGTTTTAGTTCTAAGCTTGCATCTTTCTCCAGTATCGTGTCAAGCCTTATCAGAGTTCATCTTAACCCTTTGCGCTATTCTCCCTAAATTATAAATATTCTAACTCTCTCTTATTTCTCCTCCTCCTCCCTTCTCCTTGCCTCTCTTCTCCATGCCAATTCACAGATATTGTTACATGTTCTGTCTGCTTCTCTTTTCTGGTTATGTCCTTCTCACCCATTGTGTTTAAAACCAACATTTGGCCTCACCGTCACTGGAAAATCCCACTCCATCTCCACTCTCTATCTTTCCTGCCTGAAATCCATATAGCTTGTCCCTCAAGGATCTATCCTTAGCCCATCCTGTTTCTCACCAACATACTGCCAGAAGGTGAGATCTTCCAGAAGCACTGTGTTAAGTTTCACATGTATACTACAATGTTCGTATATAACTCCCCTCCATCTCTCTCCTTTGTTCCTCTGTTACTCAATTATAAAACTGCTTGTCATGTTTCCACTCCTTGATTAGCTGAAATTTCCTCCAATAACACTTTGTGATAGTTAAACACATTGCCTTCAGTTGTTACTACAAATTTATTTTTTTCCTTACTACTATACTGAATCCATCCCGTTCACTGGGAACTGTCTGAGGCTGAACTGCACCCTTCTCAATAATGCTCTCACATCTGGCTTCAAGATGAACATCTTACCATACACCTTCTCAATCACAAATGCCTGAAATTTCAGTCTCTAAAACGATCCTTCTGCAGCTTATTTGTGACGGATACCCCTTACGCATGCCTGTGTTCACTTAAATTTGACGATTCCAAAAAAGAACCCTCGATTCTCTGCCTGATCAAGAAGCTGCTCCCTTGATGGGAAATATTCCCTCAGCATTCATCCTGCCAACTCCCTTGAGAATCCTGTATTTTTAATTAGATCATCTCTCATTCTTTAAAAAATCTTGTTAGTATATTCCAGACCTGTTCAGTCTTAGCTTAAAACATAATTCCTCCAAACCAATGATTATCCTAGTTCATCTTCTGTGAAATGTTTCCAGTGAAGTGATATACTTGCTCGAATAAGTGGACCAAAAAAGCTGCTCACATTCCTCCCGATGTGGCCCTACCAGCAATTTGTACATGTGCCCTAAGACATGTATTCCAAACTCTTACACTGCAAACACCTTGACATAAGGGATAACATCCCATTACCTTTCCCAATTATCTGTTGCAATTGTGCTCGCTTTGTGCTTCCTGCACAATTATTCCCGAATCCCTTGGTGTTGCAGTTTTCCACAGTTTTTACCTTTTAAATGACACTGTTCTTTGGTCACCTCCTAAAAATAAACAACTTCGCATTTTCCCATATTATACTCCATTTGCCAACTTGTTGCCCATTTATCAATGTCTTTCCATAAACTCTAACCCACAAGGAACTTGACCGTTGTCCCTTTTTTGAGATCCTCCCTCATTCTTCTCATCTTTTTGTTGGGAGCACTGGGCAAGACCCAACGTACGTAATTGCTATCTTTTTAAGGGGCATTCTTTTGAATGACTGGGAGAAGCTTACTGTCCATTGTTCAGAATCGGGACAACTTGTCCATCAAGCTGCATTAGCTTTTCCGGCCCAATGTCTCATTGTGGCAGTGCAACAGCACAGGAGGAAAGAAAAGGAAGTGAATCCTGCTGTCTGTATCTCACTAAATCTTGGCCATTCTTTGCCATGTGTCAGAGACCTGCTGTTCAGTGACGTGAAGTCTCATGGTGGAAATTCCGAGAAACACAAATGTCCCCCTGAATCAACTGCTTACCTCCACATGGAATAATGTGCAGCAGGGACAATGCAGTTATCCTCGCCCAGGAGGAGGGGATGTTGTGAAATTCTACTTGGACTGACCAGTGATGGATTTTATGAATTTGTGTTACAGTGTATTGCCAGTGTAGCCTCAGGTGGGAATCTCAATAACTGTAACACCGGACTCTGACAGAATTACTCAATTCATCAGGACCTGGATATTCACATTGTGTGTGAGTATTGTGTCCCTGCTCATTCCCATTTGCCATGTAAAATCTCTCTTATTACCCCATTCTCTCAATAGATCTTTCCTACAACTTTCAATATATGTCCTGTAGTCCATTTTGGGGGCCAGGTGAGTGTACGTTTTATCATCCTAATGGTTATCTTTTGTAAACACCTCGTATCAAAGGTCCCCTCAAAATCCTTTGTTACAAGGAGAGCAATCTTAGTTTCCCCAAACACCTGATTTCCCCAATGACTTTTTATTTGCTTCCTGTGTGTAAGGCACTCATCCACTTTTCATTTCCACTTCCCTGCATGAGTACAGCCCCAACAATATTAAAGAAAGTGAATACCCTCCAGATGAAGCTGTTCCAGAGTCATGTCCCATCCACCACATTCAACATTCCCCTCTGCACTACCGAGGCAAAGTGGCACCACTGTGCCAAAGGTAAAGTCACCATTATCCTATCTGACCATAGGGTTGGTTTAACCTGAAGGCTACCACACCCCAGGTGAGGGGAGAGGTTAAGAAGGAGAGTGCATCTATTGCAGATGGATATTCTCGATGTACCAGCAACGCCTAAGTCACATGAAAGAATAGCGTAAAACAAAAACAGCCCTAGCCATGCAACTAAAAACCCTCTCCCTACAAACCATTCTGTTAAATCTCCTCTGCCCCCTGTCAGGGACCCTCCCGCCCTTCACATTGTGTGGGGGATCTTTGGTTTGAACAGACTCAGCTCGTCTCTGCTCCTGTCTGTGATGTCATCATGCTGTGACAATGGCACTGAAACTCACTGTCTGTGAGGGTGGTAGGCACAGAGATCCTCATAGCGTTTAAGGCATATTTAGATGCCCACTTGTGATGCCAACACAGTCAAGTCTATGGGCCAAGTGCTGGAAAATTAGATTAGAATAGTTAGGTTGTGGTTTTTTAACTGGCACAGGCTGGATGGGCCACAGAGCCTTTTTCTGTACTGTAGACCTCAGAGACTCTTCACATAGGAAGATGCCCAGCAATATTTCAAGCGATTTCAGAAAAGGAGATATGAGAATAGATGATTCATGATTTGTTAATGTTTTTGGGAGACAAGTGAGTTATAGAGATGAAGCGGTTTACCAAGAAATTCTGAAGCTTGAATCCCAGGAAATTGCAAGTGTCACCATCAAGTGGAGGAATAAAAATGGGGCATCATCATTAGGACTGTATTAGAGGAAGGGACATGTTGAGATTTGTGAGGCTGGAGGATATTAGAGACAGGAAGGGTTCTGAGACTGGAGAAGATTACAGAAATAGGGAAAAGTGAGGTTCGAGGAGGTTACAGAAATGGTGAGGATCGAGAGGCTGGAGGAAACCTCAAACAAAAGGAGGTTTGTGAGGGTAAAGGCAATTACAGAGCTAAGGACATTTATACGGGCTGGAGGAATTTACAGAGATAGGACGGTGTTGAGGCTGGAGGAGATTAGAGATAAGGAGGCTTGAGAGACTAGAGGAATCTACAGAGACCGTGAGAGTTCTGAGGCTAGAGGGGGATTCCAACGATAGGCAGGTCGTGAGGCTGGGGAGAGATCCCAGTGATGGGAATGGTGGTAAGTCTCGAGGGTGGAGCCTGCAATAGTGCAAGCTCAAGAGTCATTCTCATGATTAGGGAGGGTAGTGAGGGTTGAGGTATGATTCCTGTGATTGGGATTGTGGGGAGGCTCCAGGGTGGATTATCATCTAAACGGCACAGTGGTGTACTTACAGCACACAGTGCAGTAGTGAGAGAAAGTGGTTCACCGCCACTTTCTCCAAATCAAATAAAAATGGGCAATCAATATTGCTGCTTGGCCTGCTGTGTTCATCCAGCTCCACACTTTGGTATCTGAAATTAAGATGGGTTTCTGGTTTGGAAAGAGCTAGCAGAAGCTCAGATGATTCTCCTTGGGGCTGATTAGCAATGATTTAGTTGAGTAGTACGTTTGTTTCCAGGATATTAGTTTGCAGAGAGAGAAAAAAATTATTAACATTGTGGCAACGTTTGGTAACCGCAGAATACAACATTCAGGTAATTGGCAAATAATGCAGGGTGAAAACTTGAAGATTACTTGACTCAGCAAGTTCCCTGAATCTGGAACAGCCTGAGTGACAGCTGGATGCAGATTCAGCAGTTACTTCGTATTTAACTATGTTTTTCAAGGTATGATCAATAGGGCAGTGGACAAATAGCAGGGGAATTGAGTCAGATTTGCAACACCTCTAGAATGAGAGAGAAGCTTGTGACAGGGTTCCACATGGTAGATTAATTAGTAAAGTTAGATCACATGTGATTCAGGAAGAGCTTGCTAATTGGAAACAAAATTGGCTTGGTTGTTGGAGAGGATGTTTTGCCGGAGGATTTTTCAGAGTGGAGTTTCTGTGACCAGCGTGTTCCACAGCAATCCGTACGGGTCCACTTTTGTTTGTCATTTAGATTAATGATTTGGATGAGAATTTAAGGGACAAGATTAGTAAGTTTTCAGATGATATTAGAATTAGTGGTTAGTGAAGGTTATCTAAGAAGACAGCGAGATCTTGATCAATTAGGTCAATGGGTTGAGGAGTGGAGGATGAAGTTTATGGAGACAGGCAGACAGGGTGGTTAGTAAGTTGTTTTGCACACTTTCCTTCATTGCTCAGACTTGTGAGTATAGGAGTTGGGCTGTTAAGGTGAGGTTGTATAGGACATTGAGGCTTCATTTGAGGGTTTGTGTGCCGTTCTGGTCACCCTGTTACAGGAAGGGCATGATTATTAAACCGGAGAAGGTTCAGAAAAGACTTGCTGGGATGTTGCCAGGAATGGAGGGCTTGATTATCAAAATAGACTGCCAAAGTTAGGACTTTTCTTACTGGGGCATAGGAGGTTTTGGGGTGGCCTTACAGAGCCAGAGAAATTCTGATAGGCTCCCCTTATTTGTGTAAGTATCGGTGTATTTGTGTGTGTTTCTGTGTGTCTCTGTGTGGGGCAGGTCTGACAGTCTCTGTGCTGTTTGATGTGATGCAATGCCACCCTCTGCTGGTCTCCACACGCCACTGCACAGGCATCAGCAGAGGATGGGAACCATCAGGGATTTATTCAGAAAGGGCCTGGGAGGGCAGCAGCTCACAACACCGTCCAAACTGATTTCTTCTTCATGCACTTATCTCGATGTCTTTTAAACATGGTAACTGTACCCACTTCCACCATTTTGTCTTGAAGTTCATTCCATACACAAACGACTCTGTAAAATAATTGCCCCCTCATGTCTTTTTTAAAATGCTTGCTCCTCAAAACTTAAAATATCTCCAGAGTCTTGCAATCCTCCACCCCCAAGAAAAGATAACTGACATTCAAGTTATCTGTGCCCCTCATGATTTATAAGCCTCAATCAGGTCACCCCTCAACCTCCGATGCACAACTGAGGAAAGTCCCAGCCTATCCAGCCTCTCCATATAACTCAAACCATCCATTCCCAGCGACATCCCGGTAAATCTCTGCTAAACGTTCTCCAGATTAATATCATCCTTCCTACAACAGTGCGACCAGAAGTGGTCACAGTACTTCGGAAGATGCCTCATCTACATCCTGTACAATCTGAAAATGACATCCCAGCTCCTAAACTCAAAGGTCTGAGCGATGAAGGTCGCGAACTAAGCACCTTCTTAACCACCCTGTCTATATGTGACACAGACTTCACAGAACTGTACCTGACAGGCTAGTCTATGTTCTGCAACACTACCAAAGGGCCTAATTTAAATTGTATAAGTCCTGCCCTTGTTTGTTTTACCAAAAGCAATATCTTGCATTTATGTAAATTAAACACAATCTGCCACACCACAGCCCAGTGAGTGATATTCCCACCGCACCCCCGCACAACCCTGACAAGTTTTGAAAGAACCTCCCATCTCCAGAAGGCATACAAACCCTTTTTTACCCCCCAAAGACCCTGAGCTTGGTTCGCGGGTGCAGCAGGAGGTGGGGCGGTGCGGCGGGGTGGTGGATTTCAGACGAGCCTCTGGTGAGGAGATTAATTTTCTTCAGGTAAGAGGGGGTGTGCCATGAGTGCCCGCACGGGCCCTAGTTATGCCTGTCTCTTCATCGGGTACATGGAACATTCCTTTTTCAGTGCTTTTCTGTGCCCCTCACTGCACCCACAACTCTTTCTCCAATGCATCGGTGATATCATCGGTACTGCTTCTCTCTCTCGTCTGGAATTGGAAAACTTCAAATATTTTGCTCCCAATTTCCACCCTGCCCTCACTTTCACCTGGTCTACCTGTGACCTCTGCCTTCCCTTCTTCAACATTTCTGTTTCTATTTCTGGAGATAGACTGGCCACTAATATCCATTACAAACCCAGAAACTCCCACAGCTACTTGGACTATACATCCTCACATCCCACTTCCAGTAAAGACTCCAACCTGTTCTCTCAGTTCCTCTGTCTCCGTCGCATATGTTCAGATGAGGCCAACTTTGACAAGGGTGTCTCCGACATGTCCACCTTCTTCCACAAACGAGGATTCCCCAGCTCCGTTGTCGACAGGGCCCTCAACCAGGTCCGACCCATCTCCTGCACTTCTGCCTTCACCCCTTCTCTTCCCTCCCACGACAGCGATAGGGTTCCCCATATCCTCAACGACCACCCCACAGCATCCACATCCAGAAGATCATCAGATGTCACTTCGCCACTTTCAGTGAGATGCCACCATCAGACACACATTCCCCTCCCTTCCCTTGTCTACCTGCCACAGCGTTCCCTCCAGGACACGCTGGCTCATACCTCCTTCACCCCCAACACCTCCCCACAGCCCGATGGCACCTTCCCCTGTAACCGGCGATGGTGCAACACCTGCCCATTTACCTCCACCCTCCCCAGTATCCAAGGGACCAAACATACCTTCCAGGTGAAGCAACACTTCACCTGCACTTCCCAGAATCTAATCTACTGCATTCGCTGCTTACAATGTGGTCTCCAGTACGTTGGGGAAATGAAGCATACACATGGCGACCACTTCGCAGAACATCTATGCTCTGGTCGCAAAAAAAAGGCCCTGAACTACCTGTTGCCTGCCACTATAACACACCACCCTGCTCCCTGGCCAACATCTCTGCCTCTGGCTTACTGCAGTGCTCCAGCGAAGCCCAGTGCAAACTGGAGGAACAGCACCTTATTTTCCGCTTGGGGACCCTACAGCCCTCTGGAATCAATGTTGAGTTCAATAATTTTAGTGCTTAAACTCTCCCAGGCCCCAGCCCCCACCCCACACACCAGGCCTTGTTACCACAGAGCCTGCCATTACACACCCCCTGTTAGTCACTAACAGTCCCCAGTAACAGCTATTCACCCTCCCAGCCTGATCATTATCAACTACTTTGTCTGTCCAACTTCATTCTCTCTCTTTGGGCCCTATCATATCGTTTACTCCCTATCCCACCCATCTCCTTATTTTTGGCATATAAACAGACATTGTCTCAGCTGCCATCACTTCTCGGGTCGGGTCACTGCCCCCAAACATTAACTCAGTTTTTTTCCTTCACAGTTGCTGCCAGACCTGCTGAGCTTTTCCAGCAACTTTGTTTTTTTTCCCCTATAATATATTGTGTTGCCTTGTAACATTTAATGTTTTTAGGAGGAGGGCAGTCACACGTTGGAGATAGGAAATAGTCATCTACAATATGATCTTTTGGCGTTGGAAATTATGCTCTTTAGTCGTGAATGGTGTACAGTAATGTCTAAATGAGATTCTTCATAGTGCAGAATATGTCTGCAGAATTTCTTTCCCTAACTTTGCAAACTACAGATATAGTAGGAACTGCCGATGCTGAAGAATCTGAGATAACAAGGTGTGGAGCTGGAGGAACGCCACAGGCCAAGCAGCATCAGAGGAGCAGGAAGGCTGACAGTTCAAGTCTGGACCCTTCCTCAAAAACGGGGGAGGGGAAGGGGATTCTGGAATAAATAGAGAGAGGGGGAGGTGGATGGAAGACAGATAAAGGAGCAGATGGGTGGAGAGGAGACGTACAGGTCAAGGGGCGGTGAGGCTGTAGCTGGGAAGTGTGGGTGGGGTTTGAGGTGGGAGGAGTGGATAGATGGGAGAAAGGACGGACAGGTTAGGGAGGCAGGGAACAGCTGGGCTGGCTTGGGGAGATTTTGGAACTTCTGAAGTCCACATTGATGTAATTGGACTGCAGGGTTGCCAAGCAAAATAGGAGGCGCTGTTCCTGCAGCCTTCAGGTGGCATCATTGTGGCACTGCAGGAGGCCCAGGATGGGCATGTCATCCAAGGAGTGGGAGGGGGAGCTGAAGTGGTTCGTGACTGGGAGGTGCAGTCGTTTGCCACAAACCGAGCGTAGATGTTCCACAAAGCGGTCCACAAGCCTTCGCTTAGGTTCCCCAATGTAGAGGAGGCCACATCAGGATCAACGGATCCCCTATAACACATTAGCAAATGTGCAGGGGAACATCTGTTTTGATGTGGAATGCTTTCTTGACGGCTGGTACGGGGGTGAGGAGAGGAATATCGAGGCAGTTGTAACACTTCCTGTTGTTGCAGGGAAAAGTACCGGGGTGGTGGGGCTGTTGGGGAATGTGGAGTGGACGAGGGAGTCACAGAGACAGTGGTCCCTCCGGAAAGAAAATAAGGGTGGGGTGGAAAAATGTCTTTGGTCGCAGCGTCAGATTGCAGGTGGTGGAAGAGCCGGAGGATGATGCATTGGATCCAGAAGTTCGTGGTTAGGTATCTGAGGAGAAGGGGGATTCTATTTCTGTTGTTATTGCGGGGAGGGGTGTGAGGGATGAGTTGTGGGAAACACGGGAGATATAGTCGATGGGGTTTTCGACCAGTGTGGAGGGGAAGTTACGGCCCTTGAAAAACGAAAACATCTGGGATATCCAGGAGTGGAATGCTTCATCTCAGGAGCAGATGCCGTGGAGGTAAAGGATTTGGGGATAGGGGATGGCGTTTTTGCAGGAAGATGGGTGAGAGGATGTGCATTCAATCTAGTTTTGGGAGCCGGTGGGGTTGAAATGAATTTCGGTTTCCAGAGATGTAAACAGAGTTCCAGGAAGGAGAGAGAGGTATCAGAGATGGTCCAGGTGAACATAAGGTTGGGGTAGAATTTGTAAGTGAAGTGGATGATCTATTCGAGCTCATCGTGGAAGCATAAGGCAGCACTGATACAGTCATCAAGAAAACAGAGGAATAGGTGGGGTACAGGGCCAGTGTAGATTTGGAAGAGAGATTGTTCCACGTACCCTACAAAGAGGCAGGCATAGCTTGGGCCCATGTGGGTACCCATGGCCACACCCTTTTGTCTGTAGGAAGTGGGAGGAATTGAAGGAGAAGTAGTTAAGGGTGAGGACAAGCTCAGCTAAGCAGATGAGGGTGTCGGAAGTGGGCTGGGCTGGTCAGGCCCGCAGGACAGGAAGAAGCGGAGGACCATCCGACCATCTGAATGGGGATTGCAAGTGTATAAGGATATGGAAGTCCATGGTGAAGAGAAGGTGTTGGGGACAAGGGAATTGGAAGTGTTGGAGGACGTGGAGGGTGTGGGTGGTGTCACGGAAGTGGGTGGGGACATCCTGGACCAAGGGGGACAAAATGGAGTCGAGATAGGTTCAGTGGGGCAGGAGCAGGCGGTGACATTGGGTCAACCAGGGTAGTCAGGTTTGTGGATTTTGGGATGGAGATACAAGCGGGTGGTATGGAGTTGAGGAATGATGAGTTTCGAGGCTGTGGGTGGGAGGACACCTGACGTGATGAGGTTGTGGATGGTTTGGGAGATGATGTTTTGGTGGTCAGGGGAGGCGCTATGATCAAAGAGAAGGTAGGTGGAGGTGTCAGAGTGCTGTACCTGGCCCCGGCGATGTGGAGATCAATGCACCATACTACAACTGTGTCTCCCTTTTCAGCGGGTTTTATGGTGAGGTTGTGGATGGAGACGAGGGAGCAGAGGGCTGGATGTTCTGAGGGAGAGCCTGGAGTGGATGAGAGGGGTGCAGAAATTGAGGCAATTGATGTCTCGATGGCAGTTGGAGATGAAGAGGTCGAGGGAGGGTAGGAAGCCTTGCGGTGGTGTCCAGGAGGAGGGGGTGTGTTGGTGGTGGGAGAAGGGGTCAGTAGAGGGAGGAGTTCCGATAATAACCATTTGAGCTGGAAATCATAGCCAAGCAATTAAAGATGTTAATAGTTTATCCCAATGGCACAGCACATTCCCTCAACATCCTGTAGTTGAGGCAAGTACCTTGCATTTGTTGAACACTGAAAAATCTTCCCTGTGTAATTCAGTAAATTTAACCAGAATTTGTTAAACCCAGACTCAGCTGAAAGCTGGCGTGCAAAATGTGACCCAAAATCTGGGCATGACTTTGGCCTTGTGTAATGGGTAGCGCCAATGCCTCTGTGCCGGAGCTCTGGATTCCATTCCCATCCCTGAACCTGTGGTAATGTCACTAGCTCTGGACCAGAAGTTCTGGATTCAAGTCCTGCCAGTCGCAGAGGTGTGTCACAGCCTGTCAGAACAGGTTGATGAGCAAATTTACAGAAAAATAATGTTGCAGATTCAGGGGCCATCGCAGTGTCGTGGTATTGTCTCCACCCTTGGGCTCAAAGGTCTCGATTCAAATCCCACAAAAATGTTTCATAAAATGTCTGAACAAGTTGGTTATTTTTTTTTTCTAGAAATGTGACTTGATGGAGAAGGAAGCGGTATCAGTGTTGAATTTCAGAATTCAGGCCCGGGGTAACAGAAAGCACAGCCATTCGTGTTGATTGGAGTAAAATGTGCACCTTTATATATGTTTATAAAAACATGAAGGACATGGATAGGATGAATAGTCAGGGTCTTTTTCTGAGAGTATGGGGAGTCAAACATTAGAGGGGACAGGTTTATGGTGCAAGGGGAAAAATTTAAAAAAAACATATGATTGAACTGCCAGATGATGTGTTGGAGGCTTGTGAAAACACCATTCAAAGGCATCTGGATGGGTATATGAATTGTAAGGGTTCAGAAGAATATAGGCCAAATGCTGGAAAATGGGACTGGATTAATTTTGGATACCTGGTCAGCATGGACATGTTGGACCAAAGGATTTATTCCTGTACTGTACATCTTTTTATGATTCATTCATCCAATTGATCAAGATCTGTTTGTGATCTTGGATAACCTTCCCTGTCTACGATTCGAAAAATCTCAGTGTCATTCCTAAACTTTTACCCGTGCCTTCTATACATTTTCATCTCAATCATTTATTTAAATAACAAACAATGGCAAATCCAGCACTGATCCCTGTGGATCACTGCTAATCACAGGCTTCCAGTCTGATGGACAATCCTCCATGACAACCCTGTCTTCTGCAATAAATCAGAAACACACACCTTTAAGACAGAGATAGATACGTTTTTATTAATAAGCAGATCGACGGTTACGGTGAGAAGACGAGCATTTGTTTTGAGAAACATGTCAAGCATAATCGAACAGCAGAGCAGACTTGATGGGCCAAACGGCTAGTTCTGCTCCAATTTTTTTTATGCTGTCTGGTCTGTAGGTATCGGGAATATTTTCACAAGAGAGCAGTGATGGCTGAGATTAATAAATACTTTACTGAACAGAGTCAATCGGAATACAGAATAGGTTTGAGGGGATGAATGGCATACATCTGCTCCTATTTGTTGTGCTCTTTAAAGAGGAGGTAACTTGCTGTGAGGTTAACTCACTTTAAGGAGTCTCCTAATTAACATTGAGATAAGCATGTATCTTTCTCTTTAATATTGTGCTGTCTATCGTGTTCTCATCCCCAGGGAACCGTGAAGACCGGGTTAGTGAAGATATTCAAGGCAGAGCTCAACTGACCTTTAATGGACAAGAGAGTCTATTATTGGGAATAAAAAGGAAAGGGGTGTTCAGCCATGATCTTTCTAAATTGAGCAGCAGGCTCGAGGGTCCGAATGGCCAACTGCAGCTCCTATCCTGTGTGTTGTTCTCTTACTCCAACCCTCGAAGCTGTTACAGAGGTAAAGGAAGTCCCCATTCAAACAGTCATGGTTGTTACAATGAGATAGGAGATCATTATTCTCCCTGCTCGACTCTCTGTATTGTCTCAATCCATGTAGTATGTTTATCTTTACCCCGGACTCCAGCTTTACTCAACTACCTGTGTGCAACCATATCAAAAGTATTCTGTAAATTCAAATACACCCCTCCCACTGGTTCTCATGTGTGGACGTTTCAACTATTATGTACACATATTACTCAGTCATGCATGCACTGGACAAAAGAACACAACACTTGGGAATTGCCAAAACAAACTGGAAAGTGCATCTAGTTTTCTCTCTTTTTTTACATCTGATCATTCATTTTCTCTCTCTCTCTCTCTCTCACACACACACACACACACAGTTAATAAATGCTCCAATCTTTTTGTCCAGGTTAAATGTGTTGCTCACATTTGGATGAGACACAATTATATTTGAGAAATGAAACTAACAAAATCATGAGGGAGGAACTGGCCAGAATTAATAGGGCTAGAACCTTAGCAGGAAAGATGGTAAAGCAGCAATGGAAAACTTTTCTGGGAATAATTTGGACACACATCTGAAATTTATGGATGCTTTCCTTGTCACAAATTTCACCCATTTGCCAAGATGACTTCATTTTCCTGAATCTAACTTTACTCTGCCAAGTCATATTATGATTCCCCAAGCATCTGGTTTTCAGAGTCCTCAGAAAAGATTGTAATGTTTTCCTCATAACAGACGTCAAGTTGTCCAAATTTAATTTTACTTTGTTTTCCCTCCCACTCCATTGTGTAGGAACCGGAAATTCCAGAATCTAAAGGATTTTGATTGGTAATCAATAATTCTTTCCTGTAGTTACAGGTTTTAAATGACATTTGGGTAAGTGCATGAACAGGAAACAGTTGGAGTGATATGGGCCAAGCCCAGGCAGGTAGGACTAGGATAGTTTGGGATTATGTTTGAGATAGAATGGTTGGGCTGAAGAGCTGTATGAGCCGGTAACTCTTTCACTAGCTCTGTTACCACCTCAATGTATACTCTACGTTATACGAGAGCAACGTAACAAATTTCAGTTCAATTAGTTTTGAGTAATTCCTCTTTATTAATTCTAATCCCCCACAGTTTCTCATTTTCACAGTCATTCTGTCCTGTAGAATTTCTGGAAGATTTTCTGTATCTTCTGTGGAGACAGAGTAATGTATTCCACTGAGCAGCATTTCAGCGGGGGTGAGCTGAAGAGAGACAGCCTCTGTCACGAAGTGAATACATCAGAGCACTGCATTAGGAGATGATGGACATGGCACCCACTCCGTCTCGGAGAGTTCTAGAATCTAAACCTAAACCGTTTAATGAAACTGTCACTTGATGGCCATCGATGGTTTCAGTATAACCCAGTGACACAAAACTGTGGCCATCTCATTTTAGAATCAAACTGGCTTCACTCTTTAAAACTGGCATCGGCCCAGGTAGAGATAAGAATAAATATCCAATCAAAATTTTAGTAACTGCAAGTGTGGCCAGAAGAGAGTTGATGGTTTATTCAGGAACAGCACTGAGGTAGAAGTGAAGACTGGGAATATTATTGGTGATAAAGGGAATATTGTGATATAAATCAGCTCAGGACAAAATGGGCTAATGGCGGTTATGAACACTTCTGTTCCTCCTCAGGTGTTTGTAAGTGAAGATGAAAACAGCCACGGAATAAGAATTGAGTTTGTAGTTGAAGGTGAACACAATAGTTTCCATCTTTGCCAAAAAAAAACAGAGAAATTGAGATGCTGTTCACAAAGTTTGACCTAATTATTAAATGGACAGAGTTAGGGAGTCTTACCGGGAACACCAGCAAAAGCGAGGATGGGATAGTAACCTGCTTGAATAATCATCAGTACATATTGTATCCACAATCTTAATGGTATCTGATCGAAAGAAAGCCAGTAAAGACCAAAGGATAAACTTATGTCCATTGTTGGGACATTCCAATCTATTCCTCTCAGATTCTGGTACATTGTCGTAACATTCCCGTGTCTGGTTCTGAGATTCTGATCCATAATTGAAACATCCCAATCGTGTTGAGGATGACACAGCCACTGATATTATGGGGTAACGCACTGGAAGAAGCCCCTTATTAATAGAAGACGGAAACCCTCCAGTGATATAGTTAGTATCCATGGAGACTGACATTAATTTGTGTCACGGAACAAACAGTTCCAGCTAACCCCTTTCACTCTGACACTTTTAATGGAACAACAATACCTGGTCTGGGTGGGATGCTGACAGTGCCTGCTATTAGTCTTAGTGCCCATCTCCAATTACTCTCACAATGATAGAGTTAGAGGAGAAAGGTGATGCTTTCTCTTCACAGGCTCAATGATTCTGCCGTGACATCCACATGCAATGTCACATGTAACCGTTTACCTAAGAGCCAATCGAGAGGTTGTTCCTGCGCTGATGTCTCCTCCACCACAACAACTGCCAATCTAAACCCTGTCTCTGGCCACAACAGCCTGGAGAAAGACAGGAAATGTGGGTTTAGCTGAACTTTCCTCTCACTGTCCTAATAAGGCAACATTTTATCTTTAACACAATACTTTCAATAATTTGCTTCTAAAGTTCTAAACATCTTGTTTTTGCAGTTTCTGCAGCTTTTCTTGACCTTTTTTTTGGCCTTAGCCCAAAAGTAAACATTACATTTCCAATTGCTTTATTTATTGGGTGTAAAGGGTCGGAGACAACATCTATGTGATTGATTAAGAAACAGTAAGGAAGAGGGGACAGTGGCTGTGCAGAATGGGCAGGAATAAAGTGATATCGCCCAATTTCTTCTCAATGGACGGAATGAAATAAAATCCAGAGAAAGAAACAGAATAAATTTGACTGAAGGAATGGTGAGTCACAATGTAAACTAAACATAATAGTTTGAAATGGAACAGAGGAGAAATGATTGTATATACACTGTTTAATCAGTGTGTGTGCGTGCAGATAGATATGATTGGTCATATATGTGCAAGACATTCAGAGTTATTAATGGAGACATGTTTAAGACAATGTGATGCAGATGATGTGACCTTGTCTTGTTTGTGTTTTGTTAACATTGCACTCAGTAGAGAGAACCCATCTCCCCATTCACACCTTTATTTACTCCCATGTACATCTGCTTCTCTTTCACCACAATTAAAAGTCCATTTGCATTTTGCACTGTGCCCCCCACACACTATGTTTTCTGTCACCCCTACTCCACCTCTGTCAAGGTATTAAAAAGACCATTTTCCAATCCTTTTCAGTTCTGAAGAAGGGTCTTGCTGAACTTGAAAACCTTAACTCTGTTTCTCTGTCTCCACAGATACTCTAGGCCTGCTGAGTTTCTCCAGAAATGAATTGGCACTAACTGCATTTTCAACAAAACAAAGAACCGTGCATGCTGGAAATCTGAAACAAGAAGAAAAATTGCTGGAGAAACTGGAAGATTTGAAAAGGCATCACTGGTTCCAACAGCCTTACTTTGCTTTCACTTGACAGATGCTGCCAGACCTGCTTAGTTTCTTCAGCAATTTGTGTTTTTGAGTAAATTCCAACAGTGTGTGTCAAAGCTGCTCAAATGCCCTGTCCAACATGGAGCATCAGGCACTGAGGAGTAAATGAGAGCACAAGGTGAACAAACTAATTGGTTCTGAAACTACATAACACTTCCATCACTGACATTGCAGAGCTCGTAATCATGGTCAGAGAGAGAAACATTCACTTTAAAAACCTTCTTACAGTGTGGAAACAAGCCCTCCAGCCTTACAAGTCCTCACCGACCCTCAGAGCATCCCATCCAGACCCATCCTCCTATTACCCACTTAATCTACATATCCCTCAACACTCTGATTAATTCACCTCGCCTGCACAACTTTGGTCTGTGGGTAGAAACCGGGCCACCTGAAGGAAACCCGCGCAGAGCTATGGAGAACATGCAAACTCCACACACACACAGTCACCCAAGGGTGGAATTGAACCTACATCCCACGTGCTGTGAAGCAACAATACTAACCACTGAGCCACCCGAAGGTGCCCTTACTGGAAGGGAAAAGGTTCGAATGAATGTGTTCAATGTGTTTTGAGGAATGTGACAAATTGGAGGCGCAACAGCATGGACAGACCGTCAGAAGAATGAGAATATTCAAATGGAAGTGTTACCATTATCAGAAAACAGAGTAGGTCACTGTGTACAAGGGCGATGGGGACTCGGACTGAACCGGGGGATATTACATTGCACTCATTGCTGCTCAGAACTGGGCATCCATGTAGTGATGGAAACCGCAGCAGCAGAAGCAGAATTGTATTCCACCAGAATCTGTGACTCTTTGTCCCGGATAATCCCTCAGTCTATGATTCCCATGAAGCTGATCAATGGTTCCATTACGAGAGCAGGCAAACATGCCGGGGTCAGATCCTTGTGTACCTGAAACTGATGCCAACTTGTTCCAGCTACCACATTAGACGTTTGCATTACAGACAGCAGAACTAACGCTTTACAGACAGGGCAAAATGATTTGCAAGATCAACAGACCAACTATCCTGCTGCAACCAGTCATAAATGGTGATGGGGCAGTAGGAACTGCCGATGCTGGAGTCTGAGATAACAAGATGTAGAGCTGAAGGAACACAGCAGGCCAGTCAGCATCAGAGGAGCAGGAAAGCTGACATTTTGGGTCTGGACCCTTCTTCAGAAATGGGAGAGGGGAAGGGGATTCTGGAATAAACAGAGCGAGGGAGATGGATGGAAGGAGGATGGTGGAGCAGATAGGTGAACAGAGGACAGACAAGTCAAGGAGCCGGAGATGAAGCCAGTAAAGGCGAGTGCACGTGGGGAGATGTGACGGGGGATGGTCAGTGAGGAAAGAGGGGCGGGTAGTGGGAGAGAACACGGACAGGTCGAGGAGGCAGGGAAGAGAGGGAGGACTGGTTTTGGGATGAAGTCAGTATGGGGCAATTTTGAAGCTTGCAAAGCTCACATTGAGACCATTGGGCAGTAGGGTTCGCAGGGGAAATATGAGGTGCTGTTCCTCCAGTTTTTTGGTGACATCGTTGTGGCACTGGACGAGGCCCAGGATGGAAATGATGTCCAAGGAGTGGGAGGAGGAGTTGAAGTGGCTCGCAATTGGGAGGAGGTGTTGTTTGAAATGAGCATAGATGTTCCACGAAGCTGTCTCTGAACCTCCGCTTGGTTTCTCTCATGTACAGGAGGCCACATTGGGAACAGCAGATTCAGTGTATCACATGAGTGGATGTGCAGGTGAACATCTGTTCAATGTTGAAGGTTGTCTTGGGGACTGGGATGGGGGAGGTGTGGGGGTAGGTGTAGCACCTTCAGAGGTCGCAGGGAACAGTGTCGGGGCTGTTGGAGAGTGTGGACGGACAAGGGAGTCACAGAGAGATTGGTCTCTCTGGAAGGCAGGAAAGGGTGGGGAGGGAAATATATCCTTCATAATGGGGTCTGATTGCAGGTGGTGAAAATGGCGGAGAATGATGCATTGAATCTGAGGGTTGACCAGCTGATATGTGAGGACAAGAGGAATTCTGTCTTTTTTTTTATTTCAGGGATAGCGTGTGAGGGCTGAGGTGCGGGAAATGCAAGAGATGCAGCCGTGGGCATTTTCAGCTACTTCTGGAGAGAAATTGCGACCCTGAAAAATGAGGACAGCTGGGATGTCCAGGAGTGGAACGCTTTTTCTTAGGGGCAAATTCGGCGGAGATGAAAGATTTGGGAATAGGAGATCACATTCTTGCAGGAATGTGGGTGAGAGGAGCCTGAAATATCAAACCCCAATGAAATAGCCTTGTATCATTGTCCTTCAGTCTTCTCAAAAATTTTCAGAAATTTGGTGATGCTAAAACTGGTGCTGTGGTTAATACGGCTTTTAAATTCTCAAATGCCCCCACGCATTGTTCTGTCCACTGAAATTTCATGCCCTTTAGCAAATCCATCAGCGGCACCACCGTGCTACTTTTGTTTGGTATGAACCTCGGGTAGAAACCAGTCAGGATCAAAAATTGAAGCACTTCTTTCTGTGAGGATGATCTTGGAAATTCCTCATGGCGTTCATTTTCACATTCGTCAGACTCATCCTTTCATGCCTGATGTGTCCCAAGACCATCACTTTGGACTTAACAAATTCAGTTTTTGCAAAATACTACAACCAGTTTTTCTTCCCACAGTCTTTCAAAGAGCTGTACCAAATGTACCATGTGATATTTCAATGAATGGCTAAAGATGGCAAAGTCATCTATATAGACAGAACAATTAGTCAAACCTGCCACAACACTGTTCATAGGTCTTTGGAATGTGCCTGGCACATTTTTCATAGCAAAGGCATTACATTTAATTGGGGTTACAAACTTGTAAAATTCTCTTGTTGTCTCTGACAAATGTAATTGTCAGTAACCACAAAGTAAGTCCAACTTGGTGAGGTAAGTGGCTTGACCAATTCTTTCCCCACACAATCTTCCAGCCTCAGACTTGGGTATGAATCCAATTTGGTTATGGAATTAATTGTCCAATAATCCACGCAGAAGCATGGGGTACCACGTAGTTCAGCAACCAACAGGATCATACAACTCCATTCGCTTTGACTTGGCTCAGTGAGGTCTTTGTGCAGCATCTCTTCCACTTCTTTCTGCACCTGTGTGGCTTCAAGAGGATTAAGCCTGTAGGAGTGTTGTTTTTATTCTCTGAACTGCATTACCCACATCCTCTTCATCCAGGGTAGAATTACTCCTCTCCATTCTATTCCTGTATATGTTCTCATGTTGCTGTAATGAGCCTTTTGATTCAGTTCCCTGTTCCTAAGACAGATAGCTCACTGTCCTGTCCCATTTTATGAGGAGTTCCTTACCATTCAATTGAAGTTGATGCACATCAAAACTAGATAATTTGTATTTTGATGTGCCTCGCTCTGAGTGGCAGTGACTAATACCTTTTCCTTGGTTTCCTTCCCAAAGGAGCTGATTTTATTCCTGCCTGTGGCTTTCCTACCATTTGACATGTATGACAGGAATGGCAAAATTTAACTACATCTTTATATAATTCAGGCCAAAAGAATTGTTTTAATATTTTAACCTCACTCTTCCTCACTTCCTATCAGTAATTCATGTGCTAGCCACAATACTTCCTGTCTGTATGCGACCAGCAACAACATTTGGTGCATTTCCGCCCATTTTTCTTCTGCATGAACCAGTTGCAGTCTCCATTTTTGCCTTCGGATTCTAACTTTAAGATAATAACCATTTGGAATGTGTTTTAATTCCTTTTCTGTGTAGATTTTATGGTATCAATATTTTATTGCCTCATCTTTTTGTTGTAACTCCAGTAATCATCAGAACTAAACAACTCTGCCTGATCCTCTCCCTGTTCAGATTTTTTCCTTTACCCTTTCATCAAATCGGGCAGCTAACTGGACCTTTGTCTTCCTCTTTAGTCTTTTTTATTCCTTCTTGCTGTAACTTATGACTGTGGGATCTTGTTACCATACAATCTGGAAAATTTCCAGGCTATTTCTCTTTTACCTCCTCTGGCCCCTGGTTTTCGCTTGGCTTCCCCACTACAAGAGGTTTGACTCCTGCCTTTGAACCTGCTGGGTCATTTCCAATAACCAACTGTATTCCGAGAATTGACACTATTTCAATTGCCCCCACTGACACTTCCCCAGTCTTGATAGGACTTTCCAACCTGATCCTACACAGGGGAACGATAAATATCTCTCCATCTATTCCACGGATTACCACTGTCTCAGTAACATTTCAGAAGGAGTGCAAATACTTTTATCTCTTACAATTAGAGTATGATAAGCTCCCATATCCCTCAATATTTTTACTTCTTTACCCTCTCCCCCATTTCTTCCTGAGTAAACCTTATCGGCAGAGTTTAAACTTTATAGAGGTCAGGCACCATCTTCCTATCCAGTCTGTGACTCGGCTGTGCACTCTCCTGCATCTCCTTGGGATTCTTTTGGGATTTCCTTCACTATCGCAAACGAATCGCACTGGTTTAGTCTCATTTACCACATCCTTTTTCCCAGTGCCTTTCTCCAGCTACCAGCACTGTGGCTATGTGAGTTCCACCTAATGCCAGTGAAAACACCTTTTCCCGGTGCCTTTTTAAATCCACTGGCACTGTAACTTTATGTCTCCCTCTCCATTACAGTGGAAACTCCTGATGCCCCTTGCCTTCTTTTCACCCACATGGATTTATTTTTTTCACCTACGGTGAACCGGTCACAGTGTGATCCACTTTGTTTTTTTTTATTGAAGGATCTCCCCCTTTTTTGCCCAGTTTACATCCCTCACAGATTGAAATTGCTGCCAGAAGCTAAATTTTGATTTATGCACAAATATGTATTCATCCACCACCTCAACAGCTCTTCTCGGTGTTTGAACTTTCGGTTCCAAAACATGAGTTCTTGTCACTTCTGGAAATGAGTTTTTCAACTCCTCCAACGGAAAAATCTCTCTAAGCCCCTCATATGTCTTTTCTGTCTTTAATACTCTCATCCATCTATCAAAGTTATTGTGTTTAATTCTTTCAATCTCGACATAGAACTGACCAGGCTGCTCCCTTAAATTTTTCAACTGTTGTTGGTATGCATCTGGGACCAATTTGTCGGCACTCACAATAACCTGTTTGACATGTCCATAATCTCTTAACACCGCATCTGACAACGCTGCAAACACCCCACCGCCCTGCCTACCAATGTCGTCGGAAGTAACATTACCTACAGAGCCCCTGGCCAATTCCTGAAAGGAAATAGCAAAAAAGCTCCATATCCTTTTCATGGACTGTTGGTATGGTTTGGACATATTTGAATAGATCCTTATTAAGCTGTTGGTTATGATGAGTTTGCTCATCCTCGCTTCTAGCTTGTACTTCTCCTTCTGTCATTTGAAATTCTTTTGTTTCAAGTTCCAACTTCATCTTTTCCAACTCAAACAGCCTTTGCTTTCCTTATCTTCCAACATGGCTCTTCATTCCTTTTCTTTCTCTTCCGCTTTTAACCATAATTCAAACTCTCTCTCTTCCCTCTTATTCTCTAACTCCAGTTGTCTCATTTGCATTTTTTTTCTCATTCCAGTGCACCTGCCTGTTTATCTGCTACACCTAAGTTCTTGACCAACTCCATTAAAATTTCAGCCTTGCGTTGACCCAATTCTCTTGAATCCAATATTCGCCTGCATGCTAATTCTAAAAATATATACTTCCTCTTTCTTTCTGAACTTTTTTGGCAAATTTGGGAAACATCTCCAAACACCAGATTCTCTTTACAGATGTTAAGAGCCATTTCCCTCACATTTAATTTTACTCCCCACAGATAACCAAAATTAAACATATTTTTCTCACCTAAGTTCTATTTGGTGATCTAGCACACAAATCTCTCCTCTGTTTAAATCTGTCCACATATGTTCATACGCATGCAGATCCCGTACATGAACTGGCTGGATCCTGGACATGAGCCGCCAATCTGCTAGAGAGGGAAGAAAGACATCCCTCTGATATTTACACCAAAACAGAAGCCCCAGTCCATTACGGAGGGAGTGGAGATTCCCCTCTCATGATTATACCCGAGTCACCAAGGAAAGCTCGACTCCCCGTGTATGATGTGTTAAAAAGAGAGATTAAATAAAATAAAATGCCTGATATCAACTTTATAAGTAGCAAGTAATAATTAATTTAACCCTAAAAGTGAACAAATAAAGAGAAATACTAACAAAACCAAGCAATATTTTCTTTACCTCCCATCCCTCCCCCAAATCCCTCCCACTTTCTGCCCCACCCAGCATCACCCCGCTACTAAACCCAGAGAATGGGGCACACAAAACTGTTTCATGTTGCCTCAGAACTGCACCGGTGTTTCTGTTTGAAGAGTAGGACAGAAGGGTTATTTACTCCAGAGGCTTGGAGTCATCCCTACTCCAGAGCCTGTGTGTCTCCCTCTCCCTCTGTCCAAACTTCAGGCTCTCAGAAATCCCCCAAGAAGAGCGAAGGAGAGATATAAATTGATTGAATCAAAGTTAAAATGGTTTGAAACAAAAATAATCTGAAACAAATGAGATCCCATTACTGACTGACCTCCAAAGTCTCACCTAATTATTGACACTTTCATATGACTTTAAACCCAGAGAATGGGAACAGATTTTAACTGGAATTAAAGAGCAAATGTTTTCTGACTGTCCCCAGGGTTTAGTTTCTGACAGGCTGGGCAATGAGTTAATGGTGGGGAGTTAGTTGCTGGAGCCTGTGTCTCTCCCTCCCTGAAAGGGAGGAGATGTATGGTGGTCTTCTTGAAGCAGGTGGAGACTTCGGCTTGTAGGACGGAGAGGTTGAAGATGTTGGTGAGTATCTCACACCAGTTGGTCTGCACAGGATTTGTGTGCTCAGCTGGGGACACAGTCGGAGCCCAGTGTCTTCCTTGGATTGATTCCCAGAAAGACCAATCTGATGTCTGCAGTATGACAACGGGCACAGGCACATCCAGGGCTGTCGGGCGACATCAGCCCCCAGTTAGTGACAGTCACACAGTCATTCATTATAGACATCCCTCCCCATCCCCACCTCCCTCAGCCATCATCAACACATAGCAATATTTGTTCGTGTGAGCACCACACAGTTTGTGTCGAGGCAGAGAAGCATCAATAGATCAGGAACATACACCATCAAGTTCTGCATCACCATAATGGGGTAAATTCACAACAAAATGGGGACAGGATGTGGTCCTACTGCATGCCACTGGAGCAGAGAGAGAATATTTTGCAGGTGTGATTCCAGTCAAGCCACTGCGTTAACTTGAATGATGTCACGCGCCCTGAGTGTTGTACCTTGTGGATGGTGGACATTCCTTTGGGACGTACGAGTTGCCATATACATGAACAATTTGAATGAAGGACCTGGAGGCATTTTTGCTAGGTTTGCAGTTGACCCAATCATAGTTGAGCGGACAGGAGATGTTGAGGCAGTGAGGAGGCTGCAGAAAGACTTTGTCAGGCTCGGACAGTGGACAGACAAATGGAAGATTGAGCACCACGTGGGAACATGTGAGATTCTGCACTTTAGCAGGCAGAATAGAGTATACACTACATTCTGAAAGGGTTCATGAAATCAAAGGGCAGTCGGAGTTCCTCGTTCTCTCTTAAGGTTAATGCACAGGTTCAGTTGGTCGTTGAAATGTCAAATGCAATGTTACCATTAATTTCCAGAGGGTTAGAATGCAAGAGCAGAGATGCACTGCTGAGGCTTTATAAAGGCTCTGGTCAGACTCAATTTGGAATAGTGTGAGCTGTTTTGGGCATTGTATCGAGGGAAGTCTGTGCTGATACTGGATGACGTCCAGAATGAGCCTGGGGGTTACAGCTTGTCATATGAGAAGCAGTTGAGGACTCTGTATCTGGGCTCAATTGAGTCTAGAAAGATAAGGGGAGGGGTCTGATTGAAACTGATAGAATACAGTGGACGCAGTGAACATGTAGAAGATGTTTTCACTCATCAGAGAGAATATCGTGCAAGGGCCCGACCTCAGATTGAAGGGATTACGCTTCAGAACTGAGATGAAGAGGAATTTCTTCAGCTAGACGGTGGTGAATCTGTGGAACATTTTGCCACAAATGTTTGTGCAGGCAACATTATTTAGGACAGAGATAAACGGGTTCTTCATTAGCGAGCAGATCATGCATTATGAAAGAAAGTAGGCGAATGGGGATTATAAACATATCAGCAATGACCAAGTTTTAGAGCTGATTCGATGGGCCGAATGTCTGAAATATATTGCCTTCTCTCCTGTTCTAATGGTCCTTTCATCTGTTATTCACTGCAGAATTGATAGCCTCTGACCTGCTCTTGTACCATGTATTTTTATCTCAATTCGACTTCACGTTCAGGTCAATGGAAGCCCTATGATACAGATAGTGTCAGGATTCAGTATCAGCCAGCAGTCCAATAATTAATTGAATGCATGGTACTGTCAGTGAGCCTCATCTGCCGGGAGCACATTGTCTCTGTGATGATTGTCATTTTCAGCCTGTTATTTTCAAAGGATCAATCTTGTGATATCTGTGTCGTTGAATCCAACACCGTCAGTAAAATTTATCACAGTCCTCACAAGGATAAATTGTGGAATATTGAAAACCTTTCTAATTATAGGAAAGTCTAAAGTGAAGAAGCTGAATCTTTTCTTACATAATGTTCGGAATCAGAAACACTGCTTTCCTGTTTATGTTCAATTCAAACAACTTGTCACATCAAGATGTTGAACTTGGAATTGCCTGCAATGATATGTTCCATTCTGTTCTCATTTCTTGTGCTGCTGTGTTATTGTTTTATTACCTGTATTATTCTGCAATCTCATTCTTCATTAATTCCTGATTGAAATGTTCTCTGGTGAGCATCCTCCCCCATTCAAATTTTATTTAGTTGATTTTAACAGGCATTTTGAGGCAGCTGCACATCAGAAGAACAGGAAGAGATAATGGATGATTGTGTGCATTGTCCGTCATTGGACCAGCTTTGCTCTCCAGCTATCTAAAGATTTTATTGTGTGTCGAAAACCTCAGAATTATTACAGCACAGTTGGACGCCAATCAGCCCATCGTGGTTCGTGAGCTATCCGACTGCATAATTTGGAAACAGAGAGATTGTGTGGAGATGGACTGAGAGAGAAACAGAGAGAGAGAGATAAACAGAGAGAAAGGATGTGAAGCGAGATAAACTGAGACAGGAAAGAAAGGGGAGCTACAGACGACGTGAGAGAGAAGAAGGGGTGCTAGAAGATGTGGAAGTTAAATACATCAGAAAACAGAATAAGGGGAGATAGGCAGACACAGACAAAAGATCGAAATTTTATTTAGAAATTCCCGTGGTCTGCACTTTGTCTGATACTGTACCCTGTGAGGACCATCTGAGATTGGCTGTCATCCCAGATCATAGTTCTCCAATAAAAGCACAGAGCTGAGTTGCTAACCACTAAACAGAGCCCAACCAGCCAAATAGAATTGTTCAATTATTCAAATCGACTGGACCAACAGCAGCATGAACTGATAACATACACACCATGTGAGAGATTGGGGAAGTCAATCTCAGTGAGGAGCATCACTGACAAAGGGGAAAGCAGTACCAGATTGATAAATTTTACACACCACTTCCAAGATTTTGTAATCCACATTTATTTTCATATAGCTCAAATTCATGAGTGCATTATAGTAATCTTATCTCTTTGTAACTTCCATAATTTGGTATGTATGGAAATCATTTTGTCCTGTATTTTGTTTTGAATAAATACATTTCATTAATATTGTTTCTCCTAATTTATCATTGTAGATGTATCATTGAGTCTGCTCTTCATATGAGTTATGAAGAGTATTATTCCAAGACTGATGACTGGAAAATATCATTGTCCCTCCTTCCAGTCTCAACAGCTGTGTCCTCCAATTCTGTGTTTTCTGTATATTCTCCAATTTAACAATCATTGTGGGTCAACCAACAGCAGGAGGAACGCAACGGTTCAAAAAGGCAACTCACCACCATTAGGAATGGACATGAAATGCTGGCCATGCAGCAATGCCCACATCCCACAAATGAATAGAAGGAAATCGCACATTACTTGATATCCAATAAATGATACTTCATCACAGTCCATTGACATCGATAACATCAACAGCACAACTCTCATCTTCCTTCTCTGAACCTGGATGAATAATTTCCACCATGTTTATCAGGTAGAATTCTCTGTTAACATCTCCATATCATTTATCTGTTGTTACAGGCACATTTTCTCCTCAGATTATGGACAATCAATGTTCTTTCAATATCCTTCTGACATTGCCATGACTGATCAGTAGTTACAGGATGTTTATGAAAAGATAAGCATGTTTATGCTCTGGCAATCCTTTGGCATGACTCCCATATCCAAAGCAGGTTGAATGATTGCGCGCAATCATTTGACCATCTCTAACATTCCGCCCCTCAGTTATACTCACATGTACCATCCAAAATGTGCAAAAGTCAACTGCTATTTAGAATTTGCATAAACCATTAAGGAATTCAAAGGGGTTAATTGAAGCAGTTTGTTCAGTGCTTTCAATTAATGTCAGTCTCAGTGGATCCTAAATATGTCACTGGAGGGTTTGCCTGTTCCATAAATAAGGGACTCCTTTCAATGTATTATCTCATAATATGAGTGGGAGCATCAACTACAGCACTGGCAGCGTTCTCCAGCTCCAGAGAGAGGGGAAGGAGAGATCAGAATCTGAGAACAATAGACTGGAATAATCCAATAATGGACAGGAGTTTATCACTGGGTCTTAACGGGCTTTCTCGGCCTCGGATATCATTAGCATCGCGGATTCATGATATACTGATGGTTATTCAAAGTGGTTACTATCCCATCCTTGCTGTAGTTGGTGTTCCCGGTAAGTCTCTGTGTCCATTGAACGGGGTTGAACTGACCTGCTGCTCATTATATGTAAATTTTGGAAAAGTGGTATTCAACATTTTCAATTGCAATCAAAAATGCCATTTCTTACAAATTGTAACCAGCAGGTTACTATTTAAAGGTTACTCACCAATACGCAAGGAGGAACCAGATTGTTTTCAAATGCCATACTGTTCCTTTTCCTGCACAGATGTACATCTTCATATCCTCCCCACTCACCAATCTTTTCCAAAACCGCCATCACGATATCCCAGTCTCCTCCTCAGCCTCAGTACAACTTCTGAATAAGCCATCATTTCTGCCTTTGTTAAACCCGGACACAGCTTTCAAGTCCCTTCTAACTACACTTCTGTTACAAAATAATTACACCTGAGAAGTTTAACTTGTTCTCTCCACAGAATCTGTCAGACTGGAAGACAGTGCCTTTTCCTCATATCATTGATTCATAATCTCGAGGCACAGAATAAAAGTCTGTTGGTATCTCATTAAGGAAATTGGTGACATTTAAATAAAACCATCATCTTTGTTATTTAAAGAAACCCCAAGCAGATGCCCTTTAGAGAAGGCAATGTGTCATCCTTCCCTGGTAATGTGGCTTCCCACACCCACAGCAAACTGTTTTATCCTTTCTTGTTATGTGGAACAGCTGAACCAGCCACTCAGTTCAGGATCGGTATAACATGCTGGCATGACCAGGGCTGCAAACATCACATGACAGTAGAACAAAAGTAAAGGTAGCTTCCTTCCTCTGCCTGTTTACCATATTCCTACAACTCATTTTCATTCAGGTATGGGGCAATTCCCTATTTCAAGTGCATTCTCTCTTATTGAGTCTCTCCTTGAGAGTGATGCTCATCTCCATAGGGACCTCTGGTGCTGGCTTTATCGATGCTGAGGTACCAGTGTGAGGAACTTCTACATTCTATGTCACTCCCAATGCATAGAGAAGGAATGGCCTTAGCCACCACAGGAAATAAACAGCGAGGCCTAAGTTTTTGCAAAGATCTGCAGTTTGATTTGTGGATGAGGTTGTTGACTTGCTCGCCAAGCTGGCTTGTTTTTGTTCTGGTGTTTCGTCACTATGTGAGGTAACATCCTCCATGGAGCCTCCAGTGAAACAATATTATTCAAGTCGACTTGGAATTTATACTTTCCATTCCGTTATGGTGAGTGCTGTCATTTTCGGTTTTGATCTGCATGGGGAATTTGTATATGAGGTCCAACTCTATACGCTTGTTGATTGAAGTATGGGTGGAGAAACTGTATCTCTCAGAACTCCCATGCGTGTCTATGTCTGGCTTGAACTCCCATGGTTACATTGCCCCAATTAAATCGATATCCTTCATTGTCTGAATGTACAGATATTAAGGAGAGTTTGTTGTGCCATTTTGCTGCTAGCTGATGTTCACATAGTCTGATGGCTAGTTTTCTTCCTGTCTGTCCGAAGCAATACTTGTGGCATTCATTGCCTGGTATTTTGTAAACCACGTTCATTCTGCATGTTGTGGGAATAGGGTCTTTAGCGTTTGTTGTCGCTTGGCTTTGGGTTTGTGGACTACCATGATTCCTCGTGGTTTGAGGAGGCATGTTGTCAATTCTGATATGCTCTTGATGTAGGGCAGTGTAGCCAGTATGTTTGGCTTGTACTGTGTCCTTCTGTCGTTATCTATCTTATAGATGGATAAGTAAGGACAACAAACTATTGTGGTCAACCTGGAAGTGTTATTGAGGCAGTATTTTGGGAATTTTGGACAGATTTTCTCTCTTTTATAAGGAATTATGTCCTTGCCACAGAGAGAATGCAAAGGAGCTTCATCAGGCTAATCTCTGTTATGATGGTACCATGAGTAGTGAGTGAAGATTAATCTGTAGCACTGTGAGGAAATAAAAGGTGATTGAATTGAAGCTTGAGAGTTTTGGACTATCATTATGTTCTAAACAGACACTGACAAGGTGATAAATTCCATGACTTACTTTTTTATTTACTCAGGATGGATGATTCTGTATAGCTTAATTGCCCCGAGGATGTTTCTCCCATCCTAGCCCCACTCCGTGAGTCAATTGGGGGAGGGAGAGAGAGAGAGAGAAAGGCTTTGAATAAAGTTGCACCATCACATTAATGTGCAGTTGGTGTGTGACCCTGCAGTGAGTGCTACGTTATCTGCAATCCCAGCAATAGCCACAATACCTTCGTTCTAAATCAGTTAACGATTCCCACCAGCTTCTGATCTCTATGGAGAACACGGATCGTATGTTACGATCCTGACCGGCTCAATGGAGTGGTCCTGTACTCTGTAACAGCCGTGAGGGGTGATTTGAGAGAACAATGCATCAGTTAGGGGCAGCAGTTGTTGGCTCACGGCTGACCAGATTGTGTCTGACCATCTGAATGTGTCTGACCGTCCCTCTCCTATTTTTCCCAATAAACATTGACTGTCCAGTCCAGCAAAAATCATCCGAGATCAACCATGAATATCTTCAATAACCGAGGCTTCCCTGCTTCCTGTGGATGAGGGTACCACAGATAGCACAACAATAAAGAGGAAGGGACATCCTTATTTCAATGGCGGGGGGGAGGGCCTGTCACGTTAAAAATGTGTTCACCTAACATCAAATCGCCAACACTTTTGAGACATCAGGACACAATAATTGGAATAAACTTGAACTATTTGGCTCTCAAACCACGACTCACATTACCACTGACTCTTTCCAATCAAATATGCATCAAACTCGGCCTTCATTGTTTTCTTGTAAAGACGATATCAGATAGCATAACACCATGGGAACATAAAAAAGGAGCAGAATTAGGCTGTTTGGCCAATTGGATCTGTTATGCTGTTCAATAATGTCTTTCATATTTCTCAACATCATTCTCCTGCCTTCCCACGTAACCCTTGATCCCCTTATTACTGAAAAATGTGTCTATCTCTGTCTTAAAGACACTAGTGTCTGTGTCTCTGTGTCTGTTCGTGTACATGTGTCTCTTTGCCCATGTGTGTATGTGTCTGTGTATTTGTGTCTATGGCTGTCTGTGTGTGTATCAGCCTGTGTGTTTCTATGTGTGTTTATGTCTATTTGCACGTGATTGTATCGCTCTCTCTCTCTCTCTCTCTCTCTCTCTCTCGCTCTCTGTGTATGTGTGTTTGTGTGTGTGTCTGTATCTCCGCATATGTATTTCATGTGTTAATATATTGGGGTGTTTACCGAAGTTTCCGCGTATTTCTGAGCCTGCATGTCTATGCGATGTGGTGTCCGTTTTGGAGGTGAGACAACTGATGTCGGAAATGATAGTGGGTTTAATGTGAGAATTGCCTTTCAATGAACAACACTCCTTTGTTGGTGGAGTGTCGATCTTTCAGAATCGCCACACAAGTCGCTCTGGTCATCTTCAGCTGGTGCCGGGGTCTGCTCAACAATGGGGGTTGGGCGGGGGAGGTGGAGTAAGGGAATGGATGTCAGGCACTGTACCGTATGGTTTGTCTCTTTCTGTCCTATTGCGCTGTTTCTCTCCAAATGATAGAAGGGATAGTAGTGAAGAATGGCACTGCTGTAAGAGCTGGTGTAGGTTAGGTGAAATGACGAGGTGTCCAGAGTGAGTCAGTCCACAATGTTGACTCCATGCAGTATTATTTTTGTTGGAATATTGCCTAGGTGACAGAGAGTGTGAGGCAAGGAAGGTATTGTATTCAGTAGTGGGAGTGGTAAGAGTTTGAGCCTTACTTGGTGATCGAGTGTGAACCTTGTTTGGAGTTAGGTGCTACAACAGATATAGAATAAGTGTGAAGAAGCAGAAAGAACACAGTCCACTTATCCTGGCAGTAATGAAACGGTGACTGATACTTGCTCGATATATCTAGATGTTTCTTTTGATCATCTCAGCATCGAGGTGAGCCTCACCGAATATCTTTTCCAAGCCCATCACTAATAATGCCACAGGCCACGTCCCTCAGATTCCACTGAATCAGTTTGTGTCGAGCTGACAAATAGCAAGAAGCAAGTATTAGCATGTTATATATTGAAACGAAAACTGTAGCACAAATTTTGTGCATCTTATGCTTTGAAGATTAGATACGCAAGTATTGTGGACTCTGGAGTAACAATGATTATCTCAAGTTGCATTTAAACTCCGTTAAGTAAGTGACTGCTAATGCTATGAAAAATAAAATCCACACGTGTATATGAGGGAGGTTGAAGAGTATGTTATGAACCAAACCAGAGACCAAGTCATTTTGACTTTGGTGTTGTGCGGCCAGAAGAGCTAATGAATAACTTTGGTCTGAAGCAGCTTTTGAGAAATAGTGACAACAATATATTGCATATTACATGGCATCTGCATAAGCATTAAATTTTTAAATGTTACACTGAAATATCATGGAATCCATGAGGCTGGATTGTCAGGTTACATATAATGAATTGGGAAAGTTCAATATAAAACTTAGTGGCCGACAGGCAATGTTTGTTATTTCTCAAAATAGTGCAACGTCTGAAAAGTACATATATTTCTCTAAGGTACAAACAACAAAGAAGGAGAAGATGACTCAACGGTGGTCAACATAAAATACTAAGGTTTGCATTAAGTCAAAGGAAGTGGTTTCAGAGGAATTCCAGATATTGTGGAAACCTGAGAATCCTGGGAAATTGATGACCAAGAAAAGCAGGGCCCCGAAGCTGATAAGGAAATCAAAAAGAGAACTTGAATACAAAAGAATATGAAACACAAAGTCGGCCTAAATTTAATATCTATTCTTATAAAAAAATGTAAAATCAAAGTTAAATGAGGAAGGGTCTAGGCCCGAACCGTCAGCTTTTGTGCTCCTGAGATGCTGCTTGGCCTGCTGTGTTCATCCAGCCTCACATTTTATTATCTTGGAATTCTCCAGCACCTGCAGTTCCCATTATCTCTGATACTATTTTAACTTCACTGCGAAGCCTCTTCCAGGGATGCCTAACCTGAAGAAGTTACCCTCCTCCCTCCGGACCAACCTCAGGGAATCTCTCTCCCATTGCTCCATCTTCGGTCCGCCTCCCCCTCTCTCCCTGTTTATTCCAGTTCCCTCTCCCCATCCCCCTCTCCGATGAAGGGTCTAGGCCCGAAACGTCAGCTTTTGTGCTCCTGAGATGCTGCTTGGCCTGCTGTGTTCATCCAGCCTCACATTTTATTATCTTGGAATTCTCCAGCATCTGCAGTTCCCATTATCTCTTAAATGTGGAAGACTAGAATGGAAACAGGAGACTCCATTATGGAGAACAGGGAAATAGCGGATAAACTAACCAATTACTTTGCATCTGTCTTCATGAAGGAAGATCCAGAAAATCTCCCAGAAACACGAAGTGCTGTTATGGCACTTTTGGAACTAGTGACGTAAAGTCAATTCATGTCAATGACAGGGTAGTATTTGGAAATGCAGTTGGATTGAGCATTGACAAATCTGATGGACCAGATGTACTTCATATCAAAATGTCAGGAAAAGAAAGCACCAATGGAATTATTAATTGCAATGCTGATAACTGTGTTTTATTTTCCTGTACATTCTGCAAAGAGTGGAAGCCATTGTAGATAACTGGAAGTTAGACAACATTATCCAACAATTTACAAAGGGAAGAAGAGATAGTGCAGTGAACCACAATCCAGTTATCTTGATATCGGGAAGGAAACTTTTGGCATCTCTAATACAAGATGTGGTATTGGATATTTAGCAAGTAGAAACAACATCGAAGAGAATCACCATGCATTTCTGAACGAGAAATCATGCTTAATAAACATCATAATTTTTGAAGCTGATTCTTCAGCACAGACAGTAGAGGACCAGTGGAAGTGGTATATTTGGATTTTCAGAAGGCTTTCCGCAAGATCTTACATCCTGAGTTCATAAATAAAAATAATTAAAAGGGAATTGGGAGGACTTCTTGTGAAATGGTAGGTTGGCCATCATTTAAGGGAATTGGAATGTAGAAGTAAAGACATCCTGCAGCAGTTGCATAGAGTGTTAGTGAAACTGTACATTGAGTATTGTGTACAGTTTTGGTGTTTCAATCTGAGAAATAATATATTTATCCCAGAGGAAGTGCATTAAACATTCTCCACCTTTATCCCTCAGATGGTAAGATGGTTTGGTGAGGAATCTCGTCCTGTGTTCTTTACAATTTCAAAGAATAAGAAGTGATCGCAGTGAAATGTAGAAAATTCACAAAACATACAACAAGTTGGGAATAAACACAAGGTTTCCCTGATTGTCGACTGCACGTTGAAGGTAAATAATGGCTGGATCAGGGGCAGGTCATTTAAGACTGTAACAGGGAGCAAATTCTTCACTCGGAGGGGATAGAATAGCACAGGGGCATGGAAAACACCTGGCAGGCAAATTGACGGAGAATCCCTAGATATTCTGCAAGCATGTCAAAAGGAACAGAATAATCCGGAAGTCCCTTACTGACTTGCGAAGTTTGATCTACAATCAACTTAATGTCAGGAGACAGAGGATGATGGCAGATGGCTGTCTGTGTGACTGGAAACCAGTGTCCAATGGTGTACCACCAGGATCAGTTCTGTGTCCCTTATTATTTGTGGAATTCATAAATAATATAGATGTGAATGTGGAGCAGGTGGAGGAGGATGTGTGATAAGTAAATTTGTGTTTGACACAAGGATTGGCTAGATGTTTCATGGTAAGGAGGAAGGTCTTACGTTACAGGAAGATAGTGAGAGAAAGGTCAGATAGACAGATTAATGGCAGATGGAATGTTACACTGATAACTATGAGGTGATACACTTTGTAAGAATGAACCAGACAAGGGGAGCACTCAATGAATGACAGCACATTAGGAAGCTCAGAGGGCACTTCTCCGCAGATTCCTGATGTGATTGGACAAGTTATTAGGTTGGTTAACAAGGCAAAGGGGACTGTAGGAATAGCCTTTATTCATCAAGGCATAGATTATAAGAGTATACAGGACATCATTTAGGCCAAGATGGAGTTCTGTGTGCAGTTGATGCCACATTATAGGAAAGATGAGGTTTCACTGGAAGGAGTGCAGAGGAAATTCACCAGGATGTTCTCTGTGATGGAGCACATCAGCTCTGACGAGAAGTTGTTTAATCTTGGGTTGTTTGCCTTGGACCAGTGAAAGTTGAGCGCGTAAGTAATTCAGGAATGCACGATAGAGAGGTATGAACAGGGTCAATAGAAAGCAGCTGCTCCTTTTAGTAACAAGGCCAAGAAAAAGGAGCACACTTTTCAAGTGAAGGGTTTGAGAGTTAAAGAAAAGTTCAGGATTGTTTATATCCATATGGGTCTAGAATAGACTCTCTGAGAGGGAGTTGTCATGGGTAACACCACAAACCATTGAACAGTATTTGGATGAGCACTTGAAGTGCCATAATATTCAGGGTTTCGGGCCTTGTGCAGAAAAGTGGGACTAATGGATGTTGCACTGTATTTCCGATGGTACACAGACTATGCTTCTGTATTGTATGGTCGTGGAAATTCAACCATTGAGCAGCATAAGGCAGGAATTGTTGGGTTTCTGAAGACCATAATAACAAGGGCTATAAGAATGAACTGCAATTACTTCTAAAAGGATCCCGATAGGGAACATATGAGAAAATAGTCTAAAACGAGACAGTTGTGAATGAATAACAAGGAAATGATAGAACTATGGCAGAAGTCCTTCATTCCTGTATTCACAGGAGAAAATGTAAAAGAAAACCTTCTGAGTAATAATAGGAAACATCAGTGTGGTGAGAAATGGAAATATAATGAAATTAGTGGATAAAGTAATTTGGAGAAATTATTGCGACAGGATTTAATGGACATAGACAAAGTCAATTTCGGTTTATGATCTGGGAATCATATTTGAGAAACCAACCGGGAGATAAATTACGGAGAAGGAATGAATACACTGCATTTGGATTTTGGGGAAAAAAAATGATGGAGTTCCAAGGCTGGTGTGCAAACTAAAAACACGTGTGATTGGGCCAAATATATGGACCTGGTGTAACAATGGGGAAGTTGACAGGAAACAGTGAGCAGGAATAAATGGATGCTTTTTTTGGATTGAAAGTTTCATGGTGTAAATCAGGGACTCAAGATATTTACAAAGCATATCAAAAGTTTGGTTGAGGGAATTAAATGAAATGTGTCCAAGTTTGCTGACTGTACAAATCTGGGATGGTGAGTGGCAAGGAGACTGTAAAGATGGTCCAAGGCGATTTAGACAAGTGGAATGACTGGGAAAATATATGGTGGATGAAGAGCAATGCAGATGTATGTGACGTTCTGCACTTTGGCGGGAAGTAATAGGACAGCAGCATAATATTTGAAGAGGGATTGTTTGAAAAATATTGACCTATAAAGTTACTTGTGCTCCCTGTCATTTGTGTGTTTTTTTGTGCAGACATTTGAGATCGGTGCAGGGCAGTAACTTCTGAAGGCAGAAGTCAAATAATGTGAATGGCATTGGTACCCTGGTCAGTGCACACAGACCCACCAAGTGGGCACTCATAATGCTGCGAAGAATCTGAATGTCCTTGTACATCAGTGATGGAAAGTAACAATGCAGGATAAATAATGGCTTGATATTCATTTCAAAGAGAATAGTGTAGAGGAGTAAGACGGTCTTACTGTGGCTGTACAGGTGAGATCCCATCGAGAATATTCTGGAGTAACGTGTGCAGTTTTAGTCTCCTTACCTACAAAAAGACATACTTTCTCCAGGGGAATGTAACAAAGGATGACCAGACTGATCCTTGTGATGATAGGTTGTTGTATGAGCGGAGTTTGAGTTGACAGGGCCTGTATTCGATGAAGATTACAAAAATGAGTGGTGATCTCAGTAAAACATATAAAACTCTGTCAGGGTGAAGCAGAATGAAAGCAAGGGTGATGATTTCCTGGCTGCATTGTTTGAAAGAAGGGGGTTGCAGTCTTAGATACAAGGAGAACACTCTGCATTGAGATGAGAATAAATGTGTTCACTCAGAGACTGGTGAACCTGGGAAATTTACTTCCACATAAGGCTGTGGCTGTGGAATCGAAAACTGGATGGCATAGTTTTAAAATGAAACAATAAAGATATAAAAAGGACCTGAGGAGTGACTTTTTCCACACAGAGTGTGGCACATGTATGGAATGAGCTGCCTGTAGAAGTGATGGAGGCTGGTTAAATCAGTTTTTTAAGGCACCGAGATGGTTATGTGAATAGGAAGGGTTTAGAGGGATATGTACCATTTCCTGGTAAATGGAACGAGATCAGATTGAGGTATCTGATCATTGCAAATGAGTTGCACTGAAGAGTCTGTTTCTGGATTGTATAACTCTATGACCCAATAACACGTGGCTTCAAGGAGAGAGGGAGACAGAAAGCAGGAGCTGATAGGCTAATTAGCCTAACATTGGGAATCTGCTAGACTCCATTATTAAGGAAAGGACTGCAGAACATTTCGAGAACTTCCATGCAATCGGAGTCAACATGGTTTTGTGAAAGGAAACTGACGCTCTGCCATGTAAAACCATGCAAAATTTTACTGGAGATCCCTGATAAAATAACAATGTCAAATATAAGGGACAGTAGAAACTTTGATGACAATGAAGAAGCAACAAGTTAGATACTGGTCAAGATAATGGCTGAGGACAAAATAAATGCCTGCATGAAGTTATACATTGTAATGAGATCTGTTAGGATGGTGTTATTGGCTGAACACAATACGGCGACCAAGCAAAAAAATTAAAATTACTAATTGTGATTGAATATTGATAACCATTATATAAGTGTATATTTTTCAATGGTCTGTATAAAGTGTGCTTATGATTACGTGCAACTATAAAGCTGATGTAATATATTGTTTGGTGAGTCCATCCTCATGAGAAATGGCTTTCGAACACGTGTTTGAAGAAAACTGGTGTCAGAAAGTGTCTGAGAATCATTTGGTCAGTGACAGGAACTTGGGGAGTTGAATGACTGAAAATTCTTGTAAGATGAAGCAAGATGGCACCGGCAAGCAAGAAGTTGGTTTGAAGTGTGTCTACTTCAATGCCAGGAGCGTCCGGAATAAGGTGGGTGAACTTGCAGCATGGGTTAGTACCTGGGACTTCGATGTTGTGGCCATTTCAGAGACATGGATAGAGCAGGGACAGGAATGGTTGTTGCATGTTCCCGGATTTAGATGTTTCTGTAAGAACAGAGAAGATGGTAAAAGGGGCGGAGGTGTGGCATTGTTTGTCACGGACAGTATTACAGTTATAAGAAAGGATGTTTGGGGACTTGTCAACTGAGGTAGTATGGGCTGAGGTTAGAAATAGGAAAGGAGAGGTCACCCTGCTGGGAGTTTTCTGTAAGCCTCCGAATAGTTCCAGAGATGTAGAGGAGAGGATAGCAAAGATGATTCTCGATAGGAGTGAGAGAGACAGGGTAGTTGTCATGGGGTACTTCAACTTTCCAAATATTGACTGGGAACACTATAGTTCGAGTACTTTAGTTGGGTCAGTTTTTGTCCAGTGTGTGCAGGAGGGCTTCCTGACACAGAATGTAGATAGGTCAACAAGGGGCGAAGCCACATTAGATTTGGGACTGGGTAATGAGCCCGGCCAGGTGTTAGATTTGGAAGTAGGTGAGCACTTTGATGATAGCGATCACAATTCTGTTATGTTTACTTTAGTGATGGAAAGGGATAGGTGTATACCACTGGGCAAGAGTTATAGCTGGGGGAAAGGCAATTACGATGAGATTAGGCAAGATTTAGGGAGCTTAGGATGGGGAAGGAAACTGCAGGGGATGGGCACATCAGAAACGTGGAGCTTATTCAAGGAAAAGCTCCTGTGTGTCCTAGATAAGTATGTACCTGTCAGGCAGGGAGGAGACTGTAGAGTGTGGGAGCTGTGATTTACGAAGGAGGTGGAATCTCTGGTCAAGACGAAGAAGAAGGTTTATGTTAGGATGAGATGTGAAGGCTCAGTTAGGGCACTTGAGGGCTGCGAGTTAGCCAGGAAAGACCTAAAGAGAGAGCTCAGAAGCGCCAGGAAAAGACATGAGAAGTTGATGGCGGATAGGATCAGGGTAAATCCTAAGGCTTTCTATAGGTATTTAAGGAATAACAGAATGACAAAAGTAAGATTAGGGCCAATGAAGGATAGTAGTGGTAATTTGTGTGTGGAGTCAGATAAGATAGGGGAAGCGCTAAATGAATATTTTTCAACAGTATTCACTCTAGAAAACGACAATGTTGTCGATGAGAATACAGGCTACTAGACTAGGTGGGATTGAGGTTCACAGGTAAGAGGTATTAGAAATCCTACAGAGGGTGAGGATAGATAAGTCCCCTGGGCCAGCTGGGATTTATCCTCGGATCCTCTGGGATGCCAGGGAGGAGATTGCCGAGCCTTTGGCATTGATCTTTAACTCGTCATTGTCCACAGGAATAGTGCCAGAAGACTGGAGGATAGCAAATGTGGTTCCCCTGTTCAAGAGGGGGAGTAGAGACAACCCTAATTATAGACCAGTGAGCCTTACCTCAGTTGTTGTTAAAGTGTTGGAAAAGGTATAAGGGATAGGATTTATAATCATCTAGAAAAGAATAAATTGATTAGGGATAGTCAGCACGGTTTTGTGGAGGGAAGGTTGTGCCTCACAAACCTTATTGAGTTCTTTGAGAAGGTGACCAAACAGGTAGATGAGAGTAAACCGATTGATGTGGTGTATATGGATTTCAGCAAGGCTATTGTACAAAATGCGGAGGAATGGAATTGTGCGGGACATAGCAGTTTGGATCGGAAATTGACTTGCTGAAAGAAGACAGAGGATGGTAGTTGATGGGAAATGTTCATCCTGGAGAGCAGTTACTAGTGATGTACCGCAAGGGTCGGTGTTGGGCCCACTGCTGTTTGTCATTTTTATAAATGACCTGGATGAGGAAGTAGAGGGTCGCTGGAGTTGTGGATAGTGACGAAAGATGCTATAGGTTGCAGAGAAACATAGATAAGCTGTAGAGCTGGACTGAGAGGTGGCAAATGGAATTTAATGCAGACAAGTGTGAGGTGATGCACTTTGGTCGCAGTAACCAGAAGGCAAAGTACAGGGCTAGTGGTAAGATTCTTAGTAGTGTAGATGAGCATAGAGATCTCGGTGTCCATGTGCACAGATCCTTGAAAGTCGCCACCCTGGTTGACAGGGCTGTTAAGAAGGCATACAGTGTTTTAGCTTTGGTTAATAGAGGGATCGTGTTCCAGAACCAAGAGGTTATGGTGAAGCTGTACAAAACTCTGGTGCAGCCGCACTTGGAGTATTGTGTACAGTTCCGGTCACCACATTATAAGAAGGATGTGGAAGCTTTGGAAAGGGTGCAGAGGGAATTTACTAGGATGTTGCCTGGTATGGATAGAAGGTCTTACGAGGAAAGGCTGAGGGACATGAGGCTGTTTTCATTCGAGAGAAGAAGGTTGAGAGGTGACTTAATTGAAACATATAAAATAATCAGAGGGTTAGGTAGGGTGGACAGGGAGAGCCTTTTTCCTAGAATGGTGACGGCGAGCACGATGAGGCATAGCTTTAAATTGAGGGAGGAAAGATATAGGACAGCTGTCAGAGGTAATTTCTTTACTCAGAGAGTAGTAAGGGAATGGAACTCTTTGCCTGCAACGGTGGTAGATTCGCCAACTTTAGGTACACTTAAGTCGGCATTGGGTAAGCATATGGACGTACATGGAATAGTGTAGGTTAGATGGGCTTGGGCTCGGTATGACAGGTTGGCACAACATCGAGGGCCGAAGGGCCTGTACTGTGCTGTAATGTTCTATGTTCTATGGCACTAAGGACACAATCTGGTCTGCAAAGTGCTCCATGCTGAATTGATATTTCTTCTGGTTTTACAGTGATGGCAGAGGGTATTATTGCTAGGTTCTTAATCTAAAATCACACATAATGCTCTGAGGCCCCGAGTTCAAATCCGACCAAGTGAGCTGTTGGAATTTCAATTCAATAAAAATCTGGAATTAACATTTGAATGATGAAGATGAAACCATTGGCAACTGTGAGGAAAACCCATCTGATTCACTCATGTCTTGTCAGGAAGGAAACTGCCATTCCTCCCCTGCTCTGGCCTCCATGTGCCCCAAACTTCCAACAATGACACTGGCTGTAACTTCCTCTGGACAATGAGGGATGGGAATGAATGTTGTCCCAGCCAGTGAAACCCACACCCTGTGAGTGAATTTAAAAAGGTGTCCAGGCTGGTTCTGGGAGGTGAATTAAGAATCTGATATAACTAACAATTTCAGCTAATCTGAAAATACCTTCATTTAATATTTTCATTCTTGTGATTGAACCGTCGAAGCTCGTACTCCATTAACATTGCAGTGTGACCATACACATTACATAATGTTGGTGAATACCCACTGTCCTGGCAGCAGCCACAGCCTCTTCATTCAGAAGCAGGCAGCCATTCCCATTATCTTCGTGCCTCCGCGTAAAAAGAAAGGATGGTATCGTAGATAAAGGCCGGTCCCTTGACACATAGTCCAAAACACCCTCCCACTCACCACTCCCTAGCGTCAACCAATCACATCAAAATATCCCGTGCGTACTGAGAATAACGAGGCAACTTGGAACATCAGGGAGTAGTCCATCAGGATGATAGAGCACCGCTACCAATGTCTGAAGGTTTCAGAGTGAATGCTGCAGTACACACTGTATCACTAAGCCCCATAATCTCCAGACATTTATGTAATATATGACCTTTTGTTCTTCCTGAAAATCTCACAGGTTCACAGTTACCATCGTTATATTTCATCTGCCAAATTGCTTCTCAATTTACATTCTCTCTACCTCCTCATGATAGCTTAATTTCCTGCTTATCATAGCATCACTGACAAATTTAGTTTGAATACATTTTGTTGCATTTATGTAAACCATTGATACAGACAATGCCAATAATAGATCACTTCCTATCTTGCGCTCTCACCACTCCTGCTGCTCAAATCAAGTGGGCCGCCGATTCATGAGGTAAATTTTTAAAAGCAGAAGATTGCTTTCCCGGCTGGCCCTTGTCTCGCGCTCTCACTACTCCCCCCAAAATCGTTAAACTAGATTGTAAATTATTGATGACTTCACATTGGACCCTGAGGAATTCCATTAGATACAGCTTTCTAATGTAAAAGTAAGTAATTATTTCTGCTCTGTATTTAATTTTAGCGAGCCAGGGCCCCTGCTACTGTGTAGCCGCCTAGAAAGGTTGTAGGGCCTCGTCCTGTGGTGTGTAGCTGGTTGTCAAGATTTTCTGAGCTCAGCAATCCACCATTAGAGCTATTTGTTGTCAGATCATCAGGTAGAGGTTGTACTGTCAATGATTCTGATTCTTGACCAATTAAAAAACAAGCACAGAATATAGACGAACACTTGAGTAGTATGCTGCACGGTCAAAAATGCTGTCTTTCAGATGCAGATATAAATCTTGCCTCTCAATGCAGTGTTCAATTTTCCCCAGACACGTATTGAGGAGGAGTGGAAATTTCCTGTTAGCCTGGATTACTTTTGTCCCTTTATCAACATTACCAATACTGATAATCTTAATGATTAATGACATTTTTGGCTGTGGGTGCTGTGTTGAAAAATTGCTGCAGTCTCCACACAATAAAATACACAACTGTCATTGAGGGGTGACCTTGCAGAGGTTTACGAAATCATGATAAATCAGGGTAAAGCGTGAAGGTCTTTTCCCTGGGGTGGAGAGTACAAAACAAGAGGGCACAGGTTAAGATGGGAGGTGAAAGATTTAAAAGCGACCGAAAGGGCAACATTTTCATGCAGAGGGTGGTGCATGTATGGAATGAGCTGCCAGAGGAAGTGGAGGTTGATAGAGTTACAACATTTAAAAGGCATCTGGATGGGTACAAGAATACGTAGGTTTGAGAGGGGTATCAACCAACTACTGGCAAATGTGACGAGGTTTATTCAGGATATCTGAATAGCATGGATGAGTTGGACCAAATGGCCTGTTTCCATGCTATATATCTCGATGGCTCTATGACTGAATATTTCATTCCATTTCTATACAACTCCTTTGAAGGGCAGAATGGCCTCCTCCGATCTGTCATCATCCTGGCTTGCTGAATGGATCTTCCTTTATCTCTGTCACAACCTCGAGCGTTAGAGGGAGATAAAACACATCAGAAAGGTCCTGCAGTTGGCCATTCGGGCACTCGAGCCTGCTGCTCAATTTAAAAAGACCATAGCTGATCTGTTTATGGCTGAACACCTCTTTCTTGTTTATTCCCATTAATTAATGACTCTGCTGATCATCAAAGGTCGGTAGAGGTCTGCATTGAATATCTTTAATAACTGAGTCTTCAATGTTCCCTGGGGATGACAACACTGCAGACAGCGCAATGTTATAGAGAAAGCAAAATCCTTATCTCAACCTGAATTAAGAGACTCCTTAAAGTGTGTTAACCTCATAGCAAGTCACATCCACTTTAATGAGCACAGAAAAGGAGCAGATGAGACCATTCAGCCCCTCAAACTTAATCCGCATCCCCAATGACTCTGCTCCATAAACTATTTATCAATCTCAGCCTCCACTGCTGTCATGGGAAAATATTCCTGATACCTGAAGAGTATAGAGCCTAAGACACGGGAGCAGTCAGCTCTGCTGTTCGATCATGCCTGACGTGTTTCTCAACACAATTCCACTGCTTTCTGAGTGTCTTGATATGCCTGTGTGTGTGTGTTTCTGTGTATTTCTGTTTAATGGTAAGAGACAGGTTGGTCATGGAGGGTTGTTTCTTGGGCTGTAAGCTTATGACCAGCAGTGATCCACAGAGATCAGTGCTGGCTCTACATTTGTTTGTGATTTATGAAAATGGTTTAGATGTGAATTATAGAAGGCACAACCAGCAAGTTTGTGGATGACACGAAGATTGGTTTTACAGTGGACAGGGAAGAATTTCATCTAAGATTACTCAGAGATCTGGATAAATTGGATGAGTGAATCAAAAAGGTGCACAGCATGGGAACAAACCATTTAGTCCAACTTTTCCATGCCGACCAGATATCCGAAATTAAACGAGTCCCATTTGTCAGCATTTGCCCCATGTCCCTCTAAACACTTCCTGTTCATATCCCCATCCCGATGCCGTGTAAATGTTGTTTTCCCCAGCCTCAACTACTTCCTCTGGCACTTGTTCTGTACATAAATCATCCTCTGCATGAAAATGTTGCCTCTTGGGTCCTTTTCACGACTTTCCCCTCGCACATTAAACCTTCTAATTTTGGACTCCCCTACTCTGGGAAAAAAAGATCTTGACTGTTTAGCCTGTCCATGGCTTCATGATTTTACAACGTCTATAACGTGCCAATTTTACTCCAATCAACAGGAATGGCTATGTTTTCTGTCATATGCATTCTGTGACTAAATCCTGAAATTCAAAACTGATACCTCTCCCTCCTCGATCAAGTCACAATTCGAAAATAATTTTAGTCAACTTGTTAAGATATTTTATGAAGCACCTCTGGGGTTTTTGAATCTCGACCTTTGGGCCCACTGATGGAGACACGACCACCACACTGCAATAGCCCCCGAATTTGCAACATTATTCTCCTGTGTGTTTGCCCCTCAACCTGTTCTGACATGCTGTGACACAGGAAGGACTTGAATCAAGAACTTCTGTTCCAGAGCTGGGGACATTAACACAGGTTCAGGGGAGGAAATCTAACCCAGTGCTCTGCCTCAGTGGTATGGGCGCTACGCAGTAGACAAGACCTAAACCATGCCCAGAAATTGGGCCACTTTTTAAGTGACAGTTTTCAGCTAAGTTTGGATTTCTTAAATTCTGGTCAATATTATTGATTTACTGTGGGAGTCCATTCATAGCAGGAGCAAAATCAAAGTTGCTGGAAAAGCTCAGCAGGTCTGGCAGCATCTGTGGAGGAGAAAACAGAGTTAACATTTTGCGCCCGGTGACACTTCCCCGTAACATTCTGTAACAGACGTTATTTGAGAACAGTTGGATGTCAGTTAATTGAACAAAAGATGAGATCCCAAGGGAAAAGAACCCGTTCCAGGGAGAAGGGGACACTGTTTCAAAATCCCCTCAGGTAGATAAATTGGGTGAATACATTTTCCCTGTGTTCATGTTTCTTCACAACTGAAAATTGACCACAATTTAGACAAAAAAGAAACAAAAATGTCCAACCTCTGTTTGTCTTCAAGGAACTGGGAGAGAATCCTTCAGGAAGGCAACATTTTCACCCTCTGTATCACGAACTGTAAAGAAGTGACCTGTGCCTGCTCTCAAGTGATCGAGTGTGTGGGAATGCTCTAGAAACCATCCGTTCTTATAGATGTTCATTCATGTATTTAGGCAGGGAGTGCTTCTTGTGTTTTACGTTACATTTCCTTTGAAAAGATTGAGACATGACGATTTGTTATTTCATTTTCATTTTTTTTTTCAATAAATCAGTGATACATTTGAAAATGTCACTGGGTCCTCAAACAAACTGGTAACTTTGCCTCCAGGGTGTTGTATAATTTGTTTGTTTTCCTTCCGCACAGTTGATCTAGTGACAATTTACGTCCTGCTTTATAAAGATTGTGGATTGTCTCCATGTGTCAGACGTTACCTGGGGGCCATGGCAGTGGCAGATCTATTGGCCATTATCCTCGACCTGATATTGAGAAAAATTCCAATTGCTTATCGGGAACAGTTTTATTTCCTGGTGCACATCCCTGTGTGTCATATTCACGCCGTCCTGCTTTATGTAGCCACTGACTGTTCTGTCTGGTTCACCGTCACTTTCACCTTTGATCGATTTGTGGCCATTTGTTGCCAGAAGCTGAAAAGTAAATATTGCAGTGAGAAAACGGCGGCTGTGGTTCTGGGAACAATGACTGTGATGAGCTGTTTGAAGAACATTTTCTGGTATTTTATGCTCACAGGTTGGTATTGGCTGAGAAACCACCCCTGGTTTTGTTTTGTAACAGCCGATGTTTATGGCTCTCCTGTCTGGGCCAGAATCGAGTTCCTCCACGACATTCTAACCCCAGGACTCTCATTTCTCCTGATTCTGCTGCTCAATGTTTTCACCGTCAGACACATTTTAGTGACCAGCAGAGCCCGCAGGAGACTCCGGGCTCACACCAATGGAGACGGTCAGTGTGACACAGAAATGCAAAATCGAAGAAAATCCATCATTTTACTGTTTGTGATCTCAGCCAATTTCATCCTGTTCTGGTCAACGTTAATGGTGTATTCTATATGGTACCGGATGTTTAATTTGAGGTATAACTCGATGTATCTACATCACTTCGTGCAGGAACTGGGCTTCATGCTGCAGCTCCTCAGTTGCTGCACAAACACCGCGATTTATGCCGTGACCCAGACTAAGTTCAGGCAGCAGCTGAAGAATGTGCTGAAATATCCCTTTACCCAAATTCATCAATCAATCAAATTCACTCATTAATCAATTCTTTCCAGGATTTTCTCATTTCAGTTCAATGTTTCAGCAATGAAGCAGCCTGTCGCTATGGTAACAGACTGAGGGTAGTGCTGGTTTATCCAACCTTATCCCACAGGGGGTTACAGGGAAACATGTCAATGTTTCTTTCAACTCACAGGCCAAAGAGAAAAGGTACCATTCCACTGACTGCATCCATAACTTCAATATGAAATTAACGTTCATTAAAAAGTGCCAAGCAGCACAGCAAACTATATTGTTGTTTGTCTCTGTGTTGAAGAAGCTCAGTTGGAGAGGGACAGACCCGGCCCCAAGGGAATGGGAGGATTTTGGGACTGAGCTCAGGAGTTGGGTTCAAGTCACTCTGTCCTTGCATTCACCTGTGGGATGTCTCTGTCTCTTTCTCTCTCTCCTGTCCCTTCTCGCTTGCTCTCTCCCTCTCTGACCCACATTTCTCTGTAACCCCCGCACCCCATCCCTCTCTCAATTCCCTTCTTACTCTCTTTCCACCCACCCTCCCCAAACCACTGCCTCCCTCTCTCTCTGCACCCTGTCTCTCTCTCCCTCCTCCTCGAATATCCGCACCCATTTCTCTCACCCTCTGCCTGTGTGAGCCCCATCTCCCACTCTGTATTTTTCCCTCTGAGCCCAACTCTCCCTAATACCCTTTCACACTCTTTCCCTCTTTCTCTCCGTCCCCCTCTCTGTCCCCATTCCCCTCTGTATCCTTTGTTTCTCTCCTCCCGCATCGCTCTCTCACTCTGTTTCTCCAACCTTGTGTCTACTCTCTATCTCTGACCCACTCTCTCTCTCACTCTCCCCCACCCCTTCCTTGTCCTCCCTTCTCCCTTCGAGTCCCTCACTTGCCTTTGTAATCCCCTGGCTCCCTGTCCCCCTAGCCCCCAGCACTGTATCTGGATCCCTGAACACCGCCCCCTGTACCCCAGGCCCTGCCCCTATCACTCTCTCTCTCTCCCTCCATTCTTGTTGCTCTCTCATTCCCTTCCTCCCTGTCGCTCTTTCCCTGCCTGTCCCTCACTCCATCACTCCCTCCCCCTCTCTCCTTCCCAGTCCCTTGCTCCCACCTCCCCCCTCCCCATTCCTCGCTCCCTCGCTGTCCCTCTCTCCCTCCCCGTCCCTCGCTTCCTCAGTCCCTCCCCGTTGGTCACTACGTTTCTCTCGCTCCCTATCCCTCCCTCCCTCCCCTTCCCTCACTGTCTCGCCATCCCTTGTCCCCTCCCCATGCATTGTTCCCTCACCATCCCTCAGTCCCTCCCTCCCCTTCTCTCGTCCCCTCCCTCACACTCTGTCCATTGCTCCCTCGATCTCCATTCCTTATTACCTCTGTTCCTCACTCTCCATCCCTCGCTCCCTCCCTCCATCTACATCCCTCACTCCCTCCCTCCGCATCCTTTGCTCACTTGCTCCATCCCTCACTCGCTTGGTTCCTCCTGGTACCTCGCTACCTTCCTATCTGTCGCTCCCTCCCCCCCGCCTTGCTTACTCACCATCCCTTAGTCCTTCCCCGTCCCTCACTCCCTCCCTCACCATTCCTTGTTTCGCCCCTCCCACCACATCTCTCCCTCATTCACTTCCTCACTCTCTCCCCATCTCTCAATCCCTTGCTTCCTCCCCGAAACTCATTCCCTCCCCTTCCCTCACTCCCTCACTCACTCTGTCTCCATTCCTGCTCCTTTGGCATCCCTTGGTCCCTCACTTCCTGTCCCTTGCTCCCTCCCTCACCGTCCATCGCTCCATCCCTCCCCATCCTTTTCACCCTCCCTCTCCGTCCCTCACTCCCTCCCTCTCCATCCCTTTCTCTCTCTCTCCCCATCTCTCGCTCACTAAGCCCCTCCCTGTCCTTTGATCACTCGCTCCTTCCCCATCCCTCGAACCTTCCCCATCCCTCGCTGCCTCCGTGCTCCTCACTCCGTTACGTCCGTTGCTGCCTCCTCATCCCTCCTCTTCCCTTTCTCCCTCCCTTCCTATCCCTCTCTCAATCGCTCGCCATCAGTTGTTCCTTCGCTCCATTGTTCCCTCCCTTTCACTCGTTTCCTCTCTGTCCCTTGCTCACTCAAGCCGTCCCTCACTCCCTCGCTCCATCTCTCACTCATTCGCTCTGTCTTTCGCTCACTCGCTCCGTTCCTCACTCACAGTCTCCCTCACTCCCACCCCATCCCTCACTCCGGCTTCCCTCCCTGTCCCTCACTCCCTTGCTCACTACCTCCTTATCCCTCACAGTCCCTTGCTCCCTCCTTCCCTCTCAATCCCTGCCTCCCCATCCCTTGTTACTTTGCTCCCTCCCTGTTTGTCTGTTCCTCCCCATCCCTCACTCCTTCACTGCCCATTGCTTGATACTTCCATCACCGTCCCTCCCTCCCTCCCCGGCCTTTTCACCCTCCCTCACTGCCCCTCCCTCCCTGTGCCTTTCACCCTCTCCCCCCGTCCCTCAGTCCCTCCCCATCCTTTGCTCCCTTGCTCCGTATCTTGCTCACTTGCTCCCTGCCCGTCCCTCGCACCCTCCCCTTCCCTTGCTCCCACCGCCTCCCCTACCCCTAACGTTAGTTGCTCCCACCCCATCCCTCGCTCAGTCCCTCCCTGTCCTTTTCTCCCTCCCTTCCTGTCCCTCGGTCCCTCCCTCCCCATTGCTTGCTCCCTTGCTGCCTCGCTCCATCGCCCCTCCTTGTCCCTCGATACCTCACTGCATCCCCGTCCATCACCCCCTCCCTCTCCCTCACTCCCTCCCTGTACTTCACTCCCTATCTCCCCATCCCTCACTCCCTCCCCGTCTCTTGTTACCTCCCTCCATGACCCTCATTTCCTCCTCCTTTCCCTCGCCATGCCTTGCTCCCTCCATCTCCATCCATCACTCCCTCCCTCTCCACTCCCTAACCGCCCCTCACTCCATCCCTCCCTCCCCATCCGTCGCTCTTTTGCTCCATCCCTTGCTCACACGCTCCCAACCTGTCCCTCGCTCCCTCCCCATCCCTCACCCCCTCATTGTACCTAACTCCCTCGCTCCATCCCCATCCCTCGCTCCCTCATTCCCTTTCTCACTCACTTGCTCCGTCCCTCGCTCACTCACTGCTTCACTGTCCCTCACTCCCTCTGCACCCTCACTGTCCATTGCTCCCTTTCTCTCCTTCCATCATTCCCTTCCTCCCTGACTCTCCCTACCTTGCTCCATCCATCTAAGTCCTTCAGTACCTCCCTCACTGTCTGTTTCTCCCTCCCTCCCCAACCCTCACTTCCTGGCTCCTTCCCCATCCCCTGCTCGCTCGCAGTCCTTCACTCGCTACCTTCCCTCACTCACTCACCCTTGCTCCCTCCCTGCTGCCGCCCTCCCTCATTCCCACTCAGTTCCTCGCTCCCTCCCTCGGTCCCTCCCCGTACCTAGCTACCTGCCTCCCCATCCTTTGCTCTCTCCCTCGCTCCCTCTATTTCCGTTGCTCCCTCCCTTTCCATCTCTCATTCCCTCCCTAGCTCTGTCTCTATCCCTTGATCCCTCCCTCCCTCTCTTCCTCGTTCCCTCCCTCGCTCACTCAATCGTTACCAATCCTTCCCTCACTCACTGCATCCCTATCTGTCCCTCACTCTATCCCTCTCCATCCCTCAATGCCTCCCTCACCATCCCTTTCTCCCTCCCACCTGGTCTCTCACTCATTCGCTCCATATCTCTTCCTCACTCCCTCCCCATCGCTTGCTCCCTCACTATCCCTCGCTCCCTCACCATCCATCGCTCGCTCCACGTCCCTCACTCCTTCATGTCCATCACTCTCTCCCTTTCCTCCACACACTTCCCACCCCATGCTGCCTCACTTGCTCCCTCCCCATCCCTCACTCCCTTGCCATCCCTTGCTCCCGCCCTCCCCGTCCTGCCCTCCTTCCATACCCATAACTCACTCACTCCCTCCCTGACTGTCCCTCACTCCCTACCTCTCCCTCCATCACTGTCCCTTTCTCCCTCACTCCCTGTTCCTTTCTCCCTCCCTCCTAGTCTGTTGCTCCCTCACTCTGTCCCTCGCCCCTTCACTCACTCCCTGTACCTTGTACCCTCCTCATCCCTCACTCCCTCCTCGTCCCTCACTCCCTCCATGTCCCTCATTCCCTTATATCCGCTGCTCCCTCGCTGTCCCTTTCTGTCTCCTTCTCTGTCCCTTTCTCCCTCCCCTCCTGTCCCTCGCCCCCTGCCCCCACCACATACCTCGATCCCTCACTCCCAGTCCCTTGTTCCCTCACTCACTCCATCCCCGCCCCTCGCTCACTTGCTCCGTCACTCACAGCCTTGCCCCATCTTTCGTCCCTCCCCATCCCTCACTCCATCATTTCCTCCTCATTCCTTGCCACGCCGCTCGCTCTCTACCCATCTCTCCCCACCTCGCAGTCTCTTGCTCCCTCCGTCCCTGTCTCTAGCTCCCGCCCTCTCCATCCCTTGATCCCTCGGCCCGTACCTCGCTCACTTGCTGCCTCCCCGACCCTCATTCCCTCACCATCCCTAACTCCCTCGCTCCCTCCTTTTCCATCACTACCTCCCCGTCCCTCATTCCCTCGCACCATCCCTCACTCCCTCGCTCCATCTCTCGCTGAATCGCTCCATCCCTGGCTCACTCGATCCTTACCCATCCATCCCACACTCACTCCCTCCCTCTCCGTCCCTCTCCGTCCCTCACTTCCTCCCTCCCCATCCCTTTCTCCCTCCATGTGGTCTCTTACTCATTCGCTCTCTCCCTCTCCCTCGCTCCCTCCCCATCCCTCACTGCCTCACCATCCCTCACTCCCTCACCATCCATCGCTCCCTCCCTCCTTTGCGTCAGTCACTCTTTCCCCTTTCTCCGCACCCTCCCCATCCCATGCTACCTCACTCGCTTCCTCCCCATCTCTCACTCCCTTGCTGTCCCTTTATCCCTCCCTCCCCGTCCTGCCCTCCTTCCCTCCCCGTCCCTCGCTCACTCCCTCCCTGCCTCCCTACCTCTCCATGCTTTGCTCCCTCCCTCCCATCCCTCACACCCTCCCAACCTATCCATTGCTCTTTTGCTCCCTCCTTCTCTGGCTCCCTCACTCCCTTCTCATCTCTTGCTCCCTCACCATCAATGACTCCCTCCCCGTACCTCACTTCCTTATGTCCGTTATTCCCACCCCAACCCTCACTCCCACCCCGTCCCTCGCTACCTCACTCACTCCCTCCCCACCCCTCGTTCTGTCAGCCTCTCTCACTCCCTCCCACCCCGATCCCTGGTTCCCTCCCAGTCCCTCGCTGCATTGCTGTCCCTAACTGCACCCTTCGCTCGGTCCCCATCCCTCATTCCTTCATGTCCATCACTCTCTCCCTTTCTTCCGCACAATCCCCATCCCATGCTGCCTCACTTGGTCCCTCCCCATCCCTCACTCCCTTGCCATCCATTCCTCCCACCCTCCCCATCCATCCTGTCCCCTGCTGCCTCCCTCCCTCCCTGTCCCTCGCTCCCACCCATCCAGCCCCTCGATCCCTGCCTCTCTCCCTGACCCTCGCTCTGTCCCTGTCCTTGGTCTCTCCACGTCCCTCACTGCCTCGCTCGCCCCCCCTCCACCCCTCGCTCCCTCACCATCACTCACTTCCTTCCACGCAGATCCCTCAGTCCCTCCTAGTCCCTCACTTCCGTGCCCTCCCTAGCTCGCTCACTCCCTCTCTACCTTGCTTGGTCCCTCCCCAACACTCTGTCCCTCACCATCTGTCGCTCCCTTCCTCCACATCCCTTGGTCCCTCGCTCACTTGCTGAAACTCCGACCCTTGCTCCCTCACTCCCTCCAGGTCTCTGGCTCACTTGCTCCGTCCCTCGCTCAATCACTCCCTCCCCTTCCCCTGCTCCTTCCTCGTCACTCGCCTCCTTGCTCCAAATCTCGCTCACTCATTCTGTCCCTTTCTCACTCACTCCCTACCCAACCCTCACTCCCTCACTCCTTCCCAGTCCCTGACACCCTAGCTCCATCGGTCACCTCCGCGCAACTTCTCTCATTCAATCCATCTCTATCCCTTGATCCCTCCATCACCATCTCTCCCTCCTTCCCTCTTTGTCCCTCTGTCCCTCTCTTACCAGCCCTTTCCTCCTCATACCCTGTCAATTGATCATTTCCTCCCTCCCTCTTACTCACTCCCTCCCTCTCTCCACATCCCTTGCTCCCTTGCTGTTTTCCCAAACCTTGTTCCCTCAATCCCTCCACATCCCTCACTCCCTCCGCATCCATCACTCCCTCACTCTCTCCCCATCCCTTGCTCCCTCGCTTCATCCCTTGCTCACTCGCTGCCTCCCCAAACCTCATTCCCTCAAACCCTCCGCATCCCTCACTCCCTCACTCCCAGTCCCTCGCTTTGTCACCATCCGTCACTCTCTCCCACCCTATGCCTCGCTACCTCACATGCTCACTCCCCAACCCTTACTCCCTCGCTGTCCCTCACTCCCCGTCCATTGCTTCCTCCCTCCCTTCCTGTCTCTTTCTCCCTCTCTCCTTCCCTCACTCACTCGCTGCCTCTCTGAACCGCGTTCCCTTCCCATCTCGTGCTGCCCTCGCTCACTCCCTCTCTGTCAATTGCTCCCTCACTATCTGTCACTCCCTCCAACCCTGACCCTTCCTCCCTCCCTCTCTGTCCCTCGCTTCCCCCCTCCCAGTCCCTCTCACCTTCACTCCGTCCCTGGCTTCCTCGCTATGTCTTTGGGTCCCTCCATCTCCATCCCTTGCTCGCTCCCTAACCTTCCCTCACTGTCCCTCCCTCACTCCCACCCTGCCCGTCCCCCGCTCCCTCTGTCTCTGTCCCTCACTGTCCCTCCTTCACCATCCCTTTCTCCCTCCCACTCTGTCCCTTGCTCATTTGCTCCGTCCCTCTCCCTTAGATCCCTCCACATCTCTCACTCCCTCACCATCCCTCGCTCCCTCACCATCCATCGTGCCCTCTCTGCCCCTTGCTCACTTTCATCTATCACTCCTTCCCCGCCCCTCAGCCCCTCCACGTGCCTCACTCCCTTGCCGTCACTCACTCCCTCCCTCCCTCCCTGGCCCTCGTTCCCTCTCTCTCCCCTCCCTTGCTCCCTTGCTCCGCCCCTCACTCTTGCTGCCTCCCTGACCCTCATAACCTCGCTTCCTCCCTGTCCCTCCCTCCCTAGCTGCCATTAACTCACTCACTCCCTACCCATCCCTTGCTCACTTCCTGTCCCTCGCACCCTCGCTCCATCCCATGCTCCCTCGCTCACTCTCCGCCTCTCCGACCCTTGTTCCCTCTCTACCTCCCTGTCTCTTGCTCAATCGCTCAGCCCTTCGCTCCATCACTCCCTCCTCATCACTCACTCCTTCACAGCCCATCGCTCCCTCCCTGTCCCTCTCTCGCTGTCCCTTGCTCCCACCTTCCCCAGCCCTGAGTCCCCACTCCTTCCCCATCCCTTGCTCCCTCACTCTGACCCTCAGTCTCTCAGTCTGCCCCTCAGTTCCTCGCTGTACCTCACTTCCTCCTCGTCCCTCACTCCCACCCTGTCCCCACTCCCTCTCCATCTCTCACTTCCTCCGTTCCACACCCTCGTTCCCTCCCTCTGAATCTTGCTCCCTCACAATCCCTCCCTAACCGTCCCTCACTCCCTCCCCTTCCCTCACACTGTCCCTCGCTCCCTCTCTCACTCGGTCCATCCCTCGCTCACTCGCTCCCTCAATCCCTCCCCATCCCTCAATCCCACCCCGCCTATCACTAGCTCCCTCCCCATCCCTCCCTCTGTCCCCATCCCTTTCTCCCTCCCTCTTCACCCCTCACTCCCTTCCACCCCGTCCTTTTCTCCCTCCCTCCTCATCGCTCGCTACCTCCTTCACTCCCCATCCTTTGCTCCTTCACTCCGTCCCTCACTAACTTGGTCCCTCCCTATCCCTCACTCCCTCCCTCCCTGTTCCTCATTCACTCCCTCGCTCCATGTCCCTTTCTCACTTGCTCCGCATCCCTCACCCCCTCTCCATCACTTACTTCCTCACTCCTGCCCGACCCTCGCTCCCTCCCCATCCCTTGCTCTCTCCCAGCCCACCCCTCGCCCCATCTCTCGCATCCTCCCCATTCCTTGCTTACCCCCCCTCACTCTGTCCCTCGCTCCCAGTCCCTCGGTCCCTCGTTTCGCATTTCTCCCTTCCTTTCCCTCGCTCCCACCACCTCACTCACAAAGTGTCACTCACGCCCTGCCCATCCCTCACTCCCTCCCTTTCCCTCACTCCTTACCATCCCTCACTCCCTTGCTCCCTAGGCCTCATTACCTCTCTCCCTCTCTCTCCATCCCTCGCTCCCTCCCTGTGCCTCACTCCCTCCCTCCGTCCCTCACTCCTGCCCCATCTCATGCGCCCTCCCCGTCCCTCGCTCCCTTGCACCGTCCCTTGCTCTCTTGCATTGTTCCCTCGCTCCATTGCCTCATCCCTTGTTCACTAACTTCCTCACTCACTCCCCATTCCTCAATCCCTCACCATCGATCACTCCCTTGCTCCCCATGCTTCATTACCTCTCTCCCTCATTCCATCACTAACCCTCGCTCCCTCCCCTTCCCTTGCTTCCAACCAACCTGTCTCTTGTTCCCTCCTTCCCTAACTCCTGTCCCTCGCTCCATCCCTCTCCTTCGCTTGTTTGCTCGCTCCCTCCCTGTCCCTCGCTCCCTTTCTCCGTTCCTCACTCCCTCTCTCCATCCGTCACTCACTCTCTTCCCCGCTCCTTCACCATCCCAAACTCACTCCCTCTCCATCCGTCACTCTCTCCCTCCCTCCCTGTCTATTGCTCCCTCACTCTGTCCCTTTCCCACTCGCTCCCTCCCCGACCCTCGTTCCCTCACTCCCTCCCAGCCCCTCGCACCCTTGCCATCCCTATCTCACTCGCTCCCTCTCCATCCCTCGCTCCATTCCTTTCTCTCACACCCTTGCTCCATCCCTTGCTCCATCCCTCATTCACTAGCTCCCCACCCATCACTCGTTCCCTCCCTGTCCCTCACTCACTCCCTCTCCGTCCCTCAGTCCCCTGTTCCATCGCTCCCTCCCAGTCCCTCTCACCCTTGCCATCCCTATTTTACTCGCTCCCTCTCCATCCCTCGCTACATTCCTGTCTCTCACTCCCTTGCTCCATCCCTCGCTCCATCTCTCATTCACTAGCTCTCTACCCATCACTCGTTCCCTCCCTGTCCCTCACTCACTCCCTCTCCGTCCCTCGGTCCCCTGCTCCATCGCTCTCTCCCCGTCCATTGCACCCTCCCCTCGCTACCTTGCTCACCCCTTCCCGGTCCCTCAATCCTTCACTGTCTCTCAATCCCTCCCTGTCCTCGCTCCCTTCCTCACTGGCCCTTGCTCCCGCCTTCCTACCCCTGCCTCCCTCCCTGTCCCTTGTTCCGTCCCCATCCCTCCGTCTGTCCCCATCCCTTTCTCCCTCCCTCTCCATCCCTCACTCTCTTCCACCCCATCCTTTTCTCTCTGCTCCCCGCCCCTCACTACCTCCCTCACTCCCCGTCCTTTGCTCCCTTGCTCCATCCCTCACTCACCCAGTCCCTCCCCATCCTTCGCTCCCTCCCCCCTCGCTCACTCTGCGTCCAGTGCGCCCTCACTGTCTCCCACTCCCTCTCTCTCCCTCACACCCTCCCTCGTCCCTCGCTGTCTCACGATCCCTCGCTCCCCTCCTCCCGGTCCCTCCCTCCATCATTCTCCGTCCCTTGTTCGTTTCCCATTTCTCATTCCGTCCCTGTACGCACTCCTTCCCCATTCCCCACTGCCTCGCTCGCTCCCTCCCCACCCCTCGCTCCCGTACCATCCCTTGCTTCCTCTCACCCCAATCCCTCACTGTCTCACCCTATCCATCCCTATCCCTCGATCACTCCCCATTTCTCACTCCATCGCCGTCCCTTGCTCTCTCCCAGTCCCTCGCTCAATCGTGGCTCCTAACTCGCTCATTCCCTCACTGTCACTCTGCCCCTCGCTCCTTCCCCATCCCTTGTTCCCTCCTTATCCCTGTCTCCCTCCATCCCCATCTCTCGCTTCCTCCTGCCCTCCCTGTCCCTTGATCCCTCACTCCCTCCATGTCTCTCGCACCCTTGCTCTGTCCCTTGCTCACTCACTTCATTGCTCCTTCCCTGTCCCTGTCTCCCTCGCTCCTTCCCCATCCGTCATTCCCTCATCGTCCTTTGCTGCCTCCCTCCTGGTACCTTATTTCCTGCCCTCCACATTCCTCAGTCCATCCCTCCCTCCTGTTCCTAGATCCCTCCCTGTGTTCCTTATTTCCTCGCTCCATCCCTCGCTCACTCTCTTCCTTGCTCCCTCACCATCTCAAACTCCGTCGCTCCCTCCCCGTCCCTCACCATCTCTAAATCCCTCACGCCCTCCCTGTCCCTCACTCCCTCCCTCACTTGCTCTCTGCCATCCCTCCTCCCAATCCCTCACTCCGTAGGTCCCTCCCAGTCCATCGCTCCCTCCCTCCCTCCCTGTCCCTCGCTCACTCCCTCCCTTTCCCTCCATCCCTCCTACCTCCCCGTCATTCCCTTGGTCCTTCACTCCCTCCCATCCCTCCTTTCCTCCCTTGCTCCCTCGGTCTCCACTCCCTAACCACCACTTACTCCATCCCTCCCTCCCCACACGTCGTTCCTTTGCTACATCCCTTGCTCACAAGCTCCCAAACTGTCCCTCGCTCTCTCCCCGTCCCTCACTCCCTCATTGTACCTAACTCCCTCGCTCCATCCCCATACCTCGCTCCCTCGTTCCCTTTCTCACTCACTTGCTCTGTCCCTCGCTCACTCACTGCTTCACTGTCCCTCACTCCCTCTGCACCCTTTCTGCCCATTGCTCCCCTCCTCTCCTTCCATCATTCCCTTCCTCCCTGACTCTCCCTACCTCACTCCCTCCATCTATGTCCTTCACTACCTCCCTCCCTGTCCATTTCTCCCTCCCTCCCCAACCCTCAATTCCTGGCTCCTTCCCCATCCCTTGCTCGCTCGCAGTCCTTCACTCACTACCTTCCCTCCCTCACTCACCCTCGCTCCCTCCCCGCTGCCTCCCTCCCTCATGCTCACTCAGTTCCTCACACCCTCCCTCAGTCCCTCCCCGTACTGAGCTACCTGCCTCCCCATCCCTTGCTCTCTCCCTCGCTCCCTCTAATTCCATTGCTCCCTCCCTCTCCACCCCTCATTCCCTCCCTAGCTCTGTCTCTATCCCTTGAACCCTCCCTCCCTCTCTTCCTCATTCCCTCCCTCACTCAATCGCTACCCATACGTCCCTCATTCACTCCATCCCTGTCTGTCTCTCACTCTATCCCTCTCCATCCCTCACTGCCTCCCTCACCATCCCTTTCTCCCTCCCACCTTGTCTCTCTCTCATTCGCTCCATCTCTCTCCCTCACTCCCTCCCCATCCCTGGTCCTTGTCGCTCTCTCCGTCTCTCTTTCCTTCCCCATCCCTTGCTTCCTTGTTCCATCACTCCCTCCTTGTCCCTCGCCTCCTCACTCCATACCCATCCCTCCCACCATCTGACTCAGCAGGTCTGGCAGCACCTGTAGAGGAGAAAACAGCGTTGGGTTCAGTGACCCTAAAGTGTCACCAGAGCTGAAACATTAACTCTGTTTTCTTCCTCCACAGATGCTGCCAAACCTGCTGATCTTTTCCAGCAACTTTGCTTTTGATATAAATACTCAGGCCAGCTGGAAGCTCACCATCGTCGTCACTCAAGGGAGAGACCATTTACCTGCCTAATGTGTGGGAAGGGATTTGCTCAGTCATCACACCAGTGGGTTCACACTGACAAGAGACCTTTTAAATGCTCTGACTGTGAGAAAAGCTTTAGGAACTCTAAAGGTCCAATTCAATATCGACCTGTTCACACAGGGGAGAATTCGTTCAGCTGTTCTGCATGTGGGAAGGAATTCACTTGGAGATCCAGCCTATTGTCACACAAAAGTCTTCACGGGGAAGGAAGCTTCATCTGCTCTGTGTCTGGGAAGTGATAGAATTCATGGTCCAGCCCAATGTCACACACTCGAGTTCACACTGGAGAGAGACTGATATCTGCTCTGCGTGTAGGAGGGGATTCACATCTTCATCGATTCTAATGTCACACAGTCAGGTCACACTGGGGCGAGATCTTTTATCTAACATCCTGCAAAAACATTATTAGTATTATTATTATAATTATTATTATTATTATTATTAATAATAATAATAATAATCTTTTTGCAGGATGTTAGAAAGGGAAGAGTTTCAGACAGAAATTTCAAAATAACCATCACGTAAAGATCCAATGGAGTCACTTAAATAAGTCACACTTGAATATCAGTGGCTTGAAACCATAGATCAAGAAATGTCGATCTGTTTCAAAAGATTTGAAACAACAGCAAGTTTTGAGAAGATTTGTAGCTCAGGTTCAGGTTCTGGATGTAAGTTTGCTCGCTGGGCTTGAACGTTCGTTTTCAGATGTTTCGTCACCATTCTAGGTAATATCAACAGTGAGCCTCCAGTGAAGCGCTGGTGTTATGTCGCACTTCCTAATTATGTGTTTCGGTTTCTTTGGGTTGGTGATGACATTTCCTGTGTTGATGTCATTTCCTGTTCTTTTTCTCAGAGGGTGGTCGATGAGCTCCAGGTCAACACCATCAACCTCATCAGCAAGGACAACATCTTCAAGCTATTGGACCTATGCCTTACCACCCACTTCACTTTCAAGAACAAAACCTACAGGCAAACCAACGGAACACCCATGGGAAGTCCCATGACATCACCAACCCAAGGAAACCTAACCAGATAAATAGAAAGCGGGACATAACACCAGCACTTCACCCAAGGCTCACTGATGATGTTACCGAGAATGGTGACAAAACGTCTGAAAACTAACCGTCCAGCTCAGCGAGCAAACTCACATCCAGATTTGAAACAACAGTTTGCCTGGAAAAGTACTGAGACGCATACATCCAAGTGATAGTCTTCCAGTGAACTGATGTACCTTCACCTCATCTCACAGCTGCAGGAAACATCATACCATTCACAGTAGGAACGTACAGAGACACAAGGCCTCCTATAATTTGGAGAAACCATGGGAATGTGAGGACTGTGAGAAAGGATTCCATTCCTTGTCAGTGCTGGAGTTTCATCAATGCAGTCATACGAAGCAGAGACCATTCACCTGCTCTGAATGTGGGAAGGGATTCCCTGATTCATTTGCTCTGTGAAAACACCATTGTGCTGGCAAAGGATAGAGGCTATTCACCTGCTCTGAACTTGTTTTTATTCATTCATAGGGTGAGGGCATTGCTGCCTACGCAGCATTTATTGCCCATCTCTAATTGCCCAGAGGGCAGTTCAAAATCAACCATATTGGTGCAGTTCGAGAGTCACACGTGGTGCAAACCAGGGAAGGATGGCAGTTTCCTTCCCTAAAGGACATTAGTGAACCAGATGGGTTTTTCCAACAATCGACAAAGGATTCAAAGTCATCATTAGATTCTTAATTCCAGATATTTACTGAATTCGAATTCAACCATCTGCCGTGGTGGGATTTGAACCTGGGTCCCCAGAGTGTTAATCTGGGTCTCTGGGTTAACAGTCTAATACCACAGGCCATCGCCTCCCCCAGTGGCAATACATTCTGCAAATAATTCATCCTGATGAAACACCAGTGAGTTCCAGCAGGGAAGAAGCCGTCGACTTGTTTGGAGTATAGTAAAGTATTCACTCAGTTATCCAGCCTGCACATGCATCAAAGAGTTCACACTGGGGAGAGACCATTTACATGATCTGGTTGTGGGAAAGAATTCACTCAGTCATCTGCCCTAGGAAGACAACAGCACGTCCACACAAGGGAGAGGCCATTCAAATGCTCCAAGTGTGGGAAGTGGTTCAGAGATTGATCTGGGCCGACAGGTACACCAGCGAGACCATACTTGGGAGAAGCCATTCACATGTTCTGAGTGAGGTAATAGATTCATTCAATCATTCAGTCTGTCAAAGTATCAGAAAGCTCAGAAATTATCCTAGGAGTTGGATCTGCTGTTAATCTGCATTACATATGCGGCTAGACAGCACATTCCAAACACACAGCATCTATTGTCCAGAAGAAAAAGTGAAGCAGTTACATGGGACAGTTAGCACCTGCATGCTCTTCTCCATACTGCACACCATTCTCATTAACAGGATGTTAGAAAGGGAAGATTTGCAGACAGAAATCTCAAAATGACCATCACATGAAGATCTAATGGAGTCACTGAAATAACAGACTTGAATGTTGTAATCTTCTGTATTGGCTGTTCCTTTACTCTCAATGATTCAAAATCCAGGAACTTCTCCCAAACAACACTGTGGGTGACCCTACACCTCAAAGACTGCAGTCCCAGAAACCACCAACTTCTCAAGGAAGACAGCTGGGATGGGCAATAAGTCCTGACCTAGACAGTGATACTATATCCCATGAATTGAATGGAAAATGAGGGAAAATCACATCGAAGACTGAGCCATGTTCATTCTGACAGTGAGTAAAGTGGAAGGGTCAGAGGGTTTCTTTCTGCTGGACTGGCCGCTCTCACCACTTTACTTTCTGCGAAGCTGATTCTCGTTGAGCCTGGGACTGCAGATTCCCAAGGAATTGATCCCCAAAATCTGATGAAGTAAATCTATTTCGTCCTGGCTCGGAAATAACTATTTATTTGCTTATGAGTCATTGGTGTCAGAGGGTAGGACTAGATTTGTTGCCCATCGCTAACCGCCCTGGAGAGGATGAGGCCAGCTATAGCCAATGTATTGTCGGTAGATCCACAGTGCCATTAAGGGATTCTTCCAGGAATTTGACCAAGCGACACAGAAGGAACATGTTATATTCCCAGGTTGAAGTCAGAAGTCACACAACACCAGGTTCAAGTTCAACAGGTTTATTTGAAACCATAAGCTTTCAGGGTGTTCCACCTTTGTCAAGTGAAGCGCTACTTTATTACACATCATAAGAAAGTGATAAAGTCAGTTGCAGCATCCAGAAATCTTGTGATTTCAAATAAACCTGTTGATCTTTGACCTGATGTCATCTGACTTCTGACTTTGTCCACCCCAATCCAACACCAGCATCTCCACGTCATATTTCCAGGTCAGCACGGTATGTGGCCTAGAGGGGATCTTGCAGGTGGTAGCGTTCCCATGTGACTGCTGCCGCTGTCCTTCTGGATGGTAAAGACTGCAGATTCAGAAGGCGCTGTTGGAGGAGCCTTGCTGAGTCACTGCAGTGCATCTTGGAGCTGGTACAGACTGCTCCCACTTTGCATCAGTGGTAAAGGGAGTACGCGGATGTAGTTTGGGTACAAATCAAGAGGGCTGTTTTGTTGTCGATTGTATTAAACCTGATGTAAGTCTTTTGAAACAAAAAAAAGTCATATGAAACTGTTTACAAAATGAAATATTTGTTTTTGACAATTACCTCTGGATCAAACAAGTGCAAGGCGTGTCTTGGAGGCATCATTACAAGTGATAAGACAAGACAACTTCAGAAAAAAACTTCTTCCCACTGCCAGCACTAGCCCCTCTTCACCCTTTCCTGACAATATATGCATGGTCATGTACATATATTATATAACAACATATGTGTTGTTATTGAAAATGAAAATTAACATTTTATCAACTCTCCCCACGTCATCATTGTTGGTGAAATATACTTTCTAACCCAGACTCTTCTCTCACCTCACCCTGGCGCATTTTGTGCGGTTACAGCAGAGGCAGGGACAGGATGCTCATACCCCTGCTCCCACTGCTCTGGGTCTCAGTGTTGTACGTTTCCCAAATACTGCTTTATCTTTATCAATGTAGAAGAAACCTAAACCTGAACCTGACGGTTCACTTCCAGTCAGGAACAGATCTTTGATGTGCACTAATACCTGATCTGAAACACATTTCCAGCATTCTCCGTTGTTCTTCCTCTGACTCTAAACCCAGATGGAAACAAGATTCTGTTTCATGTCTCGGCGCAGTGAGCCATGGAAGACAGTAGCTGGGACACATTTCTGACACACAGCAGGATTAACCCACACCGTGGCTTGGCTGTCAATGAAGAGAGACGTGAAGGAGTAAAGTACCATCTGACCCCCTCAGCATGACCCTGAAGGATATGTCCCGACTGAAGCTCTGTTGCTGCCATATGATTTCCCACAATCCCCCATCTCTCGCCCAGCACTGTGTTCCCTCCCCGTCCCACCCCGAAACTGTCCTTTCTGAGCTGCAGGTGTTGTTCAACCCTCAGGACAAACACAACAATCCACAGTGATGTGCTTGAAGCAAAGCTGACTTATTTTACATTTCTCCCGGATACTAAACTGTAGTTTAATTTTAGGTTTATAGCCATCATCAGAAACAAACTGCAAATGTCAGAACTAAAGGAACAGAAAATTACAGCGCAGAGCAAGGCCTTTTTTAATTCATTTGTGTGATGTGCGTATTGTTGGCTGGCCAGCAGTATTCACCCTTGGCCCATCATGTGTGTGTTGGCTGAAATAGAGCTACCCAGGTTTTACAGCTTTCTGGCCTCATCATTGAGATCAACAATTTCAGACTGTGAACTCTGCCCCAATTTGTTTACATTTCTTGTTTCAATTTGTGTCTGGGTCCACTGCACACCTGGCTCCAGGAACATCTTTTGTTTATCTGTTTCTTTTCCAGCCCTAACTCCATTCCCTGCAGCCTTGAAGGACGAATGACATTTCTCCAATTTAATCTCTCCTGCCTTCCCCCCGTGACATCTGCCTTTTTGCCCTTGTCTCACCCCCACCTTGTACAGAAATGTTACATTTCTGGTCACTGTCCTCTGTCAGCTCACAGCGCCCCCGGGTCAGAGTTTTAAATTCTCTTTCTCCAGAGAGTAACTGAAATCGTTGTGGCTGCAGTTTTCTCCAGATTTTAATTTTGGAAACAAAAACCATGAAATTGTTCCAGAGTTGAGGTTTTTTTGAGAGTTAATCCACAAATTCTCCACTTCAGAGCTAAGCTGTGATCCTCCCGCAGTCTAAAAATGCAAGTTAGGTGGATTGGTCACACTAAATTGTTCCTGAGTGTACAGCTTACATGGTTGGGTTAGCTGTGGTAAAATGTGGGGTTCATGGGAGTCGGGTGGGATAGAGAGCTAATGAAGACTAGATGCACTGAATGACCTCTTTCTGCACTGTCGGGATCCTGTGAACTTAACCATTTGTGATCATGGTCACATTTTCCTCATGACAGCCCACACATCACCATGTTCATTCAGCTCAAGCTTTCATGCTGCCTTTGTGTTTTGAGAAGCTCTGTTGTTGGAATGGGAGCTTTGTTTGATGTGGCCTCTCCTCATATTTCCACCCACTTCCCAGTTCCCTCTGTTACTTACAGCCACCTTTCAATTGCCCAAATGGGGTTGTTGAAGAGCTCAAAAGGCGAGTGGACTGAAATTGATAAATTAAAGAGTCAGAATGAAAGAGGAAGTTCCTCACTCAAATAATAGAGATTTGATAGATCCCAGGGGAGTGAGGAAGGGTCACAGATGCTTCCAGATCTGCTGAGCTTTTCCAGCAACATTGTTTTTGTTCCAGGGAATCCTGGATCCAGGATTTTACTCCAGGATCATTCAGTTGTGACTGTTCACATGGTACTTTTGTTATTAATGTGAGGGGTGCGGGTGTCCCTGGCTGGGCCAGCATTTCTTGCCCATCTGTATTTGCCCTTGGGATGGTGGTGGTGAGCTGCCTTCCTGAACTGCTGCAGTCCTCCTGATGTGTGGTGGCCCGCAATGCTATTAGGGAGGGAATTCCACGGCTTTGACCCAGTGACAGTGAAGGAACGGTGATACATTTCCAAGCCAGGATGGTGAGTGACTTGGAGGGGAATGTGGAGGTGGTGATCTTCCTATATATCTGATGCCCTCATTCTTCCAGATGGAAGTGGTCATGGGTTTGGAAGGTGCTGCCTGAGGATCTTTGGTGAATTTCTGCAGTAGAGACAACATTCTCTGACAAGAGTCAAACCCGGGCAGGCGAAGATGGAGCACTGAATAGTAACAGGCCTAGTTCAAACAGAGGAGATTTGTTCAGCCAGTAATAGTATGTAGTGTAACAGTCACGGATGTGAAGTGAGTCATGGGGGGAAATATTGCCACAAGCTGCAGATGGAGAACTTTTATTGGATCAGGAGTAGACCAATCAGCCCCTCAAGCCTGTTCTGTCATTCAATGAGATCATTGCCTGATCTGTGGCCTAACTTTCACTTTCCAAAACCTACCAAACCTATCAATGAGGCATCCCTGAAACAGACAAGGTGAATATTGAAAAAACATAAAACAAATCTGCAAATGAAGGGAAATCAGAAACAAAAACAGAAATTGATGGAAAAATTCAGTAGGCCTGGCAGCATCTATGAAAGAAATCCAAGTTAACCTTTCGGGTCCAGTGACCCTTTGAGTGACGAGATACAGTTGACCATCCCCCCCTTTCCTGTAACACCCTCTGGAACAGGTGATGGTGTGAGGACCATGAGACTGGCAATAACAACTGAGAAAACAGCAGGCCATGCTGAATCAGAATAAAACCCATTTTGTTTTTTCACTTTTAAATCAACTGTAACAATTAATTCACTTTTGTTTCAGAAACAGGACAAGAGACCAGAAAATCAACTCACTGCCAGTGGTTCTGGGAGCCATTGTTATTCTGACCTCCATGTGAGTCCATGCTATAACAATTAGTTTGATTCTGAACCATCCTCTGGGCAGTTAGAACGGATGATACAAAGCTTGCTGAGCTTCTGATGCCATGATCCCATGAACAAGCAAAAGAAATATCCAATTACTGCAGTTACTTGTGATCCCACTGGTGTTTTATCAGGCTAAATGACTGAGTGATTTTTTTTCTCAGACACAGAGTAGGTGAATGCCCTCTCCCCAGTGTGTATTTGCTGGTGTACAGTGAGCGTTGATGATGTCCTGAACCCAGCCCCACAGTGAGAGCATATGAACGGTCTCCCTTCAGTGTGAACACGTTGATGGTACATCAGTCCCCTTGAGCTTTTATAGCACTTCATCAATCAGCACATTTAAAAGGGTCTCTCTTCAGAAAGAGCCTGTTGGGGTTTCAACAGTCTGGATGACTGGGAGAAATCCTTCCCACACCTGGAGCAGGTGAATGGTCTCTCCCCAGTGTGGACCCATTGGCGTGTCAGCAGGTGGGATGGCTGAGTGAATTCCTTGCCACACTCACCACAGGGAAACAGCCCCTTTCCAGTGTGAAACTGCGGTGAATGCCTTCTCACACACAAAGCAGGTGAACAGTTTCTTCCTGGTGTGTTTGCAGCTTGGATGGGGAAATGTAACTCCTCCCACAGTCCTCACAGATCAACACTTCCTTGTCAGTGCGGCATTCCTTTAGTTTCAAAAAAGTCAGTTGATCCCCTGAAACCTTCGTCCACAGACTGAACCTGTGCACAGTTTCTCGTCACTGTGAATGGTGCATCCACCTTCCATCATCAGAATCTGTTGATATTCAACTTACATGAAAATGAAGCAATTCTGTCAGATCCTGTCCCTCGAGTGCACATCCTCAAATTCCAAAACAATGTGGAATTGACTGGAAACAAAAAAAGGAGCATAAGGTAGCTCAAAAAGAAAGACAGCTTGCGAAAGCAAGGTGAACGATCTGGTAATGCCTGGGGCTGGCACAGGGGTACAGAGCCTGTAAACGCTGCCATCTTACCATTAAATCACCAACTAATTCAAGTGTTAATCAGGGATGGGAACCTATCATCTGATCAGGACCTACAGAAGACTCATACCCCAATGGGAAGAAAGAGAGCACTGATCAGGGGTTGCGAACAGTCCATGCTTTCAATGGGAGAGGCTGTAGCCTCTGTATAGTTAACTGAAAGGGTTCCTGCCTCGATCGTTTGTTCAGAGCAATTAAATAAGAGCCTGCTTTAAGAGATTGTGCAAATCAGCTGTTCACAAGCTTCCTTAGTGCAATTGATCAGCACTTGTAGCGCGTAAATGTGAGGTTGGTGTTTAAAACACTAAGAGACGTAGAGAATTACAAAATGTTCAAATTGCAGATTAAACTGGAATAGCAAAAAGGAACACCTTTTTCCCTCCTGTTATTTCTTCAATCTGTAGTGTGTAGAGTGCTATTTGTTGTATCCACATCACAGCACATTTGTTCTTCATCGGCTAATGAAGCTCGTTACTGATCTATCTGATCAAATACATAGACCTTTTCAACCATTTTATCCAATTCCCTCACAATTTTAAACTTTTCGATCATTGGGACCATCGGCCAATTGATGCAGAAACAGAAGTAAGCCAGTCGGCTCATCGAGTCTGCTCCACTATTCAATGTTGTCATGGCTGCTCTGATAATCTTCAACTCCAATCTCCTGCCCCACGTGAAGAACCCTTGGTCTCCTTACTGATTAAACATCTGCCTAGCTCAGCTTGAAAATAATCAACAAATCAGAGAGAGAATTCCAAACAATTACTGGGTCCTGAGCAACACAATTCCTCCTCGTTTCAGAATTAAATTGGCAATGCCTTGATCTGAAATTGTGTCCTTTGGCCCTCAACTCTCACAGTAAAGCAAACCACATGCCCATATCTACTCTTTCAAGGTCCCAAAGAATATTGGATGTTTCTAAATGTTATTGTGTGGTTATAAATCTCCCAATCCCTAGGCTCCTTTGTTCCAAGGAGAACAAACCCACCCTAATCAAGCATTCTGTTCCATTTTATCCAGTCTTGGGAAAATGTCAGGATATCTCCTGCAGTGTCCATGAATATTTTTAAGGGAGATTTACAATGATTCTGTGAAACAAGTGGTTTAGCATTTATCAGGCATATGCAGGGTTCGGGATTTAGGGTCAGAATCAGATTTACGCGAAAATATAGAACAGTGGGGCATTGAGTTTCTCTGATTCCAGGCCTGGGAACTGGCATTATATGGTCGTCTGCAGCATTAGCCACTTCCTTGTCTGAGGAAACTGCCGGTATAACTGTTGAAAAACTCAAAAACTCATTGAAACTACACCCAATATTGCACTCCAACAAAAAAATAACATTTCCACATGAAAATGAATCACATTCACCAAGTGAATATAAGACAGAAAGTCTTCATTTTAAGCTGTACGAAATCAGAGTATGATGCGGACACTCAGCACTTCCAGCCAACTTCGAAATCTTGGACGGCCTCCGACTTCAAAACCATTTTTTCTGCACTACTCGCTGAGATCTTGACTTCTTAAAAACCTGTTGAAATCTATCAATGGCAGCCTTTTACAAACTCAGTACTTAGTATTCACGACTTTCCGGACTCAGAATTCCAAATATTCTCCCTATTATGTGTATGCCTCATTTAGCTGTTTGGCAAGTACTCCTGTTGTGTGCCGAGTGCTGCTCCTGTCACACCCTATAGCACTGCGCTTATTTCCTGTTCCCTGAGGCCTCATTGTACAGTGCTGTGACCATATAGAGGTCCTTACTGTATGATGTGGCTGCAGCAGCTCTTGTTCGAATCCGGACACGGCATTAACTGTGGTACTCAATTTCCCCATAACATGTGTGAAAGGAAGACAATGAGGGATCAATATAAATTCCAGAAAGCATGCTCATGGAGGTGTGTTCACTGCTGATGTTGTGACAGTGAACATCACCCAGAGCAGCTCTTATTAGCATAGACCAATGGCGCTTGAAGGGTCCGACGCAGGAAAATAACAAGACAGCGATGTTCAGTGCAACAGGTGTCATTTCCAAAGACCAGTTTCTGCATTGTCCAGCTCATTTGTTAGGTTTGCCTCATTTAGCAATTTGAAATTGTCCGCTCCATGAACAATTACGAGCCATTAATATCTGTTGAGTAGAGAGCTGGTCCCAGTACTGACTTCTGGGAACAGCAGAATGTACTCTCCTCAAGTGTGAAAAACAATTCCTCACAGACAATGTCACATCCCAGCTGTCACCAGGCTTTTCATTTCATCGGCTCCTATTCTTCGTTGAATTCAATTCAATAGATCATAGAATCCCTACAGTGTGAAAACAGGCCCTTGGGCACATCCAGTCCTCACTGACCCTCACAGCATGTCACCCAGACCCATTCTCCAGAACCCACTTAATCTTGTCATTGACTAATTTCTTCATTTGTGTTCAGCTCATGAGAGCAATGTGTCACAATAGGAGTGACCCACAGGTCATACCATGCTCTGGAAATCATACCCCGCTGCATATCATTTCAAAAACACGAGGGAGAAATACTTGCTGCTCTGCACAGTTTAAGTGAGAGAAACATGAGGTTTTGTTGAGATGACATGTCACACTCTTTAAGTAGGTGACGAGATGGCCGAGAGGTTAAGGCGATGGACTGCTAATCCATTGTGCTCTGCACGCGTGGGTTCGAATCCCACTCTCGTCGCTTTTCCCACTTATTTCACTGCTGCTGATTTTCGTTCTGTATCATGAGTTTCAAATGAAGTGAAGTTTGAATCCAATTGTGTCCGTTTATCTGGCTGGAGATTCTTGATCAGTCGATTTTATTGTAAAGGTGAAATAAAGAGTTGGAACTTGTTGTCTAACATCTAATCAAATGCAGGTTGAATTCCAACAATTATAAGGAACATGATTTTCCCTCCCATTATTCCTCCCAAGTTGTGCTCCAATGAATTTCCATCGAATGAAAGGGAAACTGGTAAAAAAAAGTGACAAAATAGCGGAAGCACAGGTTTATACAGTGGGATTGTTGATGTGTATTTTAAACTAACACAAAGTTCTGACTGATATTTCAAACAGTCCTTCCTAAACCGACCGTGAGACAGATGCTTGATGAAAGACGCAAACACAACAAGCCAAGGGCAACATAACGGTGGCTCTTGTCACAATGGGCAGGGCGCTAAACATTTGCGATTTGCAGGTCGTGTGGGTTCAAAAACCTTCCAGAGACGACTTTCATTTCAGGTTCCAAATTAATCAATGGTTTTCTGTGGAAACTGCTTCATCAGCACTTCCCATCATCCGGAATTCCAGTCCCTGCTGCTGACCAGCAGACGGTCGTCACCAGCACACACAAGTTTTGAGAGAATCGTTCGACCAGAGATGAATGCTCGTCCACAAACCTGCATAGTTGACAGGGAAATCCAACATAACATTCCAGTTATAAATTTGATTTGTCACTTTGAATATATTTAGAGATCTATAAATCCAGATTCTCAAAGTGGGTTGTGAGGATGGGATAGGAAAAACCATTGAAGTTTCATATCAGCTTTGATTTTAAAGAATGGCAAGACAGTGGAGATGGGTTGAATGGCATTTTCCTGTTCCTATGTTTCCATCTTTCGGTGTTGTTTCAGGCAGAGAATTGTCAACAATAGTGTGGAACAAAAGAAAAAGTGCAACATAGGTCTATGCTGAACGCTATTCTGAACTAAACTGATCCCACCTGCCTGCCCATGGTTGTGTATTTCTCTATTACCTTCCTGTTCACGTGTCTGTTTAAATATCTCTTAAACCTTGCTGTCATGATGATGAGAATGGTGAAACAACAACACTGAATATCAAGCCTCTCACATGTACCCCGTTGCTCTCACACCTGGAATGGACAGCTCCTGTTGCAGTTTTCGTCCACACAATGGAGGATGCTCACAGGGGCTCTGTCCGAGGGAAGCAAGCCATGTATTACCTGCTTGCTCATAGAACGTACAATAATATTTTGATCTGCGGCAGCCTGATCAACCCCAGTGTTACCCTAAATAACTACAGAATCATCGGAAACATGGGCAGTGCATTTGATATTAGCCAATTGTTTCGGGAGGATTGCCTGGAGAAGGGTTTTAACATACAGGGAATTCTGGATGGGTGTACCTGAGGAGTTTTTTTTTTCAGGCCTCCCCTGTGAGTTTTAAAAGAATCTTGACCTGCCTGCTTTGGTCCACTAGCAGCCTGCTCCGTATTCTGTTTCCTGTTTCTCTGTTTAGTTTTAGAACTAGTCCGACACGAGATAGGGTCTGTATAAGCCGTGGGTTTGTATTCTTTATCTTGTGGCTTGTACCTAAAATGTGGTGTGCTAGGCAACAGCACAAGTGCATTACTGATGTTTAATCTGAAAATGACTACAAGAAGGAATTATATTCCTCTAGTATCCCAATGTGGGTAACGAAAGGCAGGTTACTGCATTCTTTTACTATAACTTCTGCTAGGAAGTAGCCCCTTGATGCTGTATTATAAGGCACATCTAACCCAGCTAAATCTTTGCATTGTTAACAGGGAGTTTGAACCAATTCATCAGATCTGCAACTCAGTATTGGTAGAATCTCTGAAAGATTTGATAATTTGTAAATGTTTTTCGAGTAAGGTTTGCCAGAAGATTTAAAATCACATCCTTATTTGGAGCCACATGTTACTTTATATTTTAGATCTTTCTGCAGAAATGTAAATTGGGCAGGGAAGGCCAAATTAACAAATTGAAACTGAAACTGAATTTCATACAGATATGACTGCAATGCTCTCATGATCTTGGATAACAGTAGAATTTTTTTAGGGATCGGAATGTTCTGCTGTTTCATATAATCTGTGTTGCATGTAACATTTGATTTTAAGTTGCCTACTTCCTTTTCCAGTCCTCCTTGTCTTACTCATTTATGTCATTACTTTGGAAGAACACCGGCAAGCCAGATATGTCAGGGGGTACCTCCTTTTTATTTCCATGTGGTAATTCAGCCTGGCCTTTCACTCCTAATTCTTCATTTTGCATTTCCTTTCTCAATCTTTCCTGTTCTGCTTTACTCAAATCATGATCCTCACACTGCTGCGTCAACACCTCCCACGACTTAAAGTTTCCCTCATGATCACATCCTCAAATCCCTCTTCAACGTGTATTATTCTCCCAGCTCACTAGTTTAGATTTGTTTGTTATTTCCTCAGCAGTTTTTCTCCACGTGGATATTAAAGTTCTTCAAGGTTTAACCCATTTTTAGCACTTTTAGTTTTTTTTTCCTTATTTCTATATACTACACCAGTGTCCTTGGTCTCCACACCGACTTCAGGGTCCTGACCTTCGCATGGGGGATTTCCCCTCTTCACAACCGGTATAAGGCAGGGTGTTTGAAACAGACAAACACTGCACTTATCCTCTCCTTATCGCCGAATACTCATTCTACTTTACCAGTCTTATACTAACTCCTTCCAGACTTAATTTCATTTAATACCTGCAAACCTCCAGGATTTTACTTTTCCTGCCACTGGAGGACTCAAACCTCCCGGTCTTTTAAACGCAACTTCTTGTTTAGGGGTGCGAGGCGCAGATAGGAACCCCAATCATCACCGGTGACTTTTCTGTTTGTTTCCGTTGACATTTGACTCTCGCACATTTGTCTTTGACGACCTCATTTAATTTTAAGCTACCATTATTGGTCAGTTCAATTCCTAATTTGTTGGCAGAATCCTGCCATGAATTTAAAACCGATTGTTTGTGGCTTTCATCACAAAATTTTCGCCACAGTCCAACCAATTCTTTCTTTTTTTGAGCCCATGTTTTGTCGCCAAGTCAATTGCTGGGCTGATTTAACCACCTAATTATTTTTGGGGCCACCTATTGGCCACTGTTCATCGCCTAATCTTTTATTTCGAGCGCCAGAAAGTGTGCACTGGGCCCAAGATTTATCCGGATACTCTTCACACATTTTCACCAGTGTAGAAGACTAATTGTCCGTCTTATTTATACTATTACCCATCCTAACCAACCTCCCCCCTTTAACCTTGACTTCAAGACTTTTCACAACGTCAGCTGTATATTATCAAACGACAACTATCAAGTCCCACAAACCTTGCCAACATACTAAAGCCCTATCAGCCTCGTTATAATGTATCACAATACTCCCTAGAGTCGTTTTTTTCATAGACTAATTTAAAATAACTGCAAATAATGCCCATCTAACCTGGTTTAAGTCCCCGTCCCGACTATTTTATCTTTCACTTCCTTGTGTCTCTACTCCTTGGTTTTGTTTAGCTTGTGTTGGATCCCCAATCCGACTTTTAAGCGGAGTCCACTACTCCTTGTTTTCCCTATACTAACGTGTCTCGGATCCCCAATCCGACTTTTGTGCGGGGTCAACTACCCCTTATCCTCTTTGTGAGGTACACTACCCCTTATTCTCTGTGTGGGGTCGACTATCCCTTATTCTTTATACGGATTCCACTAGTCCTAATTCTCTGTCCCACTACAGCCAGACCAGTGCGTTTTTTGGGCTGGATTTGGACTGAAGACAGCGAAGGGTCGAGTCTACCACTCCCTGAATGAGAGGAAAACCAGATGGAGAAAATACTCACGTCTGGCAGGCCGATTCCTCTACACACAATAGTGGAGGACTCAAGGCTCTTACGCTGCTGTCCACAAACCATCCGTACCGAATCTGAGTCACAGCACCAGATGTAAATCTGGATTCCCAGTGGGGTCTCTTGATTCCGCGCTCAGTCAATGAACACGCGCAGTTGGTCTGGCTGTTTAAGACTTGACTCTCCCCAGAGGAGCTCGAACAGTTCATCCACTTCACCAACACCTTCCACTCCAACCTTCAGTTCACCTGGGCCATCTCCAGCACATCCCTCACCTTCCTGGACCTCTCAGTCTCCATCTCAGGCAACCAGCTTGTAACTGATGTCCATTTCAAGCCGCCCACCCACTCCCACAGCTACCTAGAATACACCTCCTCCCACCCACCCTCCTGTAAAAATTCCATCCCCTATTCCCAATTCCTCCGCCTCCGCCGCATCTGCTCCCACAACAAGACATTCCACTCCCGGACATCCCAGATGTCCAAGTTCTTCAAGGACCGCAACTTTCCCCCCACTGTGATCGAGAACGCCCTTGACCGCGTCTCCCGTATTTCCCGCAACACGTCCCTCACACCCCGCCCCCGCCACAACCGCCCAAAGAGGATCCCCCTCGTTCTCACACACCACCCCACCAACCTCCGGATACAACGCATCATCCTCCGACACTTCCGCCATCTACAATCCGACCCCACCACCCAAGACATTTTTCCATCCCCACCCCTGTCTGCTTTCCGGAGAGACCACTCTCTCCGTGACTCCCTTGTACGTTCCACACTGCCCTCCAACCCTACCACACCCGGCACCTTCCCCTGCAACCGCAGGAAATGCTACACTTGCCCCCACACCTCCTCACTCACCCCTATCCCAGGCCCCAAGATGACATTCCACATTAAGCAGAGGTTCACCTGCACATCTGCCAATGTGGTATATTGCATCCACTGTACCCGGTGTGGCTTCCTCTACATTGGGGAAACCAAGCAGAGGCTTGGAGACCGCTTTGCAGAACACCTCCGCTCAGTTCGCAACAAACAACTGCACCTCCCAGTCACAAACCATTTCCACTCCCCCTCCCATTCTTTAGATGACATGTCCATCATGGGCCTCCTGCAGTGCCACAATGATGCCACCCGAAGGTTGCAGGAACAGCAACTCATATGCTGCCTGGGAACCCTGCAGCCTAATGGTATCAATGTGGACTTTACCAGTTTCAAAATCTCCCCTTCCCCAACTGCATCCCTTAACCAGCCCAGTTCGTCCCCTCCCCCCACTGCACCACACAACCAGCCCAGCTCTTCCCCTCCACCCACTGCATCCCAAAACCAGTCCAACCTGTCTCTGCCTCCCTACCCTGTTCTTCCTCTGACCCATCCCTTCCTCCTACCTCAAGCCGCACCCCCATCTACCTACTAACCTCATCCCACCTCCTTGACCTGTCCGTCTTCCCTGTACTGACCTATCCCCTCCCTACCTCCCCACCTATACTCTCTCCACCTATCTTCTTTTCTCTCCATCTTCGGTCCACCTCCCCCTCTGTCCCTATTTATTCCAGAACCCTCACCCCATCCCCCTCTCTGATGAAGGGTCTAGGCCCGAAACGTCAGCTTTTGTGCTCCTGAGATGCTGCTGGGCCTGCTGTGTTCATCCAGCCTCACATTTTATTATCTTGGATTCTCCAGCATCTTCAGTTCCCATGATCTCTTAATTTCTTCAGTCGGCCGGGTACAGATCATCCAGAAAACACAGAAGTTGAGGACTTCCGTATTCCTCGGAGGAGCTGCAACCCACAGGCTAATACAAAGACATTCCTATACTTTTCTTAAAGCAGGGTACATGGTGTGATTGCACAGTGTATTCAAACAATCAATACATGATATTGCTTCATTAACAGTTACATAATTCTATAACATTAACTGGTAAACAACTTACATCACAACACATAGGTTACTTTTTATCTCACCAGATAGCGCCACAACATTTGCAACTGAAGGTCAGCTAGAATGGTTAGTACTGCGTTATCTTATCATTCCTGCATTATTTATGTAGCTATCGCAGAACTCACAGTTCCTAGGCGAAAAGAGCAGCTCTAGCAGAATTTACAGTTCCCAGGCTAGAAGCCACTTTGTTGCTAACTCGCACTGAGAAGCCCTCTTGTGCCTGTATACAAGTTTCAGATTCTCATCAGGAACCATTTGGATGGCCAACCGAAATCATTTAATGCGATACAAAATCTACAAATTAAACAAGTTCGAGGCACCCTCCTTTCTTCTCTTTTAAAGTTCAGCACCCGTCAAGTTAGATAATGATGACTGTGGGCAGTAGATTAAAGTCCGAAATCATCTGACGTGATGTCAAAACCATTAAAATAGAACAGCCCCGCCCCTGCTTTGAATTATAATCTCATTGTTTGATCACCTGACCAATACCTAAAGCAAAGAAATTCCACATGAAATCACAGCCCGATCGCAGCAAATGTCTCCGTGATGAATGTCCCACCCTTTGCTTTGGAACAGTAAAACTGACAGAAGAAAATTGTCATTTTGGTAGTTGCAATATGAAGTCTGAACTGGCCGACACCTGGTTTCCTGGAACTTACAGATTGTTTCCCATCAGTCTCTGTATTGCATTTAATCAGCATGTTCAGCTGTAAACCAAAAAGAAACAGAAACAACTGCGGATGCTGTAAATCAGGAACAAAAACAGAATTAATGTTTTGGGTCTCAGAAATGTTCTGAGGAAGGGTACTGGACAAAGAACGTTAATTCTGTTTTTTTTTCCCTTCACAGTTGCTGCCAGAGCTGCCGAGCTTTTGTTTTTACAGTTGTTAACCAATGTATCTAATGAGTTGAAATTTCCACTGTTGCCTGGTCACACATTTCCGCCCCATCAATTAGCCTAGAGAAAATATTCCCAATCGTTGAACATTTTGTGGATATCCAGAACATTCAGGTCCAGGATTCTGATAACAATAGTCTTGCAAACTCAGCATGAGAAAAAGTAAGCGAACGTACACCTATACATAACTTGTGAGCAAATTACAGAGCTCTCAGCTGCAATCAAAACCACATGCACATGTCGATAAATATTCTAAACCCGTGCTCCAATTATCTTCTACCAGTGACACGCAACAACTGTGTCTTCTTTGAAGTCCCATTCTGCTGCTTTTGATCGTCCACACCTCCACATTTTGCCTACTCTGAGTTCTAGATCTCTTTGCAGTCTGTCTCATTTAGCGTGGTGACAGTGCCATGTAACGCAATGGGTGGCATGCACAATGTGAAGGCGAGACATCGTCCCCTCAAGAATTATATTTTGGTCACCTCCTGCCGTTACTGTCATGGACAGATCTGTCTGCTGAGGAAAGATTGGTGAGGATCAGATCAAGCATGTTTTCCCTCTTCTTGGCTCGCACCAGCTGCAGGACCAATCGAACAACTCTGATTTGGGACCTGAACAGCTGCTGCCGAGCCACTCTTTGTGATGGACATTGAAATCGCCAATGCAGAGTTCATCATTACCCACCCCAATATTCCATCCAAGTGCTGTACAACATAGAGGGCTCCTGATTCATCAGCCGAGAGAGAACAGTCGGCGGGAATCGACAGGCAGTTTCCTTGTCCATGTTAAACTGGATGTCCTGAGATTGAATGGGATCAGGATGCCATGTTGAGAACTCCAAGTTAATTTCCTCCAGTATGTCACATTGTGCTGCCAACTATGCTGAGTCTGTCATGAAGGTGGAACAGGACATATCCATGGATGGAGTTGGTGACTCTGGGATATTATCTATAAGATATAGAACATAGAACATAGAAAAGTACAGCACAGTACAGGCCATTCAGCCCACGATGTTGTGCCGTGGAATAATCCTAATCCAAACATAAAATAACCTAACCTACATTCCCCTCAACTCACTGCTGTCCATGTACATGTCCAGCAGTGGCTTAAATGCCACTAATGACTCTGCTTCCACGACTACTAGTGGCAAAGTATTCCATGTGCTCACAACTCTCTGAGTGAAGAACCTCCCTCTGACGTCTCCTCTATACCTTCCTCCTAATACCTTAAAAGTATGAACCCTCGTGGCAGTCAATCCTGCCCTGGGGAAAAGTCTCTGGCTATCGACTCTATCCATGCCTCTCATTACCTTGTTCACCTCAATCAGGTCACCTCTCTTCCTCCAACTCTCCAGAGAGAAAAGTCCGAGCTCAGTCAACCTCTCCTCGTAAGAGAAGCCTTCCAGTCCAGGCAGAATTCTAGTAAACATCCTTTGCACCCGCTCCAAAGCCTTCACATCTTTCCTATAATAGGGTGACCAGAACGGGACACAATATTCCAAGTGTGGTCTCTGCAGGGTTTTGCAGAGATGCAGCATAACCTCGCGGCTCTTAAACTCGATCCTCCTGTTAATGAAAGACAAAACACCATATGCTTTCTTATCAACCTTATCCACTTGGGTAGCAACATTGAGGGAGCTATGCACATGAACACTAAGATCCCACTGTTCCTCCACACTGCCGAGAATCCTGCCTTTAATCCGATATTCAGCATTTGAGTTCGACCTTCCAAAATGCATCACTTCACATTTATCTACGTTGAACTCCATCTGCCATTTCTCAGCACAGCTCTGCATTCTGCCAATGTCTCGCTGAAACCTGCAATAGCCCTCGATACTAGCAATGGCACCTCAAACCTTTGTGTCATCAGCAAACATACTAAACCACCCCTCAACCTCCTCATCCACGTCATTTATAAAAACTACAAAGAGCAGAGGCCCAGGAACAGAGTCCTGTGGACACCACTCAGCACTGACCTCCAGGCAGAATACTTACCATCTACAACCACTCTCTGCCTCCTGCCGGCAAGCCAATTCCGAATCCAGGCAGCCAAATCACCCTGTATCCCATACCTCCTGACTTTATGAATGAGCCTGCCATGGGGAACCTTATCAAATGCCTTGCTGAAGTCCATGTACACCACATCCACTGCTCGACCCTCGACAACCTGTCTCGTGACCTCCTCAAAGAACTCAATAAGATTTGTAAGGCATGATCTGCCGCTCACAAAGCCATGCTGACTCCCTTTAATCACGCTATGCTTTTCCAAATTTTCATAAATCCTATCCCTCAGAATTCTTTCCAAAACCTTGCTGACCACAGACGTAAGACTGACTTGTCTGTAATTTCCAGGGATTTCCCTATTCCCTTTCTTGAAAAGAGGAACAACATTTGCCTCCCTCCAATCTTCCAGTACGACTCCCATGGAGAGTGAGGAAGCAAAGATCTTCGCCAGCGGCTTAGCAACCTCCTTTCTTGCTTCCCAGAGCAACCTAGGATAAATCTGGTCTGGCCCTGGGGACTTATCAATGTTAATGTTTGCCAAAATTTGCAGCACATCAACTTTCTCAATCTCGATCTATTCAAGCCTGTTTTCCTGCTCTTCAAAGTTCTCATTCAAAACAAGGTCCCTTTCCTTAATGAAAAAGGAGCAAAAAACTCATTTAGGGCTTCCCCTATCTGCTCAGACTCCACGCTCAAGTTTCCTACACTATCCCTGATCAGCCCTTCCTTCTCCCTGATCATTCTCTTATTCCTCACGTATGAGTAAAATGCCTTCGGGTTCTCCCTAATCCTGCCTGCCAAGCCTTGTTCGTGCCCCCTTCTGGCCCTCCTCAGTCCACTTTTGAGCTCCTTACGAGCAAGCCTGTAATCCTCTAAAGCTGTGCCAGACCCTTGCTTCCTCCACCTTACATAAGCTGACTTTTTCTTTATATCAGAAGCACCTCTGTTCCCATCTTCCAAGACTCCTTAATCTTACCCCTTCTTACCTGCCTCTGAGGAACAAATTTATACATCACTCGCAACAACTGCTCCTGAAACAGTCTCCACATCTCTGTTGTGCCCTTTCTGTGGAACAATTGCTCCCAATCTGTACTTCCCAACTCCTGCCTGATAGCGTCATAGTTTCCTTTACCCCGGTTAGATATCTTCCCCTGGCAACTGCTCCTTTCCCTTTCCAAGGCTATGGTAAATGCAAGGCTGTTGTGGTCACTGTCGCCAAAGTGTTCTCCCACCACGACATCTGACACCTGTCCTGGCTCATTGCTGAGCACCAAATCCAAAATGGCCTCCCCCCTCGTTGGCCTGTCCACATACTGAATAAGGAAACCCTCCTGAGCACATCTGAAAAAACAGCTCCATCCAAACCATCTGCACGACGGAGGTTCCAATCAATATTGGGGAAGCTGAAGTCACCCATAACAACTACTGTGACCAACAAAGCCACACCTCCCCCTCTTTTTTCCACCTTCCCTGACCTTACTGAAAGATCTAAACCCTGGAACCTGTAACATTCATTACTGACCCTGTTCTATCCATGTCTCCGAATGACCACGACATCGAAGTTCCAGCTACCTAACCAAGCTGCAAGCTCACCTACCTTATTCTGGATACTCCTGGCATTAAAGTACACACACCTCAACCCAGCATGGTGTCTGCCAGCACACTCCTTTGACAGTGAGGTCCTGACCATGTCCTCCCTACGCTCATCCTCCTGTGTACTAGAACGACACCTTAGTTTGCCATTCCCCTTCTGAGCTAGTTTAAACCCACCTGAATAGCACTAGCGAATTTCCCACCCAGCATATTAGTGCCCCTCTGGTTCAAGTGGAGATCATCCTCTTTGTAGAGGTCCCACCTTCCCCAGAATGAGCCCCAATTGTCCATGTACCTGAAGCCCTCCCTCCTGCACCATCCCTGCAGCCACGTGTTCAGCTGAAATCTCTCCCTGTTCTTTGCCTCGCTATCAGGTGGTACGGGTGACAAACCAGTGATGACCACTCTGTTTGTTCTATCTCTCAGCTTCCACCCTAACTCCCTGAAATCCTGCCTGACATCCCTATCCCTCTTTCTACCTATATCGTTGGTGCCTCTGCGGACCACGACTTGGGGCTCGTCACCCTCTCCCCTCAGGACCCCAAAGACATGAACTGAGACATCACGGACCCTGGCACCTGGGAGGCAACACACCAACTGTGAGTCTCTTTCGTTCCCGGCAAACCTTCTATCAGTTCCTCTAACTATTGAGTCCCCAATGACTATCACTCTCTTCCTACCCCCCACTTCCCTTCTGTGCAAGAGGGACAGACTCTGTGCCAGAGAACTGCACCCTACTGCATGCCCCTGGTAAGTCCTCCCCCCCAACGGTATCCAAAACAGTATACTTGTTTTTCAGGGGAACGACCACAGGGGATCCCTGCACTGACTGCTTTCTCCCCCTTCTAACAGTTACCCAGCTTTCTTCACGCTTAGGAGTAACTACTTCCCTGAAACTCTTGTCTGTCACTGACTCTGCCTACCAAATGATCCGAAGCTCATCCAGCTCCCGCTCCAGTTCCCTAACGCGGTTTTGGAGGAGCAAGAGTAGGGTGCACTTCCTGCAGATGTATTTGGATGGGACACTAATGGTGTCCCTCACCTCATACATCATGCACGAGGAACATTCCTCTACCTGCACTGCCATCCCTGCTAATCCCCGAAACAGAAAGTTTAAAAAAAGAAGCTTACCTTGATTTGTCCCTGGTGTATAAAGTTAGAGGTGGTGGATGGGTGGGAGGCCCTACAAGGGCAGGGTCTCAGGTTTACACAATGATCACTTAAAGTGCTGAGGGATGATAAAAATGGTCCCTCCCTTCCCGGAAACCTCTGCTCCGAGGTTCGGCTGCACAAAGAAATGGAAGGCTATGATGCTCGAGGTACGCTCGAGCTGGACTCGAGGAATTGAGCGGAGGCGCAAGGGACAGAGAGGGAACGAGGGAGTGAGGGACTGGAGCAAGGGACAGGAGCGAGGGATGGGGAAGGAGCTAGGGACCAGAGCAAGGGATGGGGAGGGAGAGAGGGATGGGGATCGAACGAGACCCAGGAAGAGAGTGAGGGATGGAGCGAGGGACTGGGAGGGAGTGGGGGGTGGGGAGGGAGGGGGGAAGGGATTGAGGGACGGGTGGGAGAGAGCTACTGATGGGTTGGGATCGAGTGAGCGAGTGACGGAGCAAGGGAGCAAGAGAAGGAGAGGAAGGGACAGAGCGAGGGAACAAAGGATGGCCAGGGAGAGAGGGAGGGAACAAGGGACAGGTCAGGAGGTAACGAAGGACAGGGAGGGAGGGAGGGATGGGGAGGGAGTGAGGGAAAGAGAAGATGTGAGGAAGCGAGTAATGGAGCGGGAGAATGAGGGTCAGAGCAAGGGATCGATGGACGGGTAGGGAGGATGGGGGCGAAGGACAGGTGAGGAATAACAAAGGGCAGGAGGGAGTAAGGGAGGGTGAGGGTGCGAGGGACGTCAAGGGAGCGAGGGACAGGGAGGTTTGGATTGGGAGCAAGGAACGGTGAAGGAGCAACGGGGATGGAGCGATGGAGTGAGTGATAGGGAGGAAGGGAGGGAGAGAGATAGAGGGGCAGGGAGTGAGACAGAGAGAAGACAGGGGTAGGGGATAGGGGAAAGGGGAACAGGGCCCAAGGAGCCAGATACAGGGCCGGAGCCAAGGAAACCAGCGGGTTACAGAGATAAGTGAGGGACTCGAAGTTAGAGAGGAGGACAAGGAGGAGGGGGCAGAGAGAGAGAGAGAGAGAGAGAGAGAAAGTGGGTCAGAGATAGAGAGGGTGAGACAACGCAACAGATGCAGAGTGAGAGCGAGGTGGATGGAGAGAACCAAATGGTACAGTGGGGGATGGGGAGAGAGATAGAGAAGGGAAGGGGACGGAGAGAGGCAAAGAGTGTGATTCTGGATTTGGGAGAGATGGGGTCAGAGGGGGAGATGGGGTTCACACAGGCAGAGGGTGAGAGAAAACCGGTGCAGATGTTCGAAGTGGAGGGACAGAGAGACAGGACGCAGGGAGAGAGAGAGGAAGTGATTTGGAGAGGGTGGGTGGAAAGGGAGAAGGAAGGGAGTGGAGAGAGAGATGGGGAGCACAGAGAAATGTGGGTCAGAGAGGGAGAGAGCGAGTAAGGAGGGACAGGAGAGAGAGAGAAAGAGACAGAGACATACCAAATGTGAATGCAAGGACAGAGTGACTTATACCAACTCCTGAGCTCAGTCCCAAAATTCTCCCATTCCCTTGGGGCCAAGTCTGTCTCTCTCCAGCTGAGCTTCTTCAACACAGAGACAAACAACAACATAGTTTGCTGTGCTGCTTGGCACTTTTTAATGAACGTTAATTACATATTGAAGTTATGGATGCAGTCAGTGGAATGGTGCCTTTTCTCTTTGGCCTGTGAGTTGAGAGAAACATTGACATGTTTCCCTGTAACCCCCTGTGGGATAAGGTTGGATAAACCAGCACTACCCTCAGTCTGTTACCAGAGCGACAGGCTGCTTCATTGCTGAAACATTGAACTGAAATGAGAAAATCCTGGATGGATTGATTAATGAGTGAATTTGATTGATTGATGAATTTGGGTAAAGGGATATTTCAGCACATTCTTCAGCTGATGCCTGAACTTCGTCTGGGTCACGGCATAAATCGCGGTGTTTGTGCAGCAACTGAGGAGCTGCAGCATGAAGCCCAATTCCTGCACAAAGCCATCTAGATACACAGAGTCATATCCCAAATTAAACATCCGGAGCCATATAGAAAACACAGTTAACATTGACCATAACAGGATGAAATTGGCTGAGATCACAAACAGTAAAATGATGGATTTTTTTCGATTTCTCATTTCTGTGTCACACTGACCGTCCCCATTGGTGTGAGCCTGGAGTCTCCTGCGGGCTCTGCTGGTCACTAAAATGTGTCTGACGGTGAAAACATTGAGCAGCAGAATCAGGAAAAATGGGAGAGTCGGGGTTAGAATGTGGTGGAGGAACTCAATTGTGGTCCAGACACGAGAGCCATAAACATCAGCTGTTACAAAACAAAACCAGGGGCGGTTTCTCAGCCAATACCAACCTGTGAACATAAAATACCAGAAAATGTTCTTTAAACAGCTCAGCACAGTCACTGTTCCCAGAACCACAGCCGCCGTTTTCTCACTGCAATATTTACTTTTCAGCTTCTGGCAGCAAATGGCCACAAATCGATCAAAGGTGAAAGTGACGGTGAACCAGACAGAACAGTCAGTGGCTCCATAAAGCAGGACGGCATGGATATTACACACGGGGATGGACGCCAGGAAATAACACTGCTCCCGATAAACAATGGGAATGTGTCTCAATATCAGGTCGAGGATAATGACCAGTGGATCCGCCACTGCCATGGCCCCCAAGTAACGTCTGACACATGGAGTCAATCCACACTCTTTATAAAGCAGGACGTAGATTGTCACTACGTTAACTGTGAGGAAGGAAAACAAACAAATTATACATCAGCCTGGAGGCAAAGTTACCAGTTTTATTTGAGGACCCAGTGACATTTTCAAATGTATCACTGATTTATTGCGAAAAAAAAGATTAAATAACAAATGGTAATGTCTCAAAATTTTAACAAGAAATGTAACGTAAAACACAAGAAACAGTCCCTCCCTGAAAACACGAATGCACATCCATAAGAATAGATGGTTTTCAGAACATTCCCTCAAACTGTCTCACTCGAGAGCAGGCACAGGTCACTTCTATACAGTTCCTGCTATAGACGCTGAAGACGTGCCCATCCTGAAGGATTGTCTCCCAGTTTCTTGAAGACAGGCGTAGGTTGGAGATTTCTGTCTTTTAGCTTAAATTGTGGTCAATTTACAGTTGTGAAGAAACATGAACACAGGGAAAATGTATTCACCCCTTTAACTGCCTGACGGGATTTTGAAACAGTGTCTCCTTCTCCCTGGAACAGGATATTTTCCCTCAGGGTCTAATATTTTGATCAATTAACTGACATCCAACTGTTCACAAATAATGACTGTCACAGAATGGTCCGAGGAAGGGTCACCAAACGCGAAACGTTAACTCTGCTGGCTCCTCCACAGATGCTGCCAGAACTGCTGAGCTTTTACAGCAACTTTGATTTTGTTCCTGATATGAATGCACTCCCACAGCAAATCAATAATATTGACAGGATTTAAGAAATCCAAGCTAAGCTGAAAACTGGCACTGAAAGAATGGCCCAAAATCTGGGCATGGTTTTGGTCTTATGCATCGGGTAGCGTCCATGCCACTGAGGCAGAGTTCTGGATTTAATTTCCACACCTGAACCTGTAGTGATGTCCCCAGCTCTGGACCAGAAGTTCTGGATTCAAGTCCTGCCTGTTTCAGAGGTGTGTCACAGCATGTCAGGATAGGTTAATGAGGAAACACACAGGACAATAATGTTGCAGATTCAGGGGCTGTTGCAGTGTGGTGGTCGTGTCTCCATCTGTGGGCCCAAAGGTCTGGATTGAAATCCGCAGAGGTGCTTCATAACATATTTAAACAAGTTGATTAAAATTATTTTAGAATTGTGACTTGATAAAGGAGGAAGAGGCTTCAGTTTTGAATTTCAGGCTTGAGAGGAAGCATGACCATTCGTGTTGATTGGAGTAAAAATTGTACTGTTTAGATGTTTGTACAATCACAAAGGCATGGACATGGTGAATAGTCAAGATCTTTTTCCAAGAGTCCAAAATTAGAAAGTTTAGTGTGAATAGGGAACATCTTAAAAAGGACACAAGTGGCAACTTTTTCAAGTAGAGGATGATTTGTGTATGGAACGAAGTGCCAGAGGGAGTTGTGGAGGCTGGTAAAAGCAACATTTAAAAGGCATCGGGCAGGATATATAAACAGGAAGGGTTTCGAGGGATACGGGTCAAAAGCTCGCAAAAGGGACTAGATTAATTTCGGATATCTGGTCAGCATGGACAAGTTGGACTAAATGGTTTGTTCCCATGCTGTGCATCTTTTTGATTCACTCATCCAATTTATCCAGATCTCTGTGTAATCTTAGATAACATTCTTCCCTATCCACTGTAAAATCAATCTTGGTGTCATCCACAGAGATAATGGGAACTGCAGATGCTGGAGAATCAAAGATAACAAAGTGTGGAGCTGGATGAACACAGCAGGCCAAGGAGCATCTCAGGAGCACAAAAGCTGACGTTTTGGGCCTTGGCCCTTCCTCAGAGAGGGGAATGGAGACAGGGTTCTGGAACAAATTTTGAGAGAGGGGGAGACGGACCGAAGATAGGTGGAGAGGAGAGTCTAGGTGGGGAGGTGGGGATCCCACTTCCTACAGAAAAAAGGGGGTGGCCATGGGCACCCGCATGGGCCCAAGCTATGCCTGCCTCTTTGTAGGTTAAGTGGAACAGTCGCTCTTCCGCCCCTACACAGGCCCCAAACCCCACCTCTTCCTCCGCTACATTGATGACTGTGTCGGCGCTGCCTCTTGCTCCCAAGAGGAGCTCGAACAGTTCATCCACCTTACCAACACCCTCCATCCCAAACTCATTTCACCTGGGCCATGTCCAGCACATCCCTCACCTCCCCGGACCTTTCTGTCTCCATCTCAGGCAACCAGCTGGAAACTGATGTCCACTTCAAGCCCACCGACTCCCACAGCTACCTAGAATACACTTCCTCCCACCCAACCCCCTCAAAAACTCCATCCCCTATTCCCAATTCCTTCGCCTCCGCCGCATCTGCTCTGAAGATGAGGTCTTCCACTCCCGCACATCCCAGATGTCCATGTTCTTCAAGGATCACAACTTCCCCCCCACCCCGCAGTGGTCGAGAACGCCCTTGACCATGTCTCCCGTATTTCCCACAACACATCCCTCACACACCGCCCCTGCAATAGCCGCCCTAAGAGTATCCCCCTCGTCCTCACCTAACACCCCACAAACCTCCGAATACAACGCATCATCCTCCGACACTTCCGCCATCTACAATCCGACCCCACCATCCAAGACATTTTTCCATCCCGACCCTTGTCTGACTTCCAGAGAGACCACTCTCTCCGTGATTCCCTTGTTGGCCCCACACTCCCCTCCAACTCCACCACACCTGGCACCTTCCCCTGCAACTGCAGGAAGTGCAACACTTGCCCCCACACCTCCTCCCTCACCCCCATCCCAGGCCCCAAAAGGACTTTCCATATTAAACAGATGTTCACCTGCACATCTGCCAATGTTGTACACTGTATCCACTGTGCCTGGTTGGGGAAACCAAGCGGAGGCTTGGGGACCGCTTTGCAGAACACATCCGCTCGCTTCTCAATAACCAACTGCACCTCCCAGTCGCGAACCATTTTAACTCCCACTCCCATTCCTCATGGACATCATGGGCCTCCTGCAGTGCCACAATGATGCCACCCGAAGGTTGCAGGAACAGCAACTCATATTCCGCTTTGGAGCCCTGCAGCCCAATCGTATCAATGTGGGCTTCACAGGCTTCAAAATCTCTCCTTCCCCCACTGCATCCCAAAACCAACCCATTTCGCCCCCTCCCCCCACTGCATCACAAAACCAGCCCAGCTCGTCTCCGCCTCCCTAATCTCTTCTTCCTCTCACCTATCCCCTCCTCCCACCTCAAGCCACACCTCCCTTTCCCACCTACCAACCTCATCCCGCCTCCTTGACCTGTCCGTCCTTCCCGGACTGACCTACCCCCTCCCCACATCCACACCAATAGTCTCGTCTCCACCTATCTTCTCCTCTATCCATCTTCGGTCCGCCTCCCCCTCTCTCCCTATTTATTTCAGAACCATCTCCCCATCCCCCTTTCTGATGAAGGGCTGAGGCCCTAACGTCAGCTTTTGTGCTCCTGAGATGCTGCTTGGCCTGCTGTGTTCATCCAGCATCACACTTTGTTATCTTGGTACCATCCACAAACTTGCTTGTTGTGCCTTGAATAATTCACACCTAAATCATTTTCATAAATGACAAACAAATGTAGAGCCAGCAGCGATACCTGTGGATCATCGCTGGTAATCAGCTTCCAGTCTCAGAAACAACCCTTCATGGCCACACTGTCTCCTCCTATTAAGCAGAAATACACAGAAATATACACATGCAGGCATATCGGGATACAAGCACAGTTGTGTCTTCGAGACGGGGTAGATAGGTTTTGATTCTTAAGGGGATCAAGGGTTACATTCAGAAGACAGTAGAATTGTGTTGAGAAACATGTCAGGCATGATCGAACAGCAGAGCAGACTGCCCCAATTTCTTCTGCTCTCTGGTCTTAGGGAATCAGGAATATTTTCCTATGAAAGCAGTAGAGGCTGAGATTGATAAATACTTTATGGAACAGAGCCAGTGGGAATGTGGGATAGGTTTAAGGGGCTGAAATGTCACATCTGCTCCCATTTGTTGTGCTCTTCAAAGAGGAGGTGACGTGCTATGAGGTTAAGACTCTTTAAGGTGTCTCCTAATCCTGATTGAAATAAGGATTTTGTTTTCTCGACAATATTGTGCTGTCTGTGGTGTTATCATCCCCAGGGAACGTTGAAGACTCGGTTACTAAAGATATTTAATGCTGACCTCAACTGACCTTTGATGATCAGCAGAGTCAATATTTATTAGGAATAAACAGGAAAGGGGTGTTCAGCCATAAACAGATCAGCTATGATCTTTCTAAATTGAGCAGCAGGCTTGAGTGTCCAAATGGCCAACTGCAGGCCCTATCCGATGTGTTTTTATCTCACCCCATCTCTCGAAGCTGTTATACCAGTAAAGGAAGACCCATTCAGCCAGCCAGGATTACGACAGATAGGAGGAGGCCATTCTGCCCTTCGACTGAGTTACGTAGGAATAGGATGAAATATTCAATCATAGATTCATGGAGGTATGCAGCATGGAAACAGACTATTTGGTCCAACTCATCCATGCTACTCAGATATCCTGAGTAAATCTCGATCCATTTGCCAGCATTTAGGTCCATATCTCTCTCAACCCTCCCTAGTCATCTAGCCATCCAGATGCCTTTTAAATGTGGTAACTCTATCGGCCTCCAACACTTCATCCGGCGGCTCATTCCATACAAGCACCACTTTCTGCATGAAAATGTTGCCCTTTCAATCGCTTTTAAATCATTCCCCTCTCATCTTAACCTATGCCCTCTCGTTTCGGACTCCCCAGCCCGGGGAAAAGACCTTCACTCTTTCCCCGATTTACCACGATTTTGTAAACCTTGAGAAGGTCACCCCTCAATGACAATTGTTTATTTTGTTGTGTGGAGACTGCAGCAATTTTTCAACACAGAAGCCACAGCCAAAAATGAAAATAATTATGAAGATTATCTGTGTTGGTGTGCTATTAAATGGACAAAATTAAACCAGGCTAACAGGAAATTTCTCCTCCTGCTGAATACATGTCCGGGGAAAATTGAGGGCTGTATTGAGAGGGCAGACACGATTTATTGCTGCATCTGAAAGACAGCATTTTTGACTGTGCAGTGTCCTACTCAAGTGTCCATCTATATTCTGTGCTTGACTGTTAATCGCTCAAGAATCAGTATCATTGACAGTATAACCTCTACCTGATTATCTGACAACAAATGTCCCTAACAGGGAATTGCAGAGCACATGAAAACTCGACAACGAGCTGCATGGTTGTATGGTTAAGACTTTGGAGGGAGTGGTGACAGCGCAAGGGGGCAGCCGGGAAGGCAAGCTTCTGCTTTTAAAAATTTACCTTGTGAATTGGTGGACTACTTGATTTGAGCAGAAGGAGTGGTGAGAGCGCAAGGCAGGAAGTGAACTATTGCATCTGGGCATGGTCTGTATCAATGGTTTAGATAAATGCAACAAAATGTATTTGAACTAAATTTGCCAGTGATGCTAAGATTAGCAGGAAATTACGTAATCAGGAGGAGATAGAGGGGATGTAAATGGATAAGCAATTTGGCAGATGAAATATAACATTTCTAACTGTGAACCTGTGATATTTTCAGGAAGAACAAAAGACTATAAATTACATAAATGGAGGGAGATTATGGGGCTTAGTGATACAGTGTGTACTAGAGGGTTCGCTCTGAAATTTTCAGATATTGGAAGCGTTGCTCTACCATCCTGACGGACTACTCCCCGATGTTCCAAGTTGTCTCATTATTCTCAGTACACACCGGATATTTTGATGTGGTTGGTTGGCACTGGGGAGTGGTGAGGGGGAGGGTGTTTAGGACAGTGAATAAAGGGAGCGGCCTTCATCTACCATACCATCCTTTCTTTTTACATGGAGGCATGCAGAATACTGGAATTGCTGCCTGCTTCTGAATGATGAGGCTGTGGATGTTGCCAGGATAGTGGGCCTTCAGAAACATGATGTACTGTGTATGGTCACACTGCAACATTAATAGAGTGAGAGTTTGGAGGGCTCAATCACAATAATGAAAATATTAAATGAAGGTATTTTCAGATGAGCTGAAATGGTTAGTTATATCTCATTATCTGTTCACCTCCCAGAACCAGCCTGGACACCTCTTTTTACTCACTCACAGGGTGTGGGTTTCACTGGCTGGGCCAACATTCACTCCCATCCCTCATTGCCCAGAGAGCAGTTACAGCCTGTGACATTATTGGGTGTTTGGCGTCACATGTAGGCCACAGCAGGGGTGGGGAGGGTAGATGGCAATTTCTTTCCCTACAAGATGTGACTGAATCAGATGGGTTTTCCTGGCAATTGCCAATGGTTTCATCTTCATCATTCAACTTTAAATTCCAGATTGTTATTGAATTCAAATTCCAAAATGTCACTTGGCAGATTTGAACTCATGGCCTCAACGCATTACGTGTGTTTTCAGATTTAGAAACTCGCAATAATACACTTGGCCACCACTGTTAGCCCAGATGAAATATCTGTTCAGCATGGAGCACGTTGCAGACCAGATTGTGTCCTGAGCTTCATCTTACAGGAACTTTCAGTCATTCAACTCCCCAACTTTCTGTCCTGAGCAGATGACTCATAGACTCTTCTTACAACAGGTTTTCGTAAGCACGTGTTCGAGAGCCATTTCTCATGAGGATGGACTCTCCAAACAATATATTACATCAGCTTTATACTTGCACATAATCATCAGCCCACTTTATACAGACCACGGAAAAAATATACACTTATTTTATGGTTATCAATATCCAATCACAGACAGTAATTCTAATTATCTTGCTTGGTCACCTTGTTGTGCTCGGCCAATGACACCATTTCAACAAATCTCATTACAAAGTGTAACTTCATGCAGACATTTATTTTGTCGTCAGCCATTATCTTGACTGATATCTGACTGCAGCTTCTTCATTGTCAGCAAAATTTCTATTGCCCCTTGTATTTGACATTGTTTTTTTTATCAGGGAACTACAGTAAAATTTTGCATGATTTTACATGGCAGAACATCCGTTCCCTTTCACAAAACCATGTTGACTCCAATTGCAGGAAGGTGTTCTCAAATGGCCTGCAGTCCTTTCCTTAATAATGGAGTCAAGCAGATTCCCAATGATGAACGTTCAGTTAACCAGGCTATCAGCTCTTGCTTTCTGCCTCCCTCTCTTCTTGAAGCCATGCATTATTGTGCATAGAGTCCGACAATACAGAAACAGACCCTTCAGTGCAACTCCTCTGACCAGATATCTCAATCTGATCTTGTCCCATTTACAAGCATTTGGTGCAGATCACTCTAAACCCTTGCTATTCACATAACCATCCAGATGTAAAATGTAATTTAACCAGCCTCAATGTCTTCTACCGGCAGCTCATTCCATACATGCACCACACTCTGTGTGAAAAACTAACCTCTCGCGCCCTTTTTATATCTTGCATGTTTCATTTTAAACCTATGGTATCTAGTTTTCGATTCTGCTACCCTGGGCAAACTTCCGAGGCTATTCATCATATCCATGCCCCAAATGTATTTTTTTTATAAATCTCTGTGTGGTTACCCTCAGCGTTTGATTCTCCAGGGGGATAAAAAGAAGCCCAGCCTATTCACTGTCTTTCTATAATATCCAATATAACACCAATCTTCCCATCATCCTTGTAAATAATTTTTGAATACTTTCCAAATTCAACAACATCTTTCATGTCGCAGGGTGTCCAGAATTATACGCAATATTCCAAAAGTGGCCTCACCATTGTCCTGTCCAGCCGTGACATCAAGTCCCAATTCCTGTACTCATTACACAACCAACATCACGATAGAGGTTTTTTTCAGTTTTGTTGGAACATTTGTGGAATACAGAGAATGCTGAAATATTTCAAACAATGTCCCTTCTTGATCCATCAAACTGGCTCCCCCAGTCAATATAATGATAGCGGATCCTTTATACCCACACTATACTCCTGCTCTATCTGCATCCCTTTTGTTTCGTTAAATCCATCCACTTGATTCGAATTGACATTCAGTGCCTTGACTTCCACAGCTTTCTGTGGAACTACATTTCCTATGTTCACCAGCCTCTGAGTGAACACATTTATTCTCATTCCAATGCAGATTGATCTGCGTGTATCTCAGACTATAACCCCTTCGTTCAGACAATCCAGCCAGGAAATCACCATCCCTGTTTCCATTCTGGTTTGCTCTGACAGAGTTTTATATGTTTTGCTGAGATCCCCACTCATTTTTGGAATCCTCATCGAATACAGGCCCAGTCAATTCAAACTCCATTCACACAACAAATTGTCATCACAAGGATCAGCCTGGTCATCCTTTGTTATATTCCTCTGGAGCAAGTGTGTCCTTTAGTAGGTTAGGAGGCCAAAGTTGCACACGTTACTCCAGAATATTTACAATAGAGACCTCACCTGTACAGCCACATTATTACAGCCTTACTCCTCTACGTGATGATTTTTGAAATGAATATCAATCCACCATTTATCCTGCATTGTTCCTTTCCATGACTGATGTACATACACATCCAGATCCTTTTCAGCAATGTGAGTGCCCACTTGGTGGGTCTGTATGCACTGACCAGCGTACCAATGCCATTCACAGTATTTGGCTTCTGGCTTCAGAATTTACTGCCCTGCATCGTTCTCAGAGGTCTGCACAGAAGAACACAAAATACACGGGGCACCAGTCCCTTTATAGTTTAATATTTTTCAAACAATCCCTTTTCAAATATTATGCTGCTCTTCTATTACTTCCCACCAAAGTGCACAACGTAACATGCATCCTCATTGCGCTTCATCTGCAATATATTTTCCCAGTCATTCCACTTGTCTCAATTGCCTTGGAGCATCTTTACATTCTCCTCACCACTCTCAATCCCAGTTTCGTACTGTCAGCAGACTTGGACACATTGCATTTGATTCCCTCAACCAAACTTTTGATGTGATCTTGAGTCCCTGATTTACACCATGAAACTTTCAATCCAAAAAAACCATCCATTTATTCCTGCTCACTGTTTCCTGTCAGTTCTCCCATTATGGCACCATGTCCATATATTTGGCCCAATCCCATGTGTTTTTAGTTTACACAGTAGGCTTGGGACTGAATCAAAAATCTTTCCAAATATCCAAATGCAGTAAATCCATTCCTTTTCCATAGTTTATCTTCAGTTTGGTTTCTCAAATACGATTCCCAGATTTTAAACCGACGTTGACTTTGTCTATGCCCATTAAATCCCGTCACAATAATTTCTCTAAATTAGTTTATTCACTAATTTCATTCTATTTCCATTCCCCACCATACTTAGGTTTCCTATTATTGCTCAGTTTTTATTTTGTGTTTTCTTCCGTGAATACAGAAATGAAGGAGTTATGTCAGACTTCTACCATTTCCTTGTCATTCATTCTCCTTTCTCTAGATTCAGGCTTTTTTTTTCATACGTTCCCTCCTGAGATCTGTTCAGAAGCAATTACAATTCATTCTTATTGCTCTTGTTATTATAGTCTCCAGAAACCCAACAATTCCTGCCCTATTCTGCTCAATGATTGAACATCCACAACCAAGCAATCACAGAAGTATAGTCTGTGTCACGTCAGAAATACAGTGCAACATCCATTAAATCCCACTTTCCTACATGAGGCGTGTAGACTTTAATATTATGAGACTTCAAGCCCTCATCCAAATACTGTTCAATGGGTTGTGAGGTCACCCATGACAACTCGCTCAGAAAGCGCATTCTCGACCCTAGCACTCTCTGGGTGAAAACAATCCTTATATTTTCTTTAACTCTCAAACCCCTCACTTGAAAAGTGTCGTCCTTTTTCTTGGCCCGTTTACTAAAAGGAGCAGCTGCTTTCTATTGACCCTGTTCATACCTCTCAATCTTGTATACCTGAATTACTTACTCGCTCAACTTTCACTGCTCAAAGTCAAACAACCCGAGATTAAACAGCCTCTCTTCAGAGCTGATGTGCTCCATCCCAGAGAACATCCTGGTGAATTTCCTTTGTGTTCCTTTCAGTGCAACCTCATCCTTCCTGTAACGTGACAACAAGGACTGCACACAGTACTCTATCTTGGCCTAACCAATTTCTTGTATACTCTGATAATCTGTGCCTTGATGAATAAAGGCTATCCCTGCAGCCCCCTCAGCCTTGTCAACTAGCCTAATAACTTGTCCAGTCATATCAGGGAAGTGCCCTTTGAGCTTCCAAGAGTGCTGCCATTCATTGAGGACTCCCCTTGTCTGGTTCATTTTTCCGAAGTGTAACACTTCATATTTATTAGTGTTACATTCCACCTGCCAGCGATCCGCCTGTCTGACCTTTCTGTCACTAACTTCCTGCAATGTAAGACCTTCCCCTTACCTACAAAACATCTAGCCAAACCCAATTTATGTAACACATATCCCCCTATACCTGCTCCACATTCAGGTCTACATCATTTATGAATTCCACAAATAATAAGGGACACAACACTGATCCCTATGGTACACTATTGGGCACTGGTTACCAGTCACACAGTCAACAATCTACTACCATCCTCTGTCTCCTGACACTAAGTCGATTATGGATCAAACTTCGCAAGTCAGTAAGGGGCTCCCTAATTATTCTGTTCTGCTTGACCTGCTCGTAGAATATCTGGGAATTCTCCTTCAATTTGCCTGCCAGCAGCTTCCCATGCCCCTGTGCGCATCTCTCTCCCCTAAGTGAACGATTTGCTCCTTGTTGCAGTCTTAAATGGCCTGCCCCTTATCCAGTCATTATTTACCTTCAATGTGGAGTAGACACTCAGGGGAATGTTTTGTTTATTTCCAACTTGTCATATGCTTTGTGAATATTCTGCATTTCACTGTGATCACCTCTTATTCTTTGAAACTGTAGAGAACACAGGCCGAGATTCCTGATCAGACCATCTCGCCATCTGAGGGATCAATTTGGAGAATATTTATTGCACTTCCTGTGGGCTAAGGAGATCGTATGTTAGATTGGAACACCAAAACTGTACACTATACTCAAGGTACAGTTTCACGACAATCAATGCAACTGCTGCAGGATGTCTTTACTTCTATATTCCAATTCCCATAAGTGATGGCCAGCCGAACTTTTGACACGCATTCCACCAAGTACACTTTGAACTAATACTAATTATATTTCTGAACTCACGATGTGAGTTCTTGCAGAAAGCCTTCTGAAAATCCAAATGTATCACTTCTGCTGGTTCTCTGTTATCTCAGCCACAAGAAAAAAAAACTTCAAAAAATCTGATGTTTGTCAAGCATGATTTCTCTTTCAGAAATATATACTGATTTTCTCCAATGTTGCTTCTAATTTCTAAATATCCCGTGTCACATCTTGCATCATAGATTCCAACAGTTTCCTTACCAATATCAAAATAATTGGTCTGCAGTTCTCGGCACTATCCCTTCTCCCCTTTGTAAATTGTTAGATAATGTTTACTACCTTCCAGTTATCTAAATGGCATCCATTCTTTGCAGAATGTACAGGAAAATACAACACAGTTATCAACAGTCCGATTAATAATTCTATTGCTGCTTCCTTTTCCTGACATTTTGGCATGAAGTACATCTGGTTCATTAGATTTTGCAATGCTCAATCCAACTGCATTTCCAAATATTACCTTGTCATTGACATGAATTAACTTTACGTCATTAGTTCCAAAAATACCATAATATCATTTAGTGTTTCTGGGAGAATTTCTGGATCTTCCTTCATGAAGACAGCTTCGCTGCTATTTCCATGTTCTCCACAATGAAGTCTCCAGCCCCCAGTACTAATCTTCCATATTTAACCTTGCTTTTATATTGTTTTCCTTAATGAATAGATTATAAATTTAGGCAGACTTTGTGTTTCCTGTTCTTTTGTATTCAAGTTCTCTTTTTGATTTCCTCATCAGTTTCATGGCCCTCCTTTTCTGTGTGATAAATTTCTCAGAGTTCTCAGGTTTCCATAATATTTGGAATTCCTCTGAAACCACTTCCTTTGATTTAATACAATCTTCAATTATGTATGTGAATCATTGTTGAGTCACCTTCCCTTTCTTTGCCAATTGTACCTTAAAGAAATGTATCTATTTTTCAGACTTTGCAGTATTTCTTTAAATAACAACCATTGCTTGTCTGCCACTAAATTTTATATTGAACATTTCCAATTCATTACACCTAACTTGACAATCTCACCTCATAGATTCCATGATGTTTGGCAGTTATGTTTAAACATATGGCGTTTATGCAGACGGCATGTAATATGCAATATATTTTTTCTCACTATTTCTCAAAAGCTGATTCAGAGCAAAGATATTAATTAGATCTTCTGATCACATAACACCAAAGTCGACATTACCTGGCCTCTGGTTTGGTTCACAACATACTCTTCAAGCTATCTCATATACATGAATGGATTTTATTTTTCACAGCATTAGCAGTCACTTCGTTAACAGTTTAGATGCAATTTGAGGTCTTTCATTACTACGGCAGATTCCAAAATACTTACATATCTAATTTCAATGTATAATATTCACAAAATTAGTGTTACAGTTTTGGTTTAGATACATAACATAATAATGTTTGCTTCTTCGTGCTATTTGTAAGCTCCACCCAAACTGATTCAGTGGAATCAGAGGGACGTGGCCTGTGGCGTTATGAGTAATGGACTTGGACAAGACATTCGGTGAGGCTTACCTTGATGATGAGATGATCTGAAGAAACATCCAGAAATACAGGATGAGTATCAGTCAGCTTTCCATTTCTGCAAAGCTAAGTGCCTCTGTATTCTTTCTGCTCTTTCACACTCATTCCATACCTGTTATAGCACCTAACTGCGAACAAAGTTCACATTATATCACCAAATAAGGCTAAAACTCTTAACACTCCCACTACTGAAGGCAATAGGAACGGGATGATCAGACACTTTCAGATGGTCAGACACAATTGGATCAGCCATGGGTGATCAACTGCTGCCCCTAACACATGCATTGTTCTCTCAAATCACCCCTTATGGCTGTTACAATGTACAGGACCACTTCGTTCAGCTGGCCAGGATCATTACAAACCGCCTGGAGGAAACCATTCTGCCCCTCTAAGGTATAGCCCATCACGGGATTCCTCACTGTCAACAACTTGGGGGTTATCTTTGACCAGAAACTCAACTGAACTCATCACATAAATGCAGTGGCTACAAGAGCAGGTCGGAAGCTAAGAATCCTGCAGCGAGTAACTCACGTCCTGACTCCTCAAAGCCTGTCCACTATCTACAAGGCACAAGTCAGCTGTGTGATGGAATACTCCACACTTGACTGAGTAACTGCAGTCCTGACAACATGATTGAATCTTGACTCTGTTCAAGGTAAAGCAGCCCACTTGCCTCGCCCTGCATCCACAAGCATTCACTCTCCACCACTCATGCTCAGTAAGAGCAGTGTATACTATCTTCAAGATGCATCTCAAAATTTCATCAAATTTTCTCAGATGACGCCAGGAGGAGCCCATTTGTCCCCCAAGACACTTATACAGGAACATAAGGATGTCATTGATGCTCCAACATCACAAACCAGTGAAGTAGAGATTGCACAGGTAGGCTGCTTCATTTTGTTCCTCGTGGCCGCATTGCCTATGGAACATGTATCACTTTAATGTGTGTTGCTGGCAGTGAGGAGGGAAGCCAAATTTATTTATTTTTTTGCCAAGTCTTAAGGAGGCATCTTAAGTTTCCAAAAAGACACACCCATATTCTCCATGGAAGTCAGAAGCTGGTGGTAATACTTAACTGTTTTAGTGTAAATACACTGTGGCTGTAGCTGGGATTGTGGATAATGCGACATTCAGTGCAGGTTCATACACCAACTGCACATTTATTTGATGAGACTTTATTCAAAGCCTTGATCTCTCTCTCAATTGACTTGAGGAGTGGGGGTGGCGTACCGGGAATGCCCTGAGTGGCAATTGAACTATCCAGAATCATGTATACTTAGTTTAAAAAATGCAAGGAATTTATCAACTTAACACTGTGTGTTTTGAACATAATGATTGATTGTCCATTACCCTCAAGTTTCAATGCAATCACCTCTTATCCTCTCACAGTGCTACAGATTAATCTTCACTCAATCCTCCTGGTACAATTGTCCCAGTGATCTGTCTGGTAAAACTGTCTCTGTGGTAAGGATATCATTCCTTAATAAGGAAAGAAAATCTGTACTCATTTCCTCGATACTGCCTCAACAACATTCTCAGTGTTGAGCACAACAATTGTTCTTCCTCACTTAGCATCCCCTGTTTCTTTCTTGTGGTGTAAAAAAGCCACACATTCAAAATGCACTGCGACTGACGTGGAATTTTAAATTTCCTTGTATCTGTATGTCATCATCAATAAAGACAGCTCGAGTGCCTATGGAGATGAACAACACTCTCAGGAAGAGACTTAATGAGAGAGAATGCACTTGAAATAGGGAATTGCCATACACCTGAATGGAAATGAGTTGCAGGAATATGAGAAACAGGCAGAGCAAGGGGACTATCTTTACTTTTGTTCTTCTTTCATGGGATATGTGCAGCCCTGGCCAGGCCAGCATGTTATGGCTATATTGAACTGAGTGGATTGTTCATCTGTTCTGTGAAACAAGAAAGAGGAAAACACATTGTTGTGCGTTTGCAGTCACACACAGACCTGACCAGGGAAGGATGGCACATCACTGTCTCTAAAGGACAGGAGGCAAGCAGATGGGCATTGTTTTTTTTAAAAAAAAAGATGATGCTTTCATTTGCATTTCATAAATTTCCTTCATGAGACATGAACAGAATATTATTTTGCGCCTTGAGATTATGAGTGAATGATTTGAGCACCATGCACTGTCTTCCCATCTGACAGATTCTGTGGAGAGAACAAGTTAAACTTCTCAAGTGCAATTATTTTGTAACAGAAGTGTAGTTATAAGGGAATTGAAACAGTTGTATCCAGGTTTAACAAAGGCACAAATGATTGTTTATTCAGAAGTTCCATTAAGGCAGAGGAGGAGACTTGGTATCATGATGGTGGTACTGTCCAAGATTGGTGAGTGGGGAGGATATGGAGCCGTAGATCTGTGCAGGAGAAAGATGATCATGGAGTTTGAGAACAGTTTGGATCCTCCTCGCACATTGTTGAGTAATCCGTGCATAGTAATTTACTAGTTATAATTTGTAAGGAATGAAATTTTTGATTGGAACTGAAAACCTTGACGTCCACCGCCCCAAATTTTAAATATCATGAGCAGCAATTCAGTTCAACCCAGTTTAATAGACAGAGAGACTTACCAGGAACGCCAACTATAGCGAGGATGGGATAGTAACTGCCTTGAATAACCACCAGTGCATAATAAATCCGCGATGTTAACGATTCCCGAGGCTGAGAAAGCCACCTAAGACCCAAGGATAAACTCCTGTCCATTGTTGTAACATTCCAGTCTATTGCTTTCAGATTCTGGTCTCTCTGCTTCCTCTCTCTGCAGCTGCTGAACCCCATCAGTGCAGTAGGTGATGCTGCCACTCATACTATGGGATAACACGTTGAAAGCAGTCCCTTATTCATAGAAGAGGCAAACCCTGCAGTGACACATTTAGGATCCACAGAGATTGACATTATTCACAGTTGCTGAACAAATAGCTCCAGTTAACTCCTTTCAGTTCAATACTGTTTAATCAAAATTAAAACTAAAAAAAATAAAATTTACACATTCTGGATTGGATATGTGAGCGTGATTGACGGCAGGAATGTTGGAGATGGTAGATCGATTGTGTGTAGTCATTCAATCTGCCTTGAATAGGGAATAATTCTAAAGGATTGGCAGAACATAAACATGTTTCTCTATGCATTAAAAGGGGGCATAAATCCTGTAACCTATGATCAGTCATTGCACTATCAGTAAATCATTCTGAGAACTTTTATCATCCATATTTACCATGGAAAATCTGCCTAAGATGACATAATCTTAGACAGACAAACAGCATGGATATGTTAACAGAGAATTTTACCTGACAAACGCAATTCAGATTGTTACACCAGGGTCAGAGAGGGCAGACTTGGGTCATGTTGTTGATGTTATCAACGTCAATGAACTGTGATGATTTAATAATAATTGGACTTCCATCGAAGTGTGATTATGACGTTGGAGAAGAAAGAGAAAATGAAGAGAATTGTGGGACATGGCTATTCAGGCTGGGGGGAGGGACAATAATATTCCGCAGTCATCAATTATGGAACGTTATTCTTTGTAACCTATGTGAACAGCAGATTCAAGGATACATCTACAATGAGGAATGAGGTGAGACAATATGAATGTAGTGGGTTTATGCAACACCAAATACGGGGATAAAATGATTTTCTATTCATAATAATAGACAGAAAGTACGAAGAGATGAGATTGTAATAATGCACTCATGATGCTGGGATATATAAATTGATGTGCTGATCACAAAGCCTTGGGAGTGGTGTAAAAATTTTATCAATCATTATTTGATCTCCCACTGAGACGCTGATTTCCCTTCTGTCAGTGAACCTCCTCTCTGAGATTCTCAGCCCCAATCTCATACTCAGTGTGTATTTTTTCGGTTCCTGCTGTTGTTGGCCCAGCCTATTTAAGTGAATCCAATTTCTTCCTTGAACAAATCTATTGGCCTATTGGCCTATTGGATTCTGTTCAACTGTCAGCAACTCAGCTCTGAGCTATTGTTGGAGATAAATGGTCTGGGGTGACGGCCAGTATCAGCATAGTGCTCACAATTATGGCTTCAGGCAAAGTTCTTGCAGTGCATGGGAATTTCTAAATCAAATTACCGCCTTCTGTCTGTTCTTGTCCATTCCCCATTATACTGTCCTCTGATCTATTTAGCTTAGCCCTCGGCTAACACTCCTTCCTCTCTGACCTTGACTCCTCTCTCAGTTTATCTCCCTTCACTTTGTTCTCTCTGTTTCTCTCTCTCTCCCTCTCTCAGTTTATCTCCATTCACTGTCTCTGTCTCCAAATATCGCAAATGGATAGCGCATGGACACATTATGGGCAGAATGACCTCCACCTGTACTGTAGTAATTGTGAGGCTCTATAATTCCCGACTAAAACTTTAGGTGGCTGGAGACACAAGCTGACCCAGTAAAGGCACAATGCACAACAATTAATTATCTCTTCCTGTTATCCTCTGATATGCAGCAGCCTCAAAACGTCTTTTCAAACAAAATAGATTGAATGAAATTCAAGCAGTCAGAGGGAGGTTCACCAGAAAATATTTCAGTCAGGGTGTAATGAGGAATGAGATTGCTGAATAATACAAGGCACAAAAGAAAAACACAACAACACAAGACATTTGAGCAGTGTAGAACTGGAACCGAATAGTTCCAACTTCAACGTCTCGATGGGGCAAGTTGTCTCATTTGAACATGAACGAGAACGCAGTGTTTCTGATTCGGATCATTATGCATTAGAAAGGTCTTCAAAGTTCCATGATTATTCTTGCTGAGTGCTGTGATAAATTTGGTTTACAGGATTGAATTCAATGTCACTGTCACCATAAGACTGATTCTTCGAAAATACCAGACTGAAAATGACAAACATCATAGACACAATATGCTTCCAGCAGATGAAACTCACTGACAGCTGCTTATATTCATCACATTACTGGACTACTGTCGGACTCTAAATCCTCCCTCATCTATATCATACGGCTTACCATTGACCAGAATGCAAAGTCAAAAATACATAAAAATACAAGGGCTACAACAGTAGGTCAGAGGCGAGAAATTCTGCAGTGAATAATAGACCATATGACAATAATGAAATGAGATACAAGGAAAATATTTAGCTATTTCGCCGATCATGTCTCCTCCACCATTTGATCATTGCTGATATGTTTTAAATTTCCATTTTCCTACTTTCTCCCTGTAACACATGATCCCTTCGCTAATCAAGGCACTATCTATTTTCAGATTAAATAATATGGTCTCCCAAACGTTTTGTGGCAAAAAAAAGTTGCACAGATTCACCACACTCAGGCTGATGAAATTTCGCCTCACGTCAGTTCTAAAAGGTTATCCCTTCACTCGGAGGCTGTGTCCTTGCATCATAGTCTCTCAGACTAGTGGAAATATATTCTAAACATTCACTATATCCAAGCCTCTCAATATACTGTCCTGTTCAGTCAGAAGCCCCACCCCCAACCCTCGAAACTCCATCGAGCACAGACACAGAGTCCTCTACTGCTCCTCAAGTAATAAGCTGTCTTCCGCAGGATCATTCCGGACATCTTCCAACACTACTGCATTCTTCCCCAGATGCAGTGCCAAAAACTACTCACAATATTCCAAATTGGTCTGACTAGTACCTTTGTACAGTCTCAGTAATACATTTCTCTCATGTGTTTTCACCCTCTTGAAATGAATATTAACATTGCATTTGCTTTCTTAACTGCCAACTGAACCTGCACATTAACCATAAGAGAGGGCAAAGACTCTAAAGTTCTTTTGTGCTTCAGATTTCGTGAAGTCTTTTCGAATAGAGTGTATGTCTCTCTTCAGTCTACTAAAGTGCATAATTTCGCACGTTCCCACATTGTACTCCATCTTCCATTTGTTTACTCACTGTTTGAGCCTGTACAAGTCTTTCTGCAGCCTCCCACTTTCTCAACATCACCTCTCCATCCATGTATCATTGTTGGTACTCACTCTGACCAATACCGCCATGTGTTGATGACAATCAGGGGAGATGAGGGCTGGACTTTTAAAAGATCTCTCCGCAGTGTGAATGTGATGGTGTTACAGCAGGTTGTCTGCCCAAGTGAGTCCCCTCCCACACTCGGAGCAGCTGAGAACCTGCTGGTGCTCCATGAGATCAGACGATCACCTCGACCCAGTCCCACAAACATCTGATCGAACTTTCCTCAGAGTGAACACGTTGATGGGACATCAGGCGCCTGGGAAGTTTAGAGCACATCCCATGGTGTGGGCATTTACAAGGTCTATCATTAGTATGAGCATATTGAAGGGACATCACGCTCCCAGAGGTTTTATAACATTTTCCACAGTCTGGACATTTAGTCTGTCTCTCTTTAATGTGAGCTTGTCGATGGGATATCAAGTCACTGGAAGTTTTAAAGCATTTTTCAGAGTCTGTGCAATGAAATAGTCTCTCCTCAGTGTGATGAGCTAGTGTTACAGCAAGTTCGGTGACTGAGTGAATCCCTTCGCACTCACTGAACAGGTGATTGGCCTGTTAGCCGTTGACTCAATAGGTTTCCAACTCAGACCGGGAAATAAATTCTGTCCCGTTGTACCCACATTTCCACGGTTTCTCCCCAGTGTGATTGCATTTGTAGTTTGTGAGGTCTAATGTTTGGCTGAAGCCTTGCCCACACATGCAACATGCATATAGTTTATTTCCACTGCAAGCAGCGCTTTCTCCTTCCTCACGTAAAATCTGATCATATTCCATTTGTGGTAAATCAGACGACTCAATTGGACCATATTGTGATGGTTGATTTGTAAAACTTCCCCTTCTAACATTCTGTGAAATTGATGTCAAACGACAAGCAAGAGAGTGAGAGAGAATCTCTCACGAGATTCTGGCTTCTATGTGAAAATAGCGACTGAAGGGGGCGGGGAGTGGATTTTAGACACCTACAACTTGCCTGGAGCTTTGACATGAGCAGCCCAAACACTCAATCTCCAAGAGCTAGAAGGAGCAGGACAGCAGATGGATGTGACCGCCATCATTTCCAAGGTCACACACTATCCTGATTTGTCTGACAATCCAGTCTTAATAGAAAGACATTTCCTCCAATTAAATAATGGCAATGCCAGCACTTTTGTCTTCATTGCCCATAACAAATTCCATTGCCTTGCCACTGCGTCCATTCCCTCTCTCTGGCAACTGTCTGAATATAAACCAAATATGTCATAACCCTGGTGAAATACTTCACCACATGATATGTGTTTTAACAGATATCCTTATTATCACCAAGTCTGCCAACTTCCAACTCAGTAACATCATCTGATGGCTCCTTGTCTCTGCTCAGCTGCTGCTGAAACTCGCGTCCCTTCTTAAATTACCTCTGACCTGAACTATCATAATGCATGCCCCACTCTCCTCTCACATTCCCCTCTCTGCAATTGTCTAACTTCCTCTTCCTGTAATAATGGGTGTACTTGAGAGCTGTTCAGTGCTTTACTGTTCCTTCCATTGCCTCTATCTGAATAATATTGTTAAGCACTGCCCATTCTCCTAGCCAAGCTTTATCTTCCTACACAATCTCTGACATTGCTGTGAGGGAAGGAGTTACAGGTCATTCATCAAGTGATATTATCCTCAAATCATCCAAAACTTTGCTGCCTGCGTGAGGATTCACACCAAGTGATGTTCAGCAACCACACCATGCTCATACAGAAAAAAAAAATAAACTTTTCATCTTTCAGATCAAATCTCTTGAGAGATAGAGAGGAGACTATCTCTGTTATGTCCTCCAGTCATCTCAAGGACAACTAGGGATGGATCAAAATTCTAACCCATCCAGCAAAGCCAGCATCATGGGAATGAATTCGCGAATGCCCTCCGAGACATCTGTGCGCCCTCTAATTTCAAACTCGATTTTAATTGTTCCACATTTTGGTTAATTAACCTACACCCTCCATGGCTACAAAGTATGAAATCTTCTCACTGAACTTCTTCTTCTCCTGACTTCAGTTTTGTACTTTGTAGTATTCTTTGGAAGCCACATATGTGACCATAAAACGCTGTCACCTCTCTAATATCTTATTGTGTGACACTGATTGAAACTTGCTTGAAAAGACTCCTGAGGAACAGTTTCGCCAATCATCAGACCTCATAAACCACGAGTGCAGTAACAGTGAGGAAATATGTGGGAATTGTGGGGATGAATTCATTTCTCCATCAAAGATGAAAACTCATCGATGCAGTGGCACCAGTTACAGGCAATTCACCCGCTTAGTGTGTGGGAATAGATTCACTCAGTCAACTAACCTCCTATATTATGTGACAGGCACTTAATTGCTGTAAATTAATTGTCATTAATTTGAACATTGATTGAGGTTTTGGAATGTACACTGATGAGCAAGATTAGATCACATGGAATATCAAGAGACCTAGCCATTTGTATGCAGAACTGACTCGGAGATAGACGACTAAGTGTGGTGTTGGATGGTTGATTTTCAGACTGGGGGCTTCTGACCAGCAGTGTTCCACAAGAATTGGTGTCTAGCCCACTGATTTTTATCATTTATATAATTGGAATTAATTTGTAAGTAGGAGATATGGTTAATAAGTTTGCAGCTGACACTAAAATCAGAGGTGTAGTGGATAGTAAAGAAGGTTATGCCAGAGTACAATGAAATTTTGATCACATGGGCTGAGTAGCGTCAGATGGAGTTTATTTTAGATAAATGCGAGGTACTACATTATGGAAAAGCAAATCAAGGTAGGGCTTATACATGTAATGGTATGGTCCTGAGGTGCATTGCTGAAAAAAAGTGAGACCTTGGAATGCCGGTTCATACTTCCTTCAAAGTGGAGTCATGGTAGACAGGATACCGAAGAAGGTGCCTGGTATGCTGGCTTTTATTGGTCAGTGCATTGAGTAAAGGAGTTGGGTGATCATATTGGGCTGCACAGGACATTGGTCAAGCCACATTTGGAATATCGTGTGCAATTCTGCATCTCCCTGTTGTTGGAAGGATGTTGTCAAATCTGAATGAGTGCAAAAAAGATTTATGAGGATGTTGCCAGGGTTGCAGGTTTTGAGAAATAGAGGATGCAAAGGCTGGGGCTGATTTTCCTGGGCTATCAGAGGCTGAGGGGTAACACTATGGAATTTTCTAAAATCATGATGGTATGGGTAGGCAAGGCAAATCAATAGACAAGGTATTTTCCCTCATATGGGAGAGTCGAAAACTAGAGGGCATAGACCTAATGCGAGAGGGGAAAGATTTTAAAGGGACCTAAGAAGCAACTACTTTTTACACAGAGGGTGGTGCTTGTCTGGAATGAAAGGCCGGAGGAAATGTAGGAGGTTGTTACTATTAAACATTTAAAAATGCATCTGGATGCAATGTGAATAGAAAAGATTTAAAGATATATGGACCAAATGCTGGCAAATGGGATTAGATTTATTTAGGGTAATTGGTGGGGATGGACAAGTTGGGCCAAAGGGTCTGTTTCCATCTTGTACAGTTCTATGACTCAAAATCAAAGTTCCTTCATGATCACTTGGCAAAAACAAACAACATTGTGGGAGCTACTGAGGGAGGATAACTACCAGCAGCAAATTGTCAGTGGATGTTCAACAGTAAAAATCTCATTTAGAGAGTCAATGGGATTAACAATGAAATACCTGAGACAATTACACCAATTATTGGAGAGAGAGGAAGTTAGGCAACGGCAGAGTGTTGATCAGGGGGAGCAGAGATGAAACCAAGCAATGGATGAACATTGATTTTGAAACATTGCAAACGGATCAAACCAGATGCAGAACTACATCAAGCTTTCACAGATAACTGAGAACAGTTCCTGCAGCTGAATCATGCCAGTTACTGGTAATGATTACTAAAAAAAATCATTGTTTTCACCTATAAGTCAAACCCTGGAGTTTGCAGCTTGAAAGATATCAGTGGGGTCAGAGGAAACTCTCACAGGGGAGCAATACCCTGGATTCAGAATGACATTTCCAAGCAATTTCCCAGATGTGGTCACGTCACCCACATGAATGTGGAGTGTTTGAATCTGTACAAAAAAGTGATCACCACAAAGGATCTGAGATCCTGGAGAAAATTAAATGAGGATTGATCAGAATGGTTCAAGAAATGGGAGAAGTCAGTTGTTTGGTCAATTTGGTGAAGGTGGAGATGTTCTGCACAGAGCAAAGCAGATTGAGATGAGATTTGATAAAGGTTTCTCAATTCATGATAGATTTAGAAAGGTAGATAAACAGCAGCTATTCCTGTTAGCTGATAGTAAAAGCATTAGGGACGCAGATGTAATATATTGGGCAAGAGTTACTGGGAAGTGTAAGAAAAGAATTTAACGTTAGTTTATTTTAATCAATTGTTACATTCAAAAACCAATAATATCCAGTCCTGAATGATAATGAGTAGGGCGGGGCACTCTGATCTTTTTTATGTTACTCAGGCTGATTTTCCAATTTACAAATCCGCTTCTAACATACTGTAAAATAAGTTTACAAAAGCCATTTCAGTCAGTCCGAGACAAAATTTCAGAAGAGACACATATTTCTGTTATTGTTGTTTCACTTCCTTCACAAGGAGTTATAAACTTCCAGGAGACATGTTCATAACATATCTCCCTGGTTAAGGTGATCGCACAAGTGTGTGACTGCCATTTGCTCTCTGCAAAGATAGCAGCCAAGTATTGGCATCTGCCACTGAGAGGGAGCCTTGGTCAGTCCTGTTTTGTGAAACAGGGACTGGAGCTGTCTTCATAAGGGATCTATCACATCTACAAAGTGTTTACGAAGTGGTCTCGTCTAACCACCCAGTTCATCGCCCTCTCCGCTCTGCCTCACCGTTACCTTTATTGGAGCCTAAAGAAAGAACAGCCATTCCTCAGGATCACTCCGACTGCACATGCTTTAGATTGTGGGTCAGTGGGAAAGACACGCTGCATTCATGGTGATAAGCAATTTGTAAAATTCATTTGTGGGATGTGGGCGTCCCTGGCTGGCCAACATTTCTTGCCCATCCCTAGGCGCCCTTGAGAAAGTGGTGGTTTGCTGCCTTCTTGAACCGTCACATTCCTCATGCTGCGGGTTGATCCACAATGCGATTAGGGAGGGAATTCCAAGGTTTTGACCCAGCAACAGTGAAGGAATGGCGATATATTTCCAAGTCAAGATAGTGAGTAACTTGGAGAGGAATTTGGAGGTGATGGTGTTCCAAAAAATCTGCTGCCCCTGTCCTTCTAGATGGACGTGACCACGGGGTTGGAAAGTGCTATCTGAGGGTCTTTGGTGAATTTCTGCAGTGCATCTTGTAGATAGTGCACACTGCTGCTCCTGAGCAATCTGTGGTCGAGGGAGTGAATGTTTGTAGATCTAGTGCCAATCAAGTGGGCTGTGCAAAGAGCATTTTGACAAGTGCAGGCTATTCTGAGTTAACTGGTTGCTATTGTGGAACTTAAATTTATTTGTTTTATCTATACCTGCAATTTTTCAGTTTATCACCTACAAGGGTAACTAGTATGTACAATATATAATAGAGAATAGAATTCCCTTGCGCTTTCAGGAATGTAATATCATAAAGTCTGACACTGAGCTGTTCATGAAATGGTGAAGACACCACACTTGACCTTGACCAAAGGGCTGCTTTCTTACTAGACAGACGGAACTGGTGGTGGTTTAACCAGAGGGACACCACACCTCAGTTGAGCAGACAGGTTGAAATTGAGAGTCATTAGCAGTAACGTCAGATGGCATTGGATTGAAAACCACACTGTTGGCTTTGTGGTGGAAACTAGCAAACGGCTGTGAGAAAAAAAAACTTGTCTTTCATAACTGCCTTCAAGGAGGAACATGGAAATTTCATGTTCTGGCAAACAACGATATTGCTTGTAAATTGGTTTAGAATGTATATGCTTGATGACTGGCTTTCATATCATGGTCCAACAGGCCTCTGTCCGTACTGTTAAAAAATCAACGACTCTCTCTCATTTTGCTACTGATAATAAAGTCAAAAACAGTAAGATGGAAAGTTGCAAACATCATGTGCACTTTCTTTGGTGCTGTAATAGGTAGGCTTCAACACTCTCACTGTTGTTTCCTGGGTTTGATTTCCAGTCAAGAAATGAGGATCCATTGCTCCTAAACAAACTGTTAAAATGAACATGAATTCCTGACATTAAAAAAAACAACGTAATTGCCTCTGTCAGAATCAGTGAGAGTTTCAAATTAGAGATGAAAGCAAATAGGAAGAAATGCTGAAATCCATTGCTTTCACCTGCTCTGTCACGTTATTCCTACAAAAAAAAACCTTGCTCCTCAGTGAAACATACAGCGTTGTTTATTGAATATTAATGGGTTAGATGCAGAAATGTTGGTTCCCTGTATGGATAGTATAGGACCAGAGTGCCTACTATCGTAATGTGTGTCACCCATTTAAGAGAGAGATGAGGAACAAATTATTCTCTCAGACTGTGTTATTTCGTGAAATCCTTTACAGAAGAGGGCTGTTGTGTCATTGTGTAGTTTCAAGGCTGAGATCGACAGATTTTTGATCAAGGTATTAAGGATTATGGAAACTCAAAACTGTGCAGCAAAAGATTACTCGATCTGAATTGACCCTGTTGAACAACAGAGCAGACTTGATGGGCAGAACGGTCTCTTCTGCTCCAAAAATGTATGGTCTTTCCTGACCTGAGTAAAATTTGTCAAATGAAAAATGTGTGGGTCTTCTTGGGGCGCTGTAGCGAGATGAAATGTGTAAAGGGCAACACACAAAGGAGCCTTCATAGGTGGGTGACCAAAGTGATCAGTGTATCAGGGTAAATAGTGAAAACTGGCCCCACTGGGCTTACAGTCAACTCTCTCAAATCACCATTGCCCCTCACTTTTCCCGAATGTCTCCTCAGTTATTGATTTAAACCCAGTCCAAGTCGGGCAATTGTAGCTGACGTTGTTGTGGAACTGTCACAGACATTGAAGTGATTCTGACTGGTACACAGCACCATTCTGCTTCTGAAGGCTAGTCAGTATTTCATTTTTATCACTATGAATGAGAACCATTGACAGGCCATTTGCAGTGAGGGCACTGAATCCTAAACATTAGACTACCAGGGAGGATCTCAGTTTATATCACACTGAACACTGTCTGATTCAGCAGTGCATTCTCCAATCCTTCTGTGCATGATCCCCTCGAGTCTGTCTCGGTTTTTTTAATGTCTTGGTTTATTAATACACAGTGTGCTAAATCATCGATTACTCCCAGTTTTGAATGCATGTCACTTCTCAGTGACAGCGAGCCATCCTGGGCCCATAGCCCAGTGGTTAGAGCGCTGGCATTTTGACATCATGGTCATGAGCTTGATTCTCACTGAAGCCTTTTGGAGTGCTTGTACACCTGTTGCATCTACCAACCTAAGGAACATTTTAAATATTATCTCTAAATGTCACTGCGTGTTTGAATGCCACATTCATGTTTATTCTTCCAGGAACTTGAGGAAGACCGTTTGGAAAGGCAGGAATCAGCTGACGTGAGCAATGGTCTAGTTTCACAGGAAGAATGAGGTGACACTGTATAAACTGTAGAGTGACCATGAAACAATGGGAGAGGAACAGGGGAGCGGACTTATGCTTCCTTCCTTTTCTCTCTATAGACTCTGGGTTTGAAGTCTGAAATGGGACAATATAAGCCAAGTGGGTGAAACCTTGTTTTCTGGGGGTTGGCCTCTCGCTGAGGCCTCAATCACTCTCAGGGAAATGTATCCGTGTGTTGCACTCTGTTGGTGAAAAAGTGGTTCAGCTCCTGAGGGGGTATGAAGACAGTTTGACCATCTCAAACTTCAATCCCATTCATTGTATCATTTGAAATTAAAATATTACAGTGAAAGTATCATTGAGACGAACACCTGAAACATCAAGGTTACAGACCAAACGTTGGAAACTGGGATGATGGGCCTCGTTTGTGTTGCAAAACCCGATGAGTCGATCATTTTGGAGGAGAATCTGCACTGAAAAACAAAGTCAAAGTCTGTGCCATTAAAAACAAGACAAATATTTCTGCCAAGCCAAGCAGCAACTGCTTGGCCTGCTGTGTTCATCCAGCTTCACACTTTATTATCTTGGATTCTCCAGCATCTGCAGTCCCCATTATCACAAATATTTCTGCCGTCATGCCTGGTGGTCCAGTGGTTAGGATTCGGTGCTCCTTTTTTTAAGCACATTGGCCTGGGTTTGATTCCCGGTGAGGAAATCAGAATTTATTGTCTCTGACAGTGACAACAGCAAACGCTGAGCAGACCTGATGGGAAGCTGTTCGATGTCTCAGATCAGGTAATATCGCTGAGAACATCAGAGCCAATGTCCCAGCCTTGTTAAAAAGGGGAAGGTGCCTTGACTCTGCTCAGTTGGACAATTTGCCTTTCAATCTCACCTGATTCTGCTTCCCCAAAAGTTCCTATAGATTCACAAAGCCGAAACTGGCTTTTCTGTTTCATTTCCTTTTCATTCCCAGACATCGGAGTGGTTGGGTCAGTGGTTTTGGGAAATTGAAAGGTGCATCTGAGCAGTTTATGGGATTATTTCGGCTTCCCCTCCTCTCGCGACCCTGGGACATTGACTCTGAAGTTTTAAGTGAAATTTACTGATGAAAGACATTGAAAGGATCCCCGTTCCTGCAGATCAGGAATTCGAAGCTCAACACGGCTTCAGGACAAGTAGAAAGATGAGTTTGAAAGTCTGAAGAAGTGTGTGAATTGCGCTCAACTCAGATAGGGAACCGAACCTGCAATTTTCCGAGTGGCAGTTACACACATTATCCATTGTGGTTGTGGCGATAATATGGCCAGGTAGCATTCACAAGACGAACAGCCAGTGAAAGATAACCACCATCACTTTTTCAATTCAATTGCCCCATTTTGTGAAGCAGCGAATTTTTCAGGTAAAGGAAACACATTTTCCCTTAGGAGGCTGCTTTTGTGTCACCTCTTTTGTCTGCTGGAACTTTCCATCATTTTACTCACAGTCACTCTGCTATCCTATGACCAACTCCAATTGAAGAACGCACTCATGATTCGTGTTATTGTCTCGTTGAGTCAAAGCCCTGAAAAAAATAAAAACAAAAAAATCAGCAAGAAGCTCCTGTTCATGTCTAGCCCGGCCTCGGGAATCAGACGAGTTGAACCACATCTTTATAAGTGCCGTCTCTTCACTGCAGCTCAGTGTCTCAGAACAGGCCCCAATTATCATGAGCCTGTTCACAATCTTCCCGCAGTAAATCTGCTGATCACCATCAGATAATCACAGCTCTACTTTCTTCACATAGAAACCAAAACGACAATATGAAATCTTTCGAAGTTTGGAGAGAGAAACATTTCTGGTGAAGGTGGTTCTGATGTGAAGAAGTCACACAAGGGTGTTTTCAAATCAGGCCACAAGGGGTTACTCTCAGCATCACTGGTGTTCTTGTGGTTGGGATTCAGATCTTGCATCAATCAGGCTGGGACACAATTCGCAGTCAGGAAATTAAGATTTATTGCTCTTCTTGTGGAGTATCCAAATTAAAATGGATTCCTGATTACAACCAGAACACACACCCTGAATCTGCCAGAGTCATTCCAGTGACGGTTTGCTTCCATCTGGAAGAACAATGACAACAGATACATAAGAAAATTACTGCCACAAATCCCCCTCTAATCATTCACCATTCAGAGTTGGAAATATATCGCTGTTCCTTCAGTGTTGGTGGGTCTAAATCCTGGAGCTCCCTCAGTAATAGCGTCCTAGCTGTAGCTGCGTCCCTTGCCAGTGTCACTCGACAATAAAATCTGGGACATCCTATTTTATTTTATTTACCTGCACAGGCAGGTGATGTTGCAGCTCAGTGAATTCTCTGCCGCTCCCTCACAAACACTGGATAAGGAAAAGAGGAGAAAATGCAGAATCACGTTTGTGCAGGAAATTATAAATGATGATCTTGTCATTCACAAATTTTCACATCACGCAGAGGATGCTGCTGTGTGAAACAGAATGGGGGAATTATTACGGGCCTTCATGTGGATTGGACAGCACAAAATAAAAGATGCTGTCCTAAACAATGTGTAAGAGCAGAATGACCTGTTATTCTACAGCGATGAATATTTGTCTCAGTGGGGTGGTTCACAGAATTTTTGTTACATTCTCCATCAGCTTTCTTGTTTACTTGCCAAAAAATGTGTTGTATTTCCAACTTTTACCAGTTCTGATGAAAAGATGTTGAGTGGAACATTTAACTCTGCTTCTGTCTCATTTTTTCCGTTGTCTTCTATCTTTATTCCTGCTTTCCAAATTCAGGGTAGCATGTTTATACACTGGGGTTGACAAGAAACATAGAAACCAGAAACAGGAGTAGGTAATTCGGCTTTTCAAGCCTGCCCTACTGTTCGATATTAATATGCTTGATATCGAATATCCTCTTTTACCCATTCCTGTTGACGCTTCACCATTGACAACTGCACATAACTCTTCTTGAAAGCATTCAATGCATTTGCTTCAACCGCATACTGAGAGAGGAGATTTCACAGGATCACCAATCTCTGGCTGAATAAATTTCTCCAGCTCCCAGTCTTTAATGGCTTACCTTAGACCTTTAGACTGCAACCCTGATTCTGGACAGGCTATTCATCTGCAATACATTTCTGCGATACCTGTTTAGATTGTCAGAATTATTTCCATTTTGCTGAGATACCCTTTCATTCTTCAAAACTTTGGTGAATATAGCCCAAAGCAAAACAGTTTCTCTCCATACATCTGTCCTGTCCTGATATGATTCTCTGAAGAAAAGACCATAAGACCACGAGACATAGGAGCAGAAAACAGGCCATTCAGCCCATTGAGGCTGCTCTGCCATTCAGTCATGGCTGGTAAGTTCCTCAACCCCATTTCCCTGCTTTCCCCCGCAACCCTTGATCCCCTTCATAATCAAGAACATATCTAAGTCTTAAATGTACTCAAAGACCTGGACTCCACAGGCTTCTGTGACACTGAATTCCATACATTCACCACTCTCTGGCTGAAGGAGTTTTTCGTATCTCCGTTCTAAAAGGTCTTCCCTTTACTGTAAGGCTGTGCCCTCACGCCCTCGACCCTCCTACCAATGGAAGCATCTTCCCAATATCCACTTTGTCCAGGACATTCAGTATTTTGAAAGATTCAATTAGATCCCCCCTCATCCTTCTAAACTCCAATGAGTACAGTCCCAGAGTCCTCAAATGTTCCTCAAATGTTCCTCATATGTTAAGCTTTCCATTCCTGGAACCATTCTGGTGAACTTTCTCTGAACCCGCTCCAGGCCAATGCATCCTTCCTAAGATATGGGTCCCAAAACTGCACACAATACTCCAAATGTGACCTAACCAGTGCCTTATAAAGCCTCAGTAGTACATCCCTGCTGAGAAATTCAACTCTCTCAAAATAATTACCGATATTGTATTTGCCTTCCTTACAGCAGACTCGACCTGCATGTTTGAGATAACAAGGTATAGAGCTGGATGAACATAGCAGGACTAGCAGCATCAGAGGAGCAGTAAGGCTGATGTTTCGGGCCTCGGCCTTCTTCAGAAAATCTGCAAGTTTACCTTGAGAGAATCCTAGACTATGACTCCCAAGTCTCTTTGCACTTCAGACTTCTTAATTTTCTCCCCATTTCGAAAATAGTCCATGCTTTTATTCTTTTTACCAAAGTGCATGACCTCACACTTTCCCACATTGTACTCCATCTGCCACTTCTTTATCCACTCTCCTAACTTGTCCAAATCCTCATGCAGCCTCCCCACCTCCTCAATACTGTCTGTCCCTCCACCTATCTTTGTATCATCTGTAAACTAAGCCAGAATTCCTACAGTTCCTTCATCAAAATCATTAAAATACAAAGTGAAAATTTGTGGACCCAGACTGTCCCTTACAGAACACCACTCATCACTGGCTACCATCCTGGGAAAGTTCCCTTTATCCCTACTCTAGCTTTCTGCCAGACAGCCAATCTTCTATACATGCCAGCACATTGCTCTAACACCATGGGCCTTTATCTCACTCAACAGCCTCCTGTGTGACACCTTATCAAAAACCTTCTTGCAGCTCAGGTATATAACATCCATTGGCTCTCCTTGGTGTGCCCTGCTCATTACTTCCTCAAAGAATTCTGTATACAGAATTGTACTTTATTTTCTTGTGGATTTTGAGTGGTCAGCTCTCTACATGTTCAGTTGTGATTGTTTTTATCTGTGGACTGCCAGCAGTTGTTCAAATGTGGAATGGTATTTTTTAAAAAGAATTTGGGAAGCAAACATTCAGTTTCCTGAGTGGAATGAGTATTTATTATGTATCATTCTGTGGACAGTGCATGTCCACTATTCTGTGCTGACTGCATATAGTCCGGCCTGTGTCGGGAGTTGTTTCCAACCAGTGAGCTGCATTTGGCCAGTCCTGTGTGGCAAACTGCTTTTGTGTGTGAAAGAACTCCATGTGAATGAACTGCGCCGGGGCCGGAATCCCCTACCAAGTCATCCTTTACTTACTCCTTCACAGTACACTGCCTATGTCCAGCCAGCTCTCAGTCATTCCCCTGAACTGAGGAGATTCTAAACGCACTGTTCTCTTTTTCCTTTCTTCTCTTCATCTTACTTATTCTTTATTTATCTTTTCTTTCTTCCCTAACCCTGCACCAGTGGGGAGTGGTTTTACTCCTGAAAATTGTATTTGGCTAATTATGCCTGTGGTTTGGGTATAACTCCTGGATTTCGAATGGCCATGTGGATCAGTTGGGCTGGTTCCCAACCTGTGGCCAGAGAATGGCCAATACTGTGTGGGGAGATTCTATTTGTCTTAAGGACTGTGAGCAGGTAGTTTGGTGTGTGGAGTTGTTTAATCCTACAGATTGTAAATGGTCAGTTCTGTGTGGAGAGCTTGTTTTTATTCTGTGGGCTGTGGTCATTTCTGTCTGAAAGCTGCAATTGACCTTGTGGACTCTGATCAGTTGTGTGTGCAGAGCTGGTTTTATTTCTCTGGGGAACTGAATTTAGTCCGGATTTTAAATGGTTAGGCGTGTCTCTGTGTGTGTGTGCTTCTGTGTGTCTCTTTAGTTTCTGAAGAATTCAATTTTCTGCACAAATGCTGCAAACGACTTACCTTCTCGACCAATTTCTGTTCTGTTTCAGATCTTCAGATTTTTCAGTTCTTTGTTTAACTTTAAACCTTGAGCCAGTTGGTGGATAGGACATAGGATAATACAGAACAGGAAGAGGGCCTTCAGCCCACCATATCTGTGATGACCATGATGCTATTCCTAACCAATGCCACCTGGCTGCACATGATCCATATCGCTCTGTTCCCTGCCTGTTGATGCATCTATCTAAATGCATCTAAAACATTACTATTGTCTCTGCTTCAACCACCTCCCCTGGCAGTATGTTCCAGGCACTTACCATCCTCTGTGCAAAAACTCTTACATGTGCTTTAAACTTACCCCATCTCACCTTTAACTTATGCCCTCTTGTACTTGACATTTCCACCTGAGGGAAGAGACTCTGATTATTCATTCTATCCCGCCTCTCAATTTTATATATTCCAACATGTCCCCTCAATCTCTGACGCTCGAACAGAAACAGACCTAAGTTGGCCCAACCTGTTCTTTGAGCTAAGACACTCCCATCCAGGCAACCTCCTCGTTAACCTCTTTTATCCCCCTCTTTGAAGCCACCACATCCTTCTCATAATATAAATGGATAATTCTGTGTGCACTGCTGGTTCATATGCTGTGAATTACAAATCGTGAATGACCTGTAGGGAAATTTTATTTATCCTGTGGACTTCGAATGTTCAGTCGTTTGTGATAAGTTGATTTTCGTCAAATGGATTGTAAATAGTCAATGTTGTGTGGAGAGCAGGTTTTTGTCCTGTGGAGGTTTGAGCAGTAACATCTCACACAATTGACATGAATGTGGAGAGGATCTTTATTGTGGTTATTTGTGTGTGTGGTCTTTGTGAGCTTTGTGAAGGTTCAGTTCTGCATATGTCTTGGCTTCTCTTCCTCAAACAACAAAACCCTCCCTCATTACTGTGTCTTTGTCCAATCCCTACAGCATTCCTAATCTCTGAAACTGACCAGAAGCCCTAACATCCTCGTATTGTGACAACTCCTCACAATATCGAACCTGTTTAATCACCTCCTGCCCTGTGGATCTCTATTGCATCTCATTCCCCTTTGACATTTTCCATCTCGGAAGCCAGTTTGGATCACACAACATACTCTTCAGTTGTAATGGTTTTCATGTTCTGTAACACTCCATATCTCTACAACCAACTCCATTATGGAGCCGGCCACAGTCTCATGATAATACCGCTGGGCTGCTAATCCAGAGACACAGATAATGTTCTGTGGTCCCAGGTTTAAATCCCGTCGTGCGAGAACTGAACAAAACAATCTGTCGTGATGTGTCCGTTGTTGATCATCGCTTAAACAAAAAAATCAACTCATTCATGTATGCCGTTTAGGGAAGGACACCTGACCAGGCCTGGTCTACATGTGACTCCAGACCCTGAACAAAATGGCTGACTCTTATATACGCGTTAGCATTTGCCCAATGCAATCAGCAATAAGCACTGAACTCTAATCCATTCAGTGACGCCCTTATCCCAAGAAATAAAATGGTATATCTTCTTTCTCACCCTCTGCAAATACTTCAGCAATTCATACTGGCTTTGCAACAGGCCCTTACCGCTCTCTGTAACACTGTCAACACCTCCAGCACTTTCAACTCCCCCTGTTCCTATCATCTCATAGAACCCCAGAAATGATTCTTCTTCCTACTATGCATCTCCTGTGAGGAGACCCCTTGCGATCCCTTTAACACCTACAACTATATTTTGAGAGCCCATTTTCATTTTCTGAAACACATGTTTTCTCTTCAGAATTGTTCGGTATTTTCTGGTTATCTTCTAAGCCTTTCTTAATCAAATTTGATACTTTATGCCCTGAGTGACATCCACATAGGATTTTCTTGCTGAGGTTTTGTCAGTTTCAATGGAATGTCCTTTTTTAGAATATTTTATGCTGTTCCTTCAAACGTTTTTCATTGTTCATTTGCAGACATACATTTCAGTCTCTTTATCCTGTTTTAAGTTGGTCAGTTCGCCTCTCAAGTGCTCTAATAGGCTTTCTTCTGCTTCTGATTGTTGTTTATAATTTATGTGATCACTTCAAAACATCATAATCCCTTTGAATTCCACTTTTGCTTAATTTCCCTCAGGATCTCTCGGTGTGACATTACTCATTCACTCAGCCTCTTTAGACAACGGCCGATCTGGGACAGTTATGTCCCCAGCCTGTTGCATAATATGTTATTCAAAGAAACACTGACAGAATCAATGTCTGAGCTCCTCTACGAATGACATGATCTTATTGCACATACATCCTCTATGCCAAAAAGGAACAGTATCAGGTAAATTTTATCAAAATTCCCTGACACATTCCGGTTATCAAATGTACAGTTTTAGTGAAACTCTGTTGCTTCCTGTCCCGTTCTGCTTGTCCTCAGCGACATCACCGTGCTGCTCTAATGCTTCAGCTTTTGTTTTGGCTGGAAATCACCTTTCATCTGAACCCAGTCCCAGCATCCTGCCTGTCAGTTTACAGGCCTGTCCATAAACCTACTGACATGATTATCCAGGACATTGGTTCCAGTTATAATTTATTCACTCCTGAGATGTGAATGTCTCTGCCTGGCCAGCATGTATTATCCAGCCTTAACTGCTTTGAACTGAATGGCTTGCTGTGCCATTTCAGAGGGTAGCTGAGAGCCAACCACATTCCTGTGAGTCTGACATCACATGTAGGCCTGGCTAAGTGAGAATGGCAGATTTCTTTCCCTAATTACTGAGCCAAACTCATTCACTACTCTGTCATGGGAGGCCTACTTTAAGCTTCTTTGCACTATGCCTTCCAAAGACAGCATTGGAAGCTGGCAGTTATCATTCCAGGCCTGTGCTGCCTTTGTGAGGATTAACATAACAGAAGTGAGAGCAAACCCCCCACAATATGGTGGTAATGCTGCCTCTGATCTTTCTGTTCTGTGTTCCCCCTGCATGACTGTATGTCTTTGGACCATTGTGGGCCAGAGTCTTCAACCGTTCCAACTCCTCTAACTGCTCCTATTCCTGTCACCACCTCCCTTCTCTACAATCCTTCCATATGTTTGAAATATACTCCAATCCTGACTACAATCCACATTTCTGTAACTTGCTTCAATCTCTGCAACACGTCTTATCTTAGTCATCTCTTTCTCCAGCAGTTGGAGTCATGGAGTTTTGCAGTATGAAAACAGACCATGTGGCCCAACTCATCCACAAGGCCCAGGTTTCCTGAACTGAACTAATCACATTTGCCTGAGTTTGGCCCATATCCTTTCAAAACTTTCCTGTCTATGTATCTGCCCCATTATCCTTTCAATTTTGCAGCTTCCTATGGCAGCTTGTTCATTATGTGCACCATTTTCTGCATGGCAAATGTTACCTCTCAGGTCTCCTTTAAATCTTTGCCCTCTCACCTCTAACTTATGCCCTCCAGTTTTGGACTCCCCTACCCTGGGGGGTCGGGGGGTGCGATGTTGTCTTTTCACCTTAGTTATACTGCTCAGGCGTTCATAACCTTATAAATGGTCACCCCACATCCTCCTGTGCTTGAGCTCAGGGTCCAACAAATTCATCCCTCGATCCAGCAAAGTCCTCAGATACAGTTGATTCAGCTTTTTAAGACCTTCCCCAACATCACTCTTCTGTAGTGTGTACTCTTTTCAAGGCATCACTCTTTATTTCCCTGGATTTACTGCTCTTTCTCCAAAGTAAGTATTGATGTGAAATACTGTTCAGCATCTCACCCGCCTCCTGTGGTTGTCCATGTCGGTGACCCCATTGATCTGTACGAATCCCTATTTTCTTCCTAATCACTCTTTTGCCCTTAATATCCTTGTCAAAGCTCTTTGGATTCTCCTAACCCTTATTGGCCAAAGTTATCTCATGTCCAATTTTGGTATCCAGATTTCCTTCATAAAATTTATTCATACACTCCTAAAGGCCTCAAGGGATTCATTTGATCCAGCAGTGTCCCCGTTTTCTTAAACAGAGCATCTATATCACGAGTCATTCAGTGTTTCCTACTTCTGCAGCATTGTCCATTACACTAACAAGAACATGTCAGCTTTGAACTCTTGCTTTTGAAAGCTTTCAACTTGCCAGATGCCGCTCTCATCTGCAAATAGCCTCCCCAGCCAACTTTTGAAGGTTTCCATCAAATATCAACAAAATTTTTCTTACCCCAGTTTATAACGTTAGCTGTGGAGCAGGCCAATCTTTTACCACAGCTGTTTTCCAACGAATAAAATTATGTTCACTTTGCCAAAGTGCTGCCCCAATACCACATCAGTCCCTTGCTGGCCTTGTTTCACATGTGGAGATCAGGTTTTGCCCCTTCTTCAGTTGGGCTATCTACATATTTTTTGAGGGAGTGTTTTCTTTTTTAACAAACTTAACAAATTCCTTCCATTAAAGTGCTTAACACTATTCAATATCAGTCTCAGTTTGGAGAATTGCAATCCCCTACCATTAAACCCCTATTATTCTGATAGATATCTAAGACCTCTCAACATATTTGCTCCTCAATTTCTCACTTACTGTTGGGCGTGCTGGGTCCAATTATTTCAAAGTGATCACCCACTCTTATGTCTTAGCTCTGTTAAAATAGTTTTTTTTTCTGGGCAAATCCCAGGAATATTCTCCATAAACACTGCCGTCATGTTTTACCAATTCAAAAATAACTCTCCCTTTCTATCTTGCCTCCCCGTCTAACCTACCCGTAGCGTCTGTCCTCTTGAGAATTGAGCTGCTCGCCCTTTCTTCTCCGAAGCTTTTTTCTCTGTAATATGTTTGCTGTCCCAATCCCATGTCCCCATCTATGCCCTGAGTTTATCTGCCTGACTTGTCAGGCCCACTGCATGGAAATAAATACAGTTTAATTCATCAGTTTTACCTCATTTGCAGCCATGCTCTTGCCTGCCTTGTCTATTTAAATTGCTGTCTTGAACTTTTGTTCCAGCATCTGCTGTTTAGGGTCCAACACCCGCTGCTAGGCTGGATAAATCCTTTCATGTACCTCTTCCAATTCACCTTACAAGGACATGGCCCCAGTTCAGGTGTGTTCACAACCTGTCTATCTGTGCTGACACTTTGAGGAATCTAAGGACTCGTGTACCAAGGTCCCTTTTTTTTCAGTATTCTACCTGTACCTACTGCCCATTACGTCCATCCCTCACTGACCAGACCTGCTTTGTTAACTCTAAATCTGTCTCCAGATGTTGCCTCGTTTTTTACATTTCTCCACCATTTTTTGTTTGTAATTCAGATTTCCATAATCTCTAACATTTTGCTTTGCTTGACAGGTCCAGATGTTGAACCTGGCTATATTTGGACAATACGCTCCATTCCTGTTTCCATTAGAGCTGTTGTGTCAGTTACACTTGTATTACTCCAGACTGTGTTTCTTCTTTAAGTTTCAAAGAAGAATTACTTGCTATCACCTTCCTAAATGCATGAATTTCAGGAAATTGAAAATACATTTTGAGGCAGCCACACTTCCTGAGACAACAGAAATAGATTCATGGCGGCACAGTCTGTGCCCTTCACTGACACAGCTTGTCCTCCCAGGCTCTGAAACGTTTTCATGCAAATCTCAGAATAATTACTGCAAAGGTGGTGGTCACTCAGGCCATCATCTCTGCACCAGTTGGGCATGAGCTGGATCCCTACCATTATACACCAATCTCTTTTTCCCTCCAAACATTTTGAAATACTTGCCTGCTTTTAATTCTGAATATCCTGTACAAATATGAACAATCTTATCAATCTGCATTCCCCATGATTAAACAGTGTACATGGATGATATGATTCCCTACATCACATTGAAAGTTATCATGCTCTGTTCATATTGTTGTTTGGCATTCCATCTCCCAAGTATAACCTGTTGTCTTCCTCTGCTTTGCATTTCATTCTGTCTGTCAGAATAAGTACTAGTTAAATACTGGTGACATTGGGGTATCACTGTCCTCCTCTCCAGTCTCTACAGCCACTGCCCCATTCCTCTCTGACTCCGAACCAATGTCATATTCATTCTGCCCCTGACTCTTTAGTCCATGGGCATTAATGAGCAACATCATTGTGCACAGCACACTTGGCTTTGGTTTTGGAAAACTGAATCAGGAAATGTAAATATTGTTACTTTAAAGCTCAAAAACTGCAATGAGAAACTCTGCATGCTGAAGATACAATGTTGCTTTATTACAGCAGTGAGACATCCACACTCCCTCTGCGAGGTCAGGGCCAAATGTGCCCAGCAACATATTTTTTTTGGTTGTGTCGAAGTAGTCTGCATAGCTATAACATTTTGGTCGTGTTTTTTTTTGAGAGGTTGTTGGTGCAAATGGTTACAGCATTGCGCATGGACAAGGCAGCATCATTTAGACGGCAAAATGAAAATATCTATCATTCTCCATCACCACAGACTTTGTCAGAGCAATTGGTGATGTGATATAAGACCAATAGCCAACGATGTTAACATCCAATCCAGCCCAGTTGTTATTGTGAACTGAACGTGCCATATTGAAAGGGGTTAACTGGAACTGTTTGTTCAATGACTGTGATTGATGTAAATCTCTGTGGATTCTAACTGTGTCACAGGAGGTTTTCCCTCCCCTATTATTAAGTGGCTCATTTCAATGTTTTTTTCCCTTAGTACGAGCAGAAGCATCAGCTACAGCACGAACAAGGATCAGTAGCTGCAGAAAGAGGCAGAGGAGAGATCAAAATCTGAGAACAATAGACTGGAATGTTACAACAATGGATCAGAATCTGAGAGCAATAGACTGGAATGTTACAACAATGGGCAGGGGTTTATCCGATGGTCTAATCTGACTGACCGCATCTTGGCTGACATCACCATATCGGATAGTAGGTGTACTGATGATTATTCAGGCTGGTTACTATCCCATTCTCGCTATTGTTGGTGTTCCTGGTAAGTTTCTCTATCTCTGCTAGTGATTACTTTCATAAAGAATATTCAACTTTATTGCTGTTTCTGTTATCAACATTTGGAAAAGATGAAAACAATTGTCCTCAGTTTCAATTAAAGCATCGCTTCATTATCCATGAATCTCAGGCTCATCCTCCACAAGCAACTGAGAACAAGACTTGTCCACAACATTGAGGGCCTTTTTAGATTTATGTCTCTCGATTGGCCCCATCACAAAATCCAATATTAGCTGCATAATATTCCCACTATCCACCTCTGTCTCTGTGCTGTTGCTGAATGAACCATGATCTATGCCTTGGTAAAATTCAGACTTTATGGTTCCAGCTGTCTTCTGGCCAGTCTTCCAAGTTATAAATAATTTGATCACACCCTTGTTCTTGTCTGGAATGTAAGCAACGATAGTAATGATACATAAGTAACTATGTAACCGTGTTAGAGTAGTAAAGTCACTGGGAAGGTAATCCAGAGGCACAGATTATTATAATAACGATACTGTTTCAAATTCTTTAAGAGTTGTTGGCAGAATTTAGATTCTAATGATAAGAATTGGAACAAAAGTGAATGTCACTAAATTCAATCATAAAACCACCAGCATTTTGTCAAAAAAAATCTCATTACACTGATACTCTTCAGTAAAGAAATCTAACGTTATTACCTGGTCTGGATTAAGTTTGAATTGAGGCACAGAACAATGTTTTTGGTTCCATAATGTCTTCTGGAATGGTCACAGTCAAAGGCAATTAATGATGGTTAACAAATGCTTCCCTTGCCAATGATGTCAACCTTCCATGAAATTAAACAAAAGCTATACTCAAAGAAAGAAAGATGTCAGAAATCTGAAATAAAAAGAAACAATGTACTGAGAAAACTGAGCAGGTTGGGCTGGCTCCAATAAAATAAAACAGAGTTAGCATTTTGAGTCCAATAAACTGACATCAGAACAGAAGTCATCTGGCAAATAATGTGATTTATGCTGGTGACTGAGATGCTTGTTTTGATGGGGAGAAGTAATGAGCTGAATAAATGGAGAAAAAGAGAGCGAGAGCACAATAAGCGAAGAAAGGGATTGTTGATGATCAGGTGTAATGGAAATACAATGTGAAATTAATTACAGTTTTTCATCTGTTTTTATCTCCCTGAATATCGTGCCCACGAAGATATACATCCAAGTCCCTGTTTAAAATAAGGAATGGCCCCTCAGTCTGTCTCCCCGAAAGTGATCATCTTCATTTACTCATAAATGATTTGTGGGTATGACTGACTGGGCCAGCATTTATTTCCCTTTCCTGGTTGCCCTTGAGAAGGTGTTTGTGAGCTGCTTTCTTGAACCACTGCACTCCATGGGCTGGTACATATGTCTGTTCTGTTCCATTTCTTTGTGACTTTGTAGTGATTGCAGTAACTGAGTGGGTGGTTTGATCATTCGAAAAGGCAGTTGAGAGTCAACCACATTGCTGATGGTCTGGAGTCACATGTAGGCCAGACCAGGTGAGGATGGCACATTTCCTCCCCTAAAGGATGTTAGTGAGCCAAGAGGGTTTTTCTGACGGTCAACGATGGCTTAATAGTTTCACCGAATCAGCAATTTTATTGAATCAGCGTGTGGGTCATTGCCTGGATCCTTCGATAAATAGTCTACAAGTAACACCGTTAGGCCATCTCATCCCCAACGCCCCCAGTCAATTTCACCAGCAACAGTGGTGTTGCTGTGATCGTGACTGGTACAGAAAATTGTTCACTTACATTGTCCTGTTCCCATGAGGAGCTCGAACAGTTCATCCATTTTACTAACACCTTCCATCCCAAACTTAAGTTCACCTGGACCATCTCTGACACCTCTCTCTCCTTCTTGGACCTCTCTGTCTCCATCTCTGGCATCGACCTGGAAACTGATATCCATTTTAAACATACTGACTCCCACAACTACTTAAAACGCCATCCCGTAATCCCAATTCCTTCGCCCCTACCACATCTGCTCCCGAGATGAGGCATTCCACTCCAGACATCCCAAATGTCCTTTTTTTTTTCAAAAACTGCAACTTCCCCTCCACAGCGATGAAAAATACCCTCAACCATTTCTGCCGCATTTCTCAGAGCTCATCTCTCACACCCCCTATTCGCAATAAAAACCAAAATAGTACACCCCTCATCATCACAGACCACTCCACCAACTGCAAATCCAATGCATCATCCTTCGACATTTCCGCCCAGGCCCTAGGAAGACTTTTCACACCAAACAGGTGGTCACCAGCACATTTGTCAATGTTATATATTGTATCTGCTGTGCCCATTGTGGCCTCCACTACATCGGGGAAACCAAACGGAGGCTTGGGGATTGCTTTGTGGAACACCTAAGCTCTGTTTGCAACAATCAACGACACCTCTCAGTAACAAATCATTTCAGTTCCACCGACCGCCAAACCACCCCAGTCCTCGGATGACATGTCCATCTTGGGCCTCCTGCATTGCCACAATGATGCCACCCGAAAGATGCAGGAACAGCATTTCATATTTCACTTGGGAACCCTGCAGGCCAAAGGTTTCAATGTGGATTTCACAAGCTTCAAAATCTCCCCTTCCCCGACCAATGGCAAAACCAGCCCAGCCGGTCCCCGCCTCCCTAACCATTCCTCCCACCTCAAGTCCCACGCCCATCCCCCACCCACAAACCTCATCCCGCCCTCCTGACTTGTCCATCCTCCCTGGACTGACTTATCCCACCCACCTCCCCACCTACATTCACCTTCACTAGTTCTAGCCCCACCTATCTGATCTGCCTGTCTCCTCTCAACCCCTCTTCTCTGTTCCCCATCCTCTATCCGCCGCCTCCTGCCTCCCTGTTATTGCAGAATCCCATTCCCATCCCCGATTTCTGAAGAAGGGCCCCGACCCGAAATGTCAAGCTTTCCTGCTCCTCTGATGTTGCTTGGCCTGCTGTGTTCATCTAGCTTCACACTATGTTATCGCAGATTCTCCAGCATTGGCAGTCCTTACTATCTCAGTTACATTGTCAACAGCTTCTATTAAGAGCAGGCCCATTAATATTTGAGGGCACCGCGACTGCACAGAGATATACAGGTATATCAGACAGGAAAATAAACTAAGGAGAGGAAGGTATTTTCAACAATGAGAGAGTGTGCCATGTATGCACCAAGGAGAGGGTAGTACTGACAAAGGGCATCAAGTGAACTGGTTTCATTCTAGAACTTTCCATGCAGGATTGGGTGAGATCGCCATCATGTGCCAGCGTGCCATTCTCAAATATATTCATGAAGTGACACAGGCTAGCTCAGTCCGGCATGCTAAATGCAACATTCTATCTCGGTGAAGGGAAAAACAGAAAACCGTTTAGAAATAGTGGGGAATAGGATGACAGGTGAAGATGAGGAACTGTGGGAAATTAGCATAGAGAGGAAGCACTCAGAACAGTCATTTTGTTGAAGGTTGGTAAGTTTTTGCAATAGATGCATGATGAATTTGGAGGGCAATGTAGATAAGGCTGGAGAATTGTGTTTGCTGAATTGTGTTTGTTTCAGATGCTGGCGCACACACAAACAATGACATCGCTCTGTACTATAAATTGCATGATTCAATGAGCCGTATCCCTGAATATTGAGGAAGGTCCAAGATCTTCAAAGCACCTTAGGCTCTGCAGAGTATGTTGCAGAGTGGAAAGTAGCTATTGTGACCAAAAGCATTTAAAACGGGACGGAGCAAAGTGATAGAGAGATAAAAATGCCGGCCATAAAAAAAAATTCTTCTGCACAACTCATCCATGATGTCCAGCTATCCTAAGTTAATCTTGTCCTATTTGCCAGCATTTGGCCCATATCCCGGTGAATCATTTCTTTTCGTCTACCCATCCAAATGCATTTTTAAATGCTGATAAGGTACCAGCCTCCACCACTCCCTCTGGTAGCCTATTCCTTACAAGCACCACCTCCTGCCTTAAAATATTACCCCTTAGGCTCTTTTTTAAATCTTTTCCCTCTTTCCTAAAACTTACACCCTCTTGTTTCGGACTCCCTTACCCTGGGAAAAAAAGACATTGACTATTCACGCTATCTATGCTACTCATGATTTTGCAAACTTCGACAAGATTACGCCTTAGCCTCCAATTCTCCAGGGGAAATAGTTCCAACCTATTCAGCCTCTACCTATAGCTCAAACACTCCAGCCCTGACAATATTCTTGCAATTTCTTTTCTGAATCGTTGCAAGTTTAACAACACGCATCCTGTAGCAGGTAGAGCAGAACTGAACACAATATTCCAAAAGTGGCTGAACCAATGTCCTGCACAGCTGTAATATGACTGTCATAGCTCCCAACTCCGATACTCAAATTTTTGACCAAGAAAGGAAAAAATAGCAGTCTTCTCCTTCACTATCCTGTCGATCTGTGATTCCACTTTCAGGGCACTATGAACCTGCACTCCAAGGTCTCTTTGTTCAGCAACACTACCCGTCCCCTTACCAAGTGTTTCTCTGATTTGCCGGATCAAAATGTAGCACCTCACATTTATTTAAATTAAACTGCCATACCTCGGCCTACCAGCCCATCTCTTCAAGATCCCATTTTAATCTGAGATAACGTTTTTCATTTTTCATTGCATCACCAATTTTAGTGTCATCTGAAAACTTATTGACCATAACTCTTGTATTAAAATAGAAAGCATTATAGAATGACAAAAAACAATGGACCCAAATTTGAGTCTTGTAGCACACCAATGGTCACAGGTTTGCATTTCAAAATATAATCCTCCATCACTGTGCTTTGTCTTCTACCTTTGAGCCAATTTTGTATTCAAATCCTTAGTTCTCCCTGTATTCCATGTGACCTGATATTGTTAACCAGTCTACCATGTGGAACCTTGTTGAATGCCTTACTCTTGTCTATATAGACAATGTCTAACACCCTGCCTCCATCAATCATTTTCATCCTTCTTCACAAAACACTTAACTGAGTTATTGAGACATGATTTCCCATGCACAAAGCCATGTTGACTGCCCCCAATCAGCCATTTCCTTTCTGAATACACGTAAATACTGTCCTTGAGAATCCCCACCAACAACTTGCCAATCACTGATCTCATGATCACCAGTCTTTCGTTCGCTAGCATTTCCTTACCAACTTTCTTTAATAGTGGCACTATGTTATCAAAATCCAGTCTTCCAGCACCTCACCGGTGGCTATCCATGATACAAATAGTTCAGTAAGAGGTCCGTCAATAACTTGCCTATTTTCCCATAAATGTGTAATATATACCTGATCAGATATCAATAATTTATCCACCTTTATGCATTTTAATGGGCCAGCACCTCCTTCTCAGTAGCATGGACAATCTTCAAGATTTTGTTATTTAGTTCCCCGAGTTCCCTCGGGTACATTTGCTTTTCAACAGAAAACTCTGATGCAAACTGTTCATTTAGTAACTCACTCACTTGCTGTGGTTCTACACAAAAGGTGATCTTGCTGATTTTTAAGGGACCCTATTCTCTACTTATTTCCTCTTTCGACCTTAGTGTATTTGCAGAAAACCTTTGGCCTCTCCTTAACCTTATTTATTAAAGACATCTCATTGTCCTCTTTTTGCCCTCCTGATCTCCTTCTGAAGCATACTCCAAATGCCCTTCCACTCCTCTCAGGATTCACTCGATCTCTGTTGCCTGTACCTAACATATGTGTTCTTTGTTTATCTTGATCAGAATCTCAATTTCTATCGTCATCCAGCATTCCCCACACCTACCAGCACTGTCTTCCACCTGAACAAAACATATTGTTTCTGCACTCTTGTTATATATTTCTTGAAGACTCCCTATTGTAAGCTCTCCCATTACCTGTAAACATTTACTCCCCATCAACTTTTGAAACTGCATGGCTGATAGCATTCAAGTGAACTTTGCCGTAAGTTAGAATTTGAGCTTTTCAGTTAGGTATATCCTTTTCCGTAGCTGTTATAAAATTAGTAGAATCCTGAGTTTGGACTCAAAGTGCTCCCCCAGTGACCACTCAGCCCCTTTCCCTGCCTTATTTCCCAAGAGTAGGTCTAGTTTTGTACCTTCTTTTGGAGGCAAATCCATACACTGAATAGGCACATTTTCTTGCACACACACAAAAACTTCCTCTCTATTCAATACCTTAACTTGATGGAAGCCTCAGCCAATATATGAAAAGATAAAATCCCGTTCCAAGACCACCCTGTTATCCTTACAGATAATTGTGATATCCTTACAGACTTAATTCTCAATTTCTCACTGAATATTTGGATTGGTGGGGTGAGGGTGGGAGTCTCCACAAGACAATCCTATTAAAGTGATTATCCCTTTCTTATTTTTCAGTTTTATCTGAATACTTTCAGTGGACCTACTCCTTGGAATATTCTCCCTAAGTACAACCGGAATTTTATCCTTCATCAAAAACGCCAATAGCCCACCTCCCCTCCACTCTCGGTCCCTTTTCTATCAGTCTGATTGCATTTATGCCTTGGAATGTTAAGCGGCTAATCCTGTCCATCCCAGAACCACATTTCTAATAGCTATGGTAACACAATCCCATGTCACCAACTTATGCCCCGAGTTCACCTGTGACACTGTCGGGCCTCGTGCATTGAAATAACTGTAGTTTAACCTAACTGTCCTACCTCAATCTCTGCTTTGCTCCTGCATGCCTTGCTTATTTGACTTGTTCATTTTTTTTTTCCTCACTGCACCAGCACCAGACTGATGCCCTTTTTTCACTATGTCTCTGGGTCCCGCCACCCTACACCAACCCCTCACAATCTTACCAATTTAAATCCTGCTGGATGGCTCTAATAATTCACCCTGCTAGAATATTACTCCTCTTGCAATTCAGGTGCAATCTGTCCTCTATGTAAAGGTCACTTCTGCATGAGAAGAGATTCCAAAGATCCAGAAATGTGTATCCTTCCCTGCTGCACCAGCTACTCAGGCTGGTGGTCATCTGCTCGATTCTACTATTCCTATTCTGATTAGCCCAATGCATGGAGAGTAATTCAGATATTAGTATGCTCACAGAACTACATTCCTCTCTGTTTCTCATCCTGTGTTGTTAGTTTGAATGTGAACAACAACGTCCCGTTGATCTCTCTAACCACTGAGAATATTCTATCCCCTACCAAGACTACCTTGGCCGAGCAGCCTATCAGCAACACACTATGCTGTTGCATTGCGGTCAGCTGCAGGAGCGTCTGTCTGTGTCTCTGATTTGAGAGTTCCCCGCCACAATCGATCACTTGGAACCTCATTACAGTCGAGCCAGTCTTGCTACCAGAAACTTTGCTGTGAGTTCTACATTGTCCCAAGAATAGATGATGCCCTACATTATCCACATCTGCACACTTCTTTGAGATGGAAAGGGATACAGGAGACTCCTGCACTACCTGTCTACTCTTCTCACATTTCCTAGAAATAACCTATCGACCTGACTGTATCTGCAGTTTTTCTACCACCTGAAAGAGCCATCCATCACATTCCCCAGCTCCTGTAAATTCCTCATTCTTCTTGCTGCTGTTCTAACCAATCCATGTGATCCGATAGGATTTGTAACCAAACGCTCTTCCACCAGGCATATTCTTTAAGTACATTGAAATTCTCCCCAATCTGCCACATCTGACAGGAAGAGCACATCACATTACTCAAGGCCATCATAGCACCTTAACTATCTACAGACCAATAAAATAGCACAGTCTTTCTGCTCTAAAATCAGTACACTAGGCTAACCTAAGTTATCTATTTTTGGAAAAGTTTAATCTTGAGGTAGACCTCAATTAAAAACAACACAAAAAACACAATACTCACTATTGTAGATTTACAGCAGGATATGTCTGGACAAAAACGATATTTAGCTCTTCCCCTGCTGTGAGCTTCCAATACCAAGGTTTCTCCAAGGTCAGCTGTGAATTTCACTTTGTTCATTTTACTTCGACCCGACTCTGATGACCAGAACTACTTTAAACGAAAGAATACAGGGAACCAGCTGGGAAAGTTTACTTCCTGGTCAGTCAGGTGTGCAGGTTCACTGATATTTTTATGACCTCCCACATGGTACCTGGTCACTCAGTTGCTCCCATTTTAGAGGTACCTTTGTTTTGATCATTTTATTTCAAAGCTCTGAGACAATGCAACATTATATAATACAGTAACTACTGCTCTAAGAAATTGAGGAAATCATCTTCACCAGTGAAAATACCTCAATAAAAGGAGCAGCTTGAACAGCCACAATTTTATTGCACCCATCATCTTGGATTACACAGAATCGTGGTGGAAACAAACAGAAAAATTAAATTGGAGATAACTCGATGTGAGTTGTGAGGGAAGTATTTGATTTTTAAAAAAATAATTTGATAATTAGATTGTTGGAGAATAATGATATGATTTCACAGAGTCAGCCTAGATTCAAGAAAGATAAATTATGTTTGATAAACCTGCTGGGGTTTGTGGAGGGTGATGTTTGTGACATAAACAAATGAGAACCAAAGGGAATAGTGAATTTTTCAGAACAACTTCATCATCATTGCACAGAGTTGGCTGAAAAAAAATACAGCCCATGGGTACGTTGGGGGGGGGTGGGGGGCGGTGGTGGAAATATTAAATGCCCTAAAGTTGGAGAGAATTCAGAGAGTAATTAGCTGAGAGAGTGTTCCAGGCTCTAAATGAGCTCTCGCCACGTTACATTGCAGTTGGTGTGTGACTCTGCACTGTATGTCATGTTGTTCACAAATCTGTCAGCAACCATAATGCCAAGATAATAAAATGTGAGGCTGGATGAACACAGCAGGCCAAGCAGCATCTCAGGAGCACAAAAGCTGACATTTCGGGCCTAGACCCTTCATCAGCGAGGGGGATGGGGAGAGGGAACTGGAAGAAATAGGGAGAGAGGGGGAGGCGGACCGAAGATGGAGAGTAAAGAAGATAGGTGGAGAGAGTATAGGTAGGGAGGTAGGGAGGGGATAGGTCAGTCCAGGGAAGACGGACAGGTCCCAACACCTTCCACCCCAACCTTCAGTTCACCTGGGCCATCTCCAGCACATCCCTCACCTTCCTGGACCTCTCAGTCTCCATCTCAGGCAACCAGCTTGTAACTGATGTCCATTTCAAACCCACCGACTCCCACAGCGACCTAGAATACACCTCCTCCCACCCACCCTCCTGCAAAATATTCCATTCCCTATTCCCAATTCCTCCGCCTCCGCCGCATCTGCTCCCACGATAAGACATTCCACTCCCGCACATCCCAGATGTCCAAGTTCTTCAAGGACCACAACTTTCCCCCCACAGTGATCGAGAACGCCCTTGACCACGTCGCCCATATTTCCCGCAACACATCCCTCACACACCGCCCCCGCCACAAACGCCCAAAGAGGATCCCCCTCGTTCTTGCACACCACCCTACCAACCTCCGGATACAATGCATCATCCTCCGACACTTTCGCCATTTACAATCCGACCCCACCACCCAAGACATTTTTCCATCCCCACCCCTGTCTGCTTTCTGGAGAGACCACTCTCTCCGTGACTGCTTTGTTCGCTCCACACTGCCCTCCAACCCCACCACACCCAGCACCTTCACCTGCAACTGCAGGAAATGCTACACTTGCCTCCACACCTCCTCCCTCACCCCTATCCCAGGCCCCAAGATGACATTCCACATTAAGTAGAGGTTCACCTGCACATCTGCCAATGTGGTATACTGCATCCACTGCACCCGGTGTGGCTTCCTCTACATTGGGGAAACCAAGCGGAGGCTTGGGGACCGCTTTGCGGAACACCTCCGCTCAGTTCGCAACAAACAACTGCACCTCCCAGTCGCAAACCATTTCCACTCCCCCTCCCATTCTCTAGATGACATGTCCATCATGGGCCTCCTGCACTGCCACAATGATGCCACCCGAAGGTTGCAGGAACAGCAACTCATATTCCCCCTCGGAACCCTGCAGCCATATGGTATCAATGTGGACTTCACCAGTTTCAAAATCTCCCCTTCCCCTACTGCATCCCTAAACCAGCCCAGTTCGTCCCCTCCCCCCACTGCACCACACAACCAGCCCAGCTCTTCCCCCCACCCACTGCATCCCAAAACCAGTCCAATCTGTCTCTGCCTCCCTAACCGCGTCTTCCTCTCACCCATCCCTTCCTCCCACCCCAAGCCGCACCCCCATCTACCTACTAACCTCATCCCACCTCCTTGACCTGTCCGTCTTCCCTGGACTGACGTATCCCCCTCCCTGCCTCCCCACCTATACTCTCTCCACCTATCCTCTTTACTCTCCATCTTCGGTCCGCCTCCCCCTCTCTCCCTATTTATTCCAGTTCCCTCTCCCCATCCCCCTCTCTGATGAAGGGTCTAGGCCCGAAACGTCAGCTTTTGTGCTCCTGAGATGCTGCTTGGCCTGCTGTGTTCATCCAGCCTCACATTTTATTATCTTGGAATTCTCCAGCATCTGCAGTTCCCATTATCTCAGCAACCATAATGCCTTGTGTCTGAAAGTGTTAGCCATTCCGACCAGCTTCTGACCTCCAGTGTGGGCACCAGCCTGACTTCTGGGAAACAGAAGATGCCTCCGTGAGGCATGGCAAAGCCATCTACTGCCCCTCCCCCTCTCTGTCAGCAAAGCATGTTAAAGTAACATGTATGCACCATGAACAATGGACCGAGAGGAACAACATGGAACAGCCTATCTGCGCATTCTCTGCTTCATTAGTTTGTCATGTTGGAGTATCAATGACATCCTCCTATTCCTGTTTATGTGGTTCGAGGTCCTGAATGGCCTACTCCTGGTCCCAGAGAAGAGGTCCATGGACCTGATGGTGTTACCCTGCTTCTTGTTCAACAGCTCAATGTGCTGACTGGATTCCTTCTCTTCCTGTGTAATCCGCAGGAGGGAGTGAATGGTCTGTGCCTCTTATTATCCAGTAGTTTTCCTGGACTGAGTAGTTTCCTCTTATTCCTGTGAAACCAATTTGGGGCGCTGGATGAATTTTTTTTTGTTATTATTACTATGAAATGAGCAGTGCACAGCAATACTGTTACACGAATATTCCCGACACTTCAACAGCATAAGCATAAATGTTATCTAGTCTTGCTCCACAAGTACACAGACTGCTTCAGGAACTGAGGGATGACCATTTGTTCTGAATATTGTGTGATCATCCTCAATTCTGATCTTCTGATCAGGGACAGACTTTGATGAAACAGCTGAACATGTTTATGCTGTGGAAGCTACACTGAGGATCTCCTACAGAGACATCTCAGGACTCAGAGGATTGATGTCCACCGGTCATAAACATCGTCCTTTGTGCTACGGCTGACGCCAACCAGGGGGGAGTTTAAAACACATTCCCATGACGTTCTTTTTTTTTTCCTTGGGTTCTGTGACGCCATTCTCAGTCAAATGCTCTGTCACCATCAGTGCCAGTCACTGTTACGTTGTGTTTGTAACTTCTGTGCATACCAAATGTCACAGTGTACGTGTAGGGAATGTTTCTATCTCACAGAGGGTAGTGAGATTTGGGGCCTCTCTGCTCCAAAGCGTCGGGGGAGCTAGATCACTGAACTGTTTGGAGGCTGAGGGGAAGGGTTGTTGATGGATTATGACACATCAGAGAGTTGAGGGCTACAAGCAATTGGGTATGAAAGAGGAGATGAGGCAGAGAGCAGATCAGCCCTGATCTTATTGAAGGAAATGGCAGTTTTGAGGGGCTGGATAACCAACTACAATTTCTGATGTTTTGCATGTTGTTATTGGAAAGTTAGCGGCTGCAATTTCCTTCAAGTTCTGTTCAGGAATGTTGCAGTCGGGGCACCAGAGGAATTTGTGAGCAATCTCTGGGTGAAGTATGGTTGGGGGGCAGGGTGGGGGCGCTGCTGTATTCACAGTCAATCTGGATCTACAACATAACCAACAAATGGAGACAGGAGCAATTTGTGTAAAGAGAGATGATGGGGCCCATGTCAGGCCAGCGATAACTCTTTTTTTTTACCAGGAATATTTTCCGTCTCACACCAAACAATGAACGAGAGTCTTCTGAGGCTAAATCACCTCTTCTGTTTTGATTCGCTAGATAACACGAGAAAATGGTCTCCAAATGCTCCTGAGCAACAGATTTGAGGGGCAGAATGGAACGTAGAGACATAGGACTATGGAGTAGAAATGGGTGCAACGTCTATCATCTCCTAAGTGCAGTGCTCCAATGCATTCACTCGCTAACAGAGACCGTCTCTCTTCTCCTAAACCCCACCAACCCGCTGCTGTGTGGAATGCATTACTTCTGTCTCCACAGAGGAAGATACAGAAAATCTTCCAGAAATACCACGGGGTAGTTTGACTGATGAAAGACGTAAAATTGTGGGAGATAAGAAGTAATAAAGAGGAATTACTCAAAAAAAACTCATTGAATTGAAGTTTGGTACATTTCTGCACCTCTGCCAGGAGGTGGCAATAGAGCTAGTGAAAAAGTTACAGGGTCATACAGCCCTTCAGCACAACCAGTCCATGTCAGACATAACCCCAAACTAACCTAGCCCCACCTGCCTGGGTTTGGCACATATCCCTCCAAATGTTTCCTGTTCAAAAGTCTTCTCCAAAAGTCTTTTGAATTTGTAATTAAAAGGTAGAATTATTGATTACCCTTGCAAGTGCTTACGATTCTGGAAATTCTTATTCCTGCAGACTGAAAAGTAGCTGTTGTAAACCTGAAAACAGGAGTGGGAGGGAAAACAAAAAAAAAGATAAATATTGAACAATTTGATGTCAGTTATAAGGAAAATGTTGTAATTTTTTATAAGTTAAGTGAAAACTAAACAGTTGGGAAATCATGATATGACTTTTTGGAGTAAACTTCGATTCAGGAAAGGGAATCATCTTTGATGAAGCTGTGGAGTTTGTGTCAAATGAAGCATCCATAAAACTAAGATGTGCATCCAAATTTTCCCTAGAAACTCCTGCCACTGCTGCATCACCGTCTTCCCTGCTAAGCTACCTTTCCAACTAACTCTGGCCAGTTCCTCCCTCATGTCTTTGTACGTACATTACTCAATGAAAATCATGTCACACACAAAAGTAACCAATAGTTATGAACTGAAAGGGGTAGGTTTTGGAGATCAGACATGGAGAACAATTGAAGAATTTATAAACTAGATATATGTAATCAATATATAGTAGAGAGAGAGAGAGAAAATGAGAGACAATATGGATGAGGAGATACAAAAATAGAGAAAATTACATTATCGACAGAATTAGATGTACTTCCCCACTTGTTTTTTGCAATTCCTGTGTGTTGTGGTCCTTTCTACAGCATATGCATGACTGAGTAATATGTATACAACAGTTGAGGCATCGACAATGAGAACCAATGGGAGTGATGAATTTGAATTTACAGAATACCTTTGACATGGTTTCACACAGGCGAATGAAAAAAGTTTGAATCCAGCATTAATGAAGAATATGCTACATGGATTAAGTAATGTTTAGTTGTGACAATGCAGAGAGTAGCACGTTTCTTCCAGTCTGAAGGCCATTACTCATGAAGTATTGCATGTGCCATGTGATTCACAGCAAGGCATACATACGATTTGGATGTGTCCAGCAATAGCTTACAGCTCATTTTGTGTGGATTAAACAATGCAAAGATGGGAGATGTTGTTGTCCAAAAGGACCTGCATGTCCTTGACCATGAGCCAGCAATAATAATACATACACAGTATCAGTAATGAGACCAGTAAATGGTATGCTGTACTTCATTGTAAGCTGATTTAAGTACATAAGTAAAGCAAACTTCCTACAGTTGTAGTGCCTTGATGGGAGAGCATTTGGGGGACTCTGTACAACTTAATTTCCTTTGTAAAGAATAATCTCTTTACCATGGACACACAACAAATGTGTGTCACCTGTCTAATCTCTGAGATGATGGTACCATGAGATGAGAGTGAAGAAAATGAGAATTTAATCTGTAGATCTATCAGAGAGTACGAGATGATTGCATTAAAACTTTAGAGTTGGCGACACTCACTTATGTCCAATAAAGACATTGATATGGTGAGAAATTCCACACATTACTCAGGATATGACATTCCTGATAGTTTTTCTGCCTCTGCAGAGCCCCGCGGTGAGTGATAGAAAGGCACAGGCTGTGAATGAACTCTCCCCACATTAATGTGTGACCCTGCGGTGAACATCATGTTATTCACAGACCCCACAACAGCCCCAGTACCGTCAGGGAACATAGAACTGTACAGCCCAGTACAGGGCTTTCGGCCCACGATGTTAGGCCGAACTTTTAGCCTAAGGTCTGTCTAACCTCCACTTCTACCTTATACTATCATCCATATGCCTATCTAATAGCCACATAAATACCCCTAATGAGGCCGACACCACTACCCTCTCGGGAAAAGCACTCTACACATCGATCACTCTCTGAGTAAAGAACCTACCCCTGATGCCTCCCCAACATCCACCTCCACTCACCTTAAAATTATGCCCTCTCGTAATAGCTACCTCCACCCGAGGAAAACTTCCTTCTGAAACTAGTCATTCCCATCAGCTTCTGACCTCCATAGGGGACAACAATCCATTGTCTCAGGGATAGAAGATGCCTCCTTTAGACTTTCCACAAAACATTTGCCTTCCCTCTTCACTGTTAGTAAACCATGTAAAAGTACCCCGTGTGTTCCACTAGCAATACAGGCACGGGGAACAATGTGGAGCTGCTGGTTTGTGCAGTCGGAACATCAATTATCTCACGCCATTTATGTGCAAGTACCTCATGGGGCTGAACGGCTTCATTCTTTTCCTATCTAAGTCACTCAAGGGGATGAATGGCTTCTTCCTCATCCAACTGGACGGGGCCAAGGACCTGATTGGGTTGACCCTGGTTGCTGTTTAACAGTTTGCTGTGCTAACTAGTATGACAATGGCGTAACTTCAGGTTGTTTTGGCATGGCTTCTTTTAAGACAGAGATTGAACGAAGCCAAAGCTGTCCAGCTGAGAACACTTGAGGAAACAGCTTGGCAGGACTTCATTTCTGTTTTAAAGCAGCCTGAATGAGTGTGACTAGCTCTCACTGATTGGGATTTCTGGGTTTCGGTGGACATTCGGGAACCTGTGGATGAGGTGTATCTGGATTTCCAGAAGGTATTTGGCAAGGTGCTACACCAAAGGCTACTGTGTAAGATAAAGTTGCATGGTATTACAGGTAATGTATCGGCAAGGATAGAAGATTGGTTGACCAGTAGAAAGCAAAGAGTAGGGGTAAATGGGTGTTTTTTTCTGGTTGGCGGTCAGTGGCGAGTGGTGTGCCTCAGGGATCAGTGCTGGGACAGCAATTGTTTACGATTTACAAAGATGATTTGGAATTGGGGACTAAGTGTGGTGAGTCAAAATTTGTAGAGACACTCAGGTGAGTGGTAGAACAAAGTGTGCAGAAGTCACAAAATGTCTGCAGACGAATACAGATAGTCTAAGTGAGCGGGCAAAGGTGTGGCAGATGGAGTACAATGTTGATAAATGTGAGGTCATCCATTTTGTTAGGAATAACAGCTAAGTGGACTGTGTTTTAATTGGTAAAATATGCAGCATGCCGCTGCACAGGGGCTCTTGGGTGTCCTTGCGCATGAATCGCTGAAGGTGGGATTGCAGGTGCAGCAGGTAATTAAAAAGGCAAAGGGAATTTTGTCTGCCATTGCTAGAGGGATGGAGTTTAAAAACAGGGAGGCTATACTGCAGCTGTACAGGGTCCTGGTGAGGCCACACGTGGAGTACTGTGTGCAGTTTTGGTCTCCTTACTTGAGAAGAGATATACTAGCACAGGAGGGGGTGGCGAGGAGATAACCTCGGTTGATTCCAGAGTTGAGAGGGTTGGATTATGAGGAGACACTAAGTAGGCTGGGATTATACTCATTGGAATTCAGAAGAATGAGGAGAGATCTTATAGAAATATATAAGATTATGATGGGAATAGATAAAGTGGAAGCAAGGAGGTTGTTTCCACTAGCAGGTGAGACGAGGACTAGAGGGCATCGCCTCAAAATAAAGGGAAGCAGATGTAGGACTGAGGTCAGGAGGAACTTCTTCATCCAAAGGGTTGTGACTCTGTGGAATTCCCTGCCCAATGAAGCAGTTGAAGCTAGCTAACTGCGTGTTTTTAAGGCATGGCCAGATAAATGTTTGAACAAGAAAGGATTGAAGCGTTATGGTGAGTTGGCGGGTAAGTGAATCTGAGTCTCAAAAGATCACCCATGATATTATTGAATGGTGGGGCAGGCTCAAGGGGCCGGATGGCCTACTCCTGTTCCTAGTTCTTCTGTTCTTATGTTGTTATGTCACTCCAGAGGGTTCACTCTGGCAAGAGACCTTTTAAATACTCTGACTGGAAAAGCTTTCGGAGGACTAAAGGTCTAATTCAATATCGACCTGCTCCGGATGGTAAAGACTGCATATTCAGAAGGTTCTGTTGGAGGAAAACTGCTGAGCCACTGCAGTCCATCCTAGTGCAGTGACTGCTGCCACTGTGCATCAGTGGTGTAGGGAGTACGGGGATGTCATTGAGGTGCAAATCAAGAGGGCTGTTTTGTGTTCGATTGTATTAAACCTGATGGAAGGCTTTTGAAATTAAAAAGAAATGTTGTCATATGAAGCTTTCTACAAAGTGAAACATTGGTTTTTGACAGTTACCTCTGGATCAGACAAGTGAACGGAAGGTAGTCAATTTGGGAAATGATATCTAAGTGGGAATAAAAGACATGTCCTGGAGACAGCATCAGAAAGTGACAAAGTCTCAGACGAGAATCCTTCAGAAAAACATCTTCCAATTGCCAGCAATAACCCCTCTTCATCCTTTACTGATCAATATGTCCATGTTACGTGCTGATATTGAAAATGAAAATTAACATTTTGTCAACACTCCCTGTGTCATCGCTATTGGTGAAATATAATTTCTAACCCAGACCCTTCTCTCACTTCACCCTGGCGCATTCTGTGTGGTTACAGCAGAGGCAAGGACAGGATCTTCATACCCCTGCTCCCTCTGCTCTGGGTCTCAGTGTTGTATGGCTACGAAATGCTGTTTTATCTTCACTAATGTAGAGGAAACCTAAATCTGAACCTGAGGGTTCACGTCCAGTCAGGAACAGATCATTGATTTACACGAATATCTGATTTGAAGCACATTTCCAGCATTCACCTTTGTTCTTCCTCTGACACTAAACCCAGTTGGAAACGAGATTCTGTTCCGTGTCTAGGAACTGTGAGCCTTGGAAGACAGTAGCTGGGACACATTTCTTACACACAGCAGGATTAACCCACACTGTGGCTTGGCTGTCAATGAAGAGAGACATGAAAGAATAAAGTGCCATCTGACCCCCACAGTGTGAGCCTGAAGGATTTGCCCTGACTGAAGCTCTGCTGCTGTGCACGGCTCCCCCTACCCCCCACCCTGAGATTGTCCTTTCTGAGCTCCAGGTGCCATTCAAACCTCAGGACAAATACAACAATCCACAGCGATCCTCCTACCGCCCCCTCGATCATAACCCCACACCTGAGCACCAAACCATCATCTCCAACACCATTCATGACCTCATCACCTCAGGGGACCTCCCACCCACAGCCTCCAACCTGTTTGTTCCCCAACCCTGCACGGCCCGTTTCTATCTCCTTCCCAAAATCCACAAACCTGCCTGCCCTAGTTGACCAATCGTCTCAGCCTGCTCCTGCCCCACTGAACTCATCTCCACTTATCTGGACTCCATTTTCTCCCCTTTGGTCCAGGAACTCCCCACCTACGTCCGTGACACCACCCACACCCTCCACCTCCTCCAGTACTTCCAATTCCCTGGCCCCCAACACCTCATCTTCACCATGGACGTCCAGACCCGATACACCTGCATTCCGCATGCAGATGGACTCAAGGCCCTCCGCTTCTTCCTGTCCCGCAGGCCCGACCAGTCCCCCTCCACCGACACCCTCATCCGCCTTGCCAAACTTGTCCTCACCCTTCACAACTTTCTTTTGACTCCTCCCACTTCCTACAGACTAAGGGGGTGGCCATGGGCACCTGCATGGGCCCCAGCTATGCCTGCCTCTTTGTAGGTGACGTGGAACAGTCCCTCTTCCGCACCTACACAGGCCCCAAACCCCACCTCTTCCTCCAGTACATTGATGACTGTATCGGCGCCGCCTCTTGTTCCCCAGAGGAGCTCGAACAGTTCATCCACTTCACCAACACCTTCCACCCCAACCTTCAGTTCACCTGGTCCATCTCCATCACATCCCTCACCTTCCTGGACCTCTCAGTCTCCATCTCGGGCAACCAGCTTTTGTGCTCCTGAGATGCTGCTTGGCCTGCTGTGTTCGTCCAGCCTCACATTTTATTATTAGCTTTTGTGCTCCTGAGATGCTGCTTGGCCTGCTGTGTTCGTCCAGCCTCACATTTTATCAGCTTGTAACTGATGTCCATTTCAAGCCCACCAACTCCCACAGCTACCTAGAATACACCTCCTCCCACACACCCTCCTGCAAAAATTCCATCCCCTATTCCCAATTCCTCCGCCTCCGCCGCATCTCCTCCCACGACAAGACATTCCACTCCCGTACATCCCAGATGTCCAAGTTCTTCAAGGACTGCAACTTGCCCCCCACAGTGATCGAGAACGCCCTCAACGGCATATCCCGCATTTCCCGCAACACGTCCCTCACACCCCACCCCCGCCACAACCGCCCAAAGAGGATCCCCCTCGTCCTCACACACCACCCCACAAACCTCCGGATACAACGCATCATCCTCCGACACTTCCGCCATCTACAATCCGACCCCACCACCCAAGACATTTTTCCATCCCCACCCCTGTCTACTTTCCGGAGAGACCACTCTCTCCGTGACTCCCTTGTTCTCTCCACACTGCCCTCCAACCCCACCACACCCGGCACCTTCCCCTGCAACCGCAGGAAATGCTACACTTGCCCCCACACCTCCTCCCTCACCCCTATCCCAGGCCCCAAGATGACTTTCCACATTAAGCAGAGGTTCACCTGCACATCTGCCAATGTGGTATACTGCATCCACTGTACCCGGTGTGGCTTCGTCTACAATGGGGAAACCAAGCGGAGGCTTGGAGACCGCTGTGCAGAACACATCCGCTCAGTTCGCAACAAACTACTGCACCTCCCAGTCGCTAACCAATTCCACTCCCCCTCCCATTCTCTAGATGACATGTCCATCATGGGCCTCCTGCACTGCCACAATGATGTCACCCGAAGGTTGCAGGAACAGCAACTCATATTCCGCCTGGGAACCCTGCAGCCTAATGGTATCAATGTGGACTTCACCAGTTTCAAAATCTTCCCTTCCCCAACTGCATCTCTAACCGAGCCCAGTTCGTCCCCTCCCCCCACTGCACCACACAACCAGCCCAGCTCTTCCCCCCCACCCACTGCATCCCAAAACCAGTCCAACTTGTCTCTGCCTCCCTAACCAGTTCTTCCTCTCACCCATCCCTTCCTCCCACCCCAAGCCGCACCCCCGTGTACTTACTAACCTCATCCCACCTCCTTGACCTGTCTGTCTTCCCTGGACTGACGTATCCCCCTTCCTGCCTCCCCACCTATACTCTCTCCACCTATCTTCTTTTCTCTCCATCTTCGGTCCGCTTCCCCCTCTCTCCCTATTTATTCCAGAACCCTCACCCCATCCCCCTCTCTGATGAAGGGTCTCGGCCCGAAACGTCAGCTTTTGTGCTCCTGAGATGCTGCTTGGCCTGCTGTGTTCATCCAGCCTCACATTTTGTTGTCTTGGATACTCCAGCATCTGCAGTTCCCATTATCTCTCATCCAACAATCTACAGTGATGTGTTTGAAGCAAAGCTGACTTATTTTCCATTTCTCTCGAATACTAAACTCCAGTTCAATTTTAGGTTTATATCCATGATCAGAAACAAACTGCAAATGTCAGAACAAAAGTAGCAGAAAATTACAGCGCAGAGCAAGGCCTTTTTTAATTCATTTGTGTGATGTGCGTATTTTTGGCTGGCCAGCAGTATTCACCCTTGGCCCATCATGTGTGTGTTGGCTGGAATAGAACAAGACAGGCTTTACAGCTTTCTGGCCTCATCATTGAGATGAACAATTTCAGACTGTGAAGTCTGCCTCAATTTGTTTACATTTCTTGTTTCAATTTGTGTCTGGGTCCACTGCACACCTGGCTCCAGGCACATCTTTTGTTTATTTGTTTATTTTCCAGCCCTAACTCCATTCCCTGCAGCCTTGAGGGGCGAATAACATTTCTGCAATTTCATCTCTCCTGCCTCCCCCGTGACATGTGCCTTTTGCCCTTGTCTCACCCCCACCTTGCTCAGAATCTGTTACATTTCTGGTCCTAGGCCTCAGACAACACACAGCACCCCCGGGTCAGAGCTTTGAAATTCGCTTCCTCCAGAGAGTAACTGAAATCGTTGTGGGTGCAGCCTTCCCCATATTTTAATTTTGGAAACAAGAACCATGAAATTGTTTCAGAGTTGAGTTGTTTTTGAGCTTTAGTCCACAATTTCGCTTCTTTAGAGCTAAACTGTGATCATCCCACAGTCCAAAAATGCAAGTTAGGTGGATTGGCCGCACTAAATTGTCCCCGAGTGTGCAGCTTACCTGGTTGGGTTAGCTGCGGTAAATGTGGGGTTGTGGGGAGTAGGGTGGGATAAAGAGCTAGTGCAGACTGGTTGCATTGAATGACCTCTTTCTGCACTGTCGGGGCCCTGTGATCTTAACCGTTTGTGATCATGGTCACATTTTCCTCATTACAGCCCACACATCACCATGTTCATTCAGCTCAATCTTTCATGCTGCCTTTGTGTTTTGAGAAGCTCTGTTGTTGGAAGGGGAGCTTTCTTTGATGTGGCCTCTCCTCATACTTCCGCCCACTTCCCAGTTCCCTGTGTTAATTCCAGCTTTCTCTCATTTTCCCAAATGGGGTTGTTGAAGAGCTCAAAAGGCGAGTGGACAGAAATTGAGAAATTAAAGAGTCAGAATGAAAGAGGAAGTGGAAATAATAAACAGGTTTGGTAGATCCCAGGAGAGTGAGGAAGGGTCAGAGATGTTTCCAGACCTGCTGAGCTTTTCCAGCAACTTTGTTTTTGTTCCAGGGGAATGAGACTCCAGGATCCTCCTGTTGTGACTGTTCACACAATATTTTTGTTATTAATGTGTGGAATGTGGGCATCCCTGGCTGGGCCAGCATTTCTTTCCCATCCTAAGTTGCTCTTGGGAAGGTGGTGGTGAGCTGCCTTCTTGAACTGCAGCAGTCCTCCTGATGTGTGGTGACCCACAATGCTATTCGGGAGGGAAATCCAGGGCTTTGACCCAGGGACAGTGAAGGAACAGTGATATATTTCCAAGCCAGGATGTTGAGTCACTTGGAGGGGAATGTGGAGGTGATGATCTTCCCATATATCTGCTGCCCTCGTTCTTCCAGATGGAAGTGGTCATGGGTTTGGAAGGTGCTGCCTGAGGATATTTGGTGAATTTCTGCAGGAGAGACAACATTCTCTGACGAGAGTCACACCCGGCAGGCGAAGATGGAACGCTGAATAATAACAGAATTAGTTCAAACACAGGAGATTTGTTCAGCCAGTGATAGCATATAGTGTAAGCGTCACGGATGTGAAGTGAGTACTGAGGGATAATAATGCCACAAGCTGCAGCTGGAATACTTTTTATAGGAACAGGAGGAGACCATTCAGCCCCTCAAGCCTGATCTGTCATTCAATGAGACCATTGCCTGATCTGTGGCCTAACTTTCAATTTCCAAAACCCACCAAACCTATCAATGAGGCTCCTCTGAAACAGACAAGGTGAATATTGAAAAAAAATTTCAAGAAAACTGCAAATGCAGGGAAATCAGAAACTAAACAGAAATTGCTGTAAAACTAAGCAGGCCTGGCGGCATCTCTGAAAGAAATCAGAGTTACCCTTTTGGGACAATAGACACTTTGAGTGACCAGATGCGGTTAACCATTCCCCCTTTCCTGCAACAGTCTCTGGAACAGGTGATGGTGTGGGGGCCATGAGGTTGTCAATAACAACTGAGAAAACAGCAGGGCATGCTGAATCAGAATAAAACCCATTTTAGTCTTTCACTTTTTAATCAACTGCAACAATTTATTCACTATTGCTTCAGAAACAGGACAAGAGACCAGAAAATCAACTCAGTGCCATTGGGTCTGGGAACCATTGTTATTCTGACCTCCATGTGACTCCATGCTATCATCATTAGTTTGATTCTGAACCATCCTCTGGGCAGTTAGAACGGATGATAAAAGCTTGCTGAGCTTCTGATGCCATGATCCCACGAATAAATAAAAGAAAAATCCAATTACTGCAGTTACTTGTGAACCCACTGGTGTTTCATCAAGCTGTATGACTGAGTGAATATTCTCCCACACACAGAGTAGGTGAATGACCTCTCCCCAGTGTGTATTTGCTGGTGCACAGTGAGGGTTGATGATGCCCTTGTGAGAAACAGCCCCTGCTCACAAATTCAGCCTGAGATAAAACCTTGGAAACAAAACAATTTTATTCTGTACGATCTTGCAAGAAAGGGTTTCTGATAGACAGGCACACACACACACACACACACACACACACACACACACACACACACACACACACACACACACACACACACACACACACACACACACACACACACACACACACACGCACAAATAAAGTTAAACATTCTTATACAATTTAAAAGTTGCAGAATCACGCCTCCATGCTCCCATTGGTCTTATCCTATCATTCCCTGTCCAGTCGGACAGTCCTTGTTTATTGTTCCCTTTTCTGCCGGCCGAAGGCCCCATTCCCTTGTTTACTGCAATCCTTATTTGCTATCCTAAAGAGCACCAGACATGCTGCACGTGCGAATCGTCAGGGTTGCAGAAATAAGCCTCTGCTACAACACCCTTATTTCTACCATGTCCTTGTCTGCAGAAAGAATGTTTCTGGTCGTGCTAACTGCCATCTTTGCAGAACCTAATCTCTGGTTAATGATATACTTCTGCTACAAAACTTTGTGAATTTCTGCTTCTGCAAGATCCCACTATTCATCCCTACCTGCAGAAACAGCACGTTTAATCTCTCACAATTCCCCCTTTTGCTTTTTCTCAAACTGTTGTTTCTGCACTAATTAAGCCCCTTTTTTAAAAATTCATTTTCCCATTCTCTTGCTGGGATTGAGGTTCACAATCTTGTACACGATTAACCCTTAAATCACTCCTTGTGATGTTCGTTTTTCGAACTCGAGAAGCATTCTTTGACTTTCTCTTTGTTGCATACCATCTGCTGATTGTAAAAGCATCTGGTGATGTATTAGGGTTCGTTCCCCTAGGGACGTCATTAATCGGTTCAGGATCCATTTGAGGACATTAAACCCCACCACCAGACCCACTAATATCAATAATCCATAGATGGCCAAATTAACCAACCACTCTCCCCAAATAGGTATTCCCAACTCCCCCATTCCCAGAATGTTATGGGAAACCTCAGGTATGTATGTACAACATTCTTCCCCAACTAGTGCACAGGTACCACCTTTCTCTGCCAGAATACAATCGAGAGCCATCCTATTCTGAAGAGTCGTTAGCCTGGTGGCAATCATTTCGGTCGTTATGGCCGCCTCTTTGGATTGGGTCTTGGCCAACGCATCGGCAGTATTGTTGGCCAACTCCTCCAGGGAAGGCGTCAACTTTTGTATTTCTCTTCCTGCTCGGGCAGTCTGATACATAGGTATCAAAGCCCAGAGGAAGCGCTCCCCTTCGATTACTTCTCGGGGTCTCCGCTTCCCTCCCTGCCCATTCTGAGTTATTTCTGGGGTTTTATCTAACAGCCTCAGATGGGGAATTACATAGGCGAGGTAGCAGCAGCCACTCCAGCCTTTCTGACTTTGAGGCAGTGTTAGATCAAGATCATAACATTCATGCATTTCTACGCTTCCTATGCATTTGGTCACCCGAATGTACCCTTCCCCCGGGATAAAGGGATAGGCCTCTAGGTCACATATACAATATGTTCCGTTCAATATGTGGGGTACATTTGTGCCAGCAGCTTGGCTGGTGGCGACACAAGATGAGTTTCCTAAATGGAAGGGCGTGCTGTCATTCTGATTGCAGAAACAGGTGGTATTGACTACTCCTTTCGGTGGGAAAACCCTAAGGCCGTCGATAGCACCCAGGGTTTTCGGAGCCGGTTGTGAGAACCATCCCGCGAATTTGTAATCACCCCTTTCAGATCTCCATTTTGTAAATTTGAGCCCAAGTCAAATTGTTGTGCCTTGTACACCTCTCTATTGGTAAATGGTACTACCGTGAGAGGGATTCCAGATTGTCCATGGTGTGGGATCGCAGCGCATACCCAACAGTCGGTACGCCCCGTTACTCTAGCATAATTGTGACATAGCGCGGTGAAATGATTCTTCCCAACCCCCTGGGAAACTCGTGCCAATATTATCGTAACAACATAAAGCTGACTGCCCATTTCAGCTTCCCAACCCCTATCTGTCTATTCTCTAACCCTTTAAATACCCGAAGGGGTGGGTTCGTGCAACACTGACAATACAAAATTTCTAACCATTACTTGATAGTCTTTCATATCAGTTCAGTTCATTCTTTCTGCTCAGTTTGACTTTCAGAGGGGTGTCTGTAGGATGAAATTGCCACTCTGCCAGAGGGGAAGGAGCGTCGACCGGACCCTTAACACGAGTGTGATGACTCCACCCTTTTTCAGCAGTATGGACGTCTGTTTCAGTAGTCAGGAGGGTTAGGAACGGTCCCTCCCAGCTTGGGTGCAGTTTGGTATCTTCCCAGGTTTTGATCAGGACCCAATCACCCGGTCGTATCCCATGTACTGCGAACTATAGTGGAGGTGTCTGGGTCAACAGACCCTTCTTCCTAAGGACAGACAAAGAAGAACCGAGCACCACAATACAGTTCATTGAAAAACTTAACATTGAACTCTACAGTTGGTAATTCCCCTTTTCCACCCAAGAAAGGTAATCCAAACATCATTTCATAAGGAGAGAGGATAGAGGGTATTGTCAAACACGAACCATCTCATCTTTTCGAGTCAGTGTGATTACCAACGGGGTAATAGTTAGGTGCCCTGCGTTATCAGCTCTCGCCCACACATCAGGACTGATTTGTTGTTCTTCCCGCGGCGTTAACATAGCCATTGTTACAGCTACCGCACTATTCTCTACCCCAATTTTTAAGCCCAGCAATATAATCAAATCCTTACCCAGTAAATTACTCCCAATGTCGGGAATGTATAGTAACTGCCCTGTTACTTCCTTATCATTGTTTCTAATTAGGGTTGGCTCAAAAATAGGCACTGGGAATCCTTCGCCTTTTACTCCGGAAACCCTGAGATACTCGTTCGTCAATTTAACACTAGGAGGTATAAAACTTAGGGATGACCGTGCCACTCTGGTGTCAACCAAGAATACTGCCTCCTCCCCTTCAGGCCCCACCTTTAAGTTTATCAAGGGTTCCCGGTGGGCCTTAGGAGGAAGGAACCCCTGACTCCCCTAATCCTAATCGAGGGCCATTAGGGAGACCGTTTCCCTTTCCCGTGTTAACTCTGGGCATTCCCGCTTAAAATGTCCCACTGTTCCATAATGGTAACATCCTGCCTGTTGTCTCCCGTGTCTAGTATCTGCCTTTTCTCTTTGCCTCTCTCTCTTTCTTTGTCACTACTTTAATGGCGGCGACCATCATTTTTGCTTTTTGCTTCTGCTTCTCATTCTCCCTTTTTACATACACCTTCTGCGCCTCTCGTAGTAATTCCTATATCTGTCTCTCACTCCATCCATCTATTTTCTGTAATTTCTTTTGTATGTCCGGCCACGATGTAGTTACAAACTGGACCTTTAAGAGTCCATCAGCTACCGGATCATTGGGATCCATCCCCAAATACTTTCTTGTGGCCTCCTTGCGCCTTTGAAGAAATGTAGAAGGAGTTTCATCCATCTCCTGTCGTACTTCGAAGGCTTTTGCAAAATTCTGCGATCTGGGTGCTGCGTCTTTAATTCCCAATATGACCATTTCCCTCAAATCCCGCATTGATGCTCTTTCGTATCTATCATTATTGTCCCAATGAGGATCGGCATTCGGGAATTTCTGATCTGCCGCGGCTACATTTCGTCCCGCTGGGTGCCTTTTTTCCCATTCCTATAAGGCCGCCCTCCTAATCATACCTTGTTCTTCCCCCGAAAATAGGGTTCCTAGAATTGCCATCAGTTCTCCCCAGGTATATAAATTGGGTCCTAGGAATTGATCTAACTGTTCAGCCAGTCCGACCGGATCCTCCATTAAACTTTTCAATTCTTTCTTAAAGATCCTAACTTCACTACTGGTTAAGGGAGCGTTCACATACCCAATGTCACCATCCCCAATCGGGACCTCCCTTAAAGGGTATAATTTTCCCTTTTCCTTTGTTTCTGCCCCTCCTTTACGTGTGGTAGATCATGTAATTCTGGGCCCTCTAGGTTCCGCGTCTTTTACCTCTGAGTTCGTCTCTTTTTCAGGTGTTTGGGGTTAGTTCTGGGGCCGTGGGCTGGTTGTGGAGGCTACTCACGGCCGTCAGTGGGGAGGAGGGGGATATGGAGGCGGCAAACATGTTAGGGGATCCCATTGTGGTTTTTCTTGTTCGTCCTTTTCCTGTCCTCCCCCGATCCTTCTGCACTCATAGGATATAGTCCTACCTTCGTATTGCCTATCCAACAAGCCGCATATTCTGACTCTTTCTGACTGAATGGCTCTGTCTGATTGATGTATATCACAGCCAATCTTTGTCGGATCCATATTTGGGCCAAAAACAATCAGGTAACTTAATGCTTTCTCTAAAACAAACAAAACAACAATAATTTATCATTGTAGTCCTGTCTTTCTCCCGTGTCCGGAGGCGTATTCTGAACTGCCCAACATTCTCCCCAAAGGGCTGTCGGGTGGAATATATTCCACTTTGACGTTATTTGCAGATTGATCGCTACTCAGGCAACTCCCCTTGCCTCCCATTGTTGCTAATTTAATTAATCTTATCGAGATCCAGTGGCACCTTCCTCCACACCCGCTTCAGGGTCCTGACCTTCGCGTGGGGGATTTCCCCTCATAACAACTGGCCTAAGGCTGGGTGCTTAAATCAGGCAGACACCTTACTCGTCTGATTAATCAGGCCAATTATATACTTTTTATATTTCGCCAATTCCCCGTACTGTCTGTACGTCCCGACCACCAAGGCAATACTTAAATGTCAGTTTTCTTACCTTGGTCCATGCACGGAGTTACCTGGTCTTTACAACTCTTCCCCGTACTTCCCGTACGTCCCTGTGGCAATACCTGCAGCAAATACCGCTGCTGCCCCGGTCGCCCGGACAGATCTTTAAGACCTTTCCTGACCCGGATCTTGTGCACAAGAGTTACCCGACCGGACCCGCCGCGTCTGCCCGTCTTGTTTCCAGGTTCTCCCAGTCCGGATCGAACTCGCCCAAACCACAAACGACAAACAAGGGACTTGGAGATCGCCAAAATCGGAGAGGCGCGCCTTCCCTGTCGTCCCACGAGTGTCAAACGGTCGGAGTGTCGGATCCCGGATGAAGCCCCAATTTTGAGAAACAGTCCCTGCTCACAAATTCAGCCTGAGACAAAGCCTTGGAAACAAAACAATTTTATTCTGTACGATCTTGCAAGAAAGGGTGTCTGCTAGACAGGCACACACTACAAAGCATGTTAAACATTCTTATACAGTTTACAAGTTGCGGAATCACGCCTCCCTGCTCCCATTGGTCTTATCCTATCATTCTCCGTCCTGTCGGACAGCCCTTGTTTATTGTTCCCTTTACTGCCAGCCGAAGGCCCCATTCCCGTTTTTTAACTGCAATCCTCAGCTGGCTATCCTAAAGAGCGCTAGACATGCTGTACGTGAGAATCGTCAGGTTTGCAGAAATAAGCCTCTGCTACAACACCCTTTTCTCTACCACGTCTTTGCAGAAAGAATGTTTCTGGTCGTGCTAACTGCCATCTTTGCAGAACCTAATCTCTGGTTAATGATAAACTTCTGCGACAAAATCTTGTAAATTTCTGCTTTTGCAAGATCCCTCCATTCATCCTTACCTGCAGAAACAACATGTTTCAACTCTCACAGTAAGAAAATGATAAAGTCTCACACAAGACTCCTTCAGAAAAACTTCTTCCCACTGCCAGCACGAACCCCTCTTCATCCTTTCCTGACCAATATATGCATATTATGTGCAGTAATTGAAAATGAAAATTAACATTTTATCAACCCTCCCCATGTCATCATTGTTGGTGAAATATAATTTCTAACCCAGACCCTTCTCTCACTTCACCCTGGTGCATTCTGTGTGGTTACAGCAGAGGCAGGGACAGGATGCTCATACCCCTGCTCCCACTGCTCTGGGCCTCAGTGTTGTACAGCTACAAAATACTGTTTTATATTTACCAATGTAGAAGAAACCTAAACCTGAGCCTGAGGGTTCACTTCCAGTCAGGAACAGATCATTGATTTACACTAATCTCTGATTTGAAGCACATTTCCAACATTCACCGTTGTACTTCCTCTGACTCTATACCTAGTTGGAAATGAGATTCTGTTCCGTGTCAAGGAGCTGTGACCCATGGAAGACAGTAGCTGGGACACATTTCCTACACACAGCAGGATTAACCCACACTGTGGCTTGGCTGTCAATGAAGAGAGACGTGAAAGTGTAAAGTGCCATCTGACCCCCTCAGTGTGACCCTGAAGGATTTGCCCCGACTGAAGCTCTGTTGCTGTGCACGATTGCCCCTACCCCCGACCCTGAGATTGTCCTTTCTGAGCTCCAGGTGCTGTTCAACCCTCAGGACAAATATAACAATCTACAGTGATGTGTTTGAAGCAAAGCTGATTTATTTTACATTTCTCTAGTGCACTAAACTCTAGTTTAATTTTAGGGTTACAGCCGTCATCGGAAACAAACTGCAAATGTCAGAACTAAAGTAGCAGAAAATTACAGAGCAGAGCAAGGCCTTTTTTATACATTTGTGTGATGTGCATATTGTAGGCTGGCCAGCAGCATTCACCCTTGGCCCATCATGTGTGTGTTGGCTGGAATAGAACGAGCCAGGCTTTACAGCTTTCTGGCCTCATCATTGAGATTAACAATTTCAGACTGTGAACTCTGCCTCAATTTGTTTACATTTCTTGTTTCAATTTGTGTCTGGGTCCACTGCACACCTGGCTCCAGGCACATCTTTTGTTTATTTGTTTCTTTTCCAGCCCTAACTCCATTCCCTGCAGGCTTGAGGGACTAATAAAATTTCTGCAATTTCATCTCTCCTGCCTTCCCCCTGTGACATCTGCCTTTTTCCCTTGTCTCCCCCACCTTGCTCAGAATTTGTTACATTTCTGGTCCCAGGCCTCTGTCAGCTCACTGTGTCCCCGGGTCAGAGTTTTAAATTTGCTTCCTCCAGAGAGAAACTGAAATCACTGTGGCTGCAGCTTTCCCCAGATTTTAATTTTGGAAACAAAAACCATGAAATTGTTTCAGAGTTGAGGTTTTTTGAGCCTTAATCCACAATCTCGCCTCTTCAGAGCTAAACTGTGATCCTCCCACAGTCCAAAAATGCAAGTTAGGTGGATTGGCCACACTAAATTATCCCCGAATGTGCAGCTTACGTGGTTGGGTTAGGTGCGGGAAATGTGGGGTTTATGGGAGTAGGGTGGGATAGGGAGCTAGTCCAGACTGGATGACCTCTTTCTGCACTGTCGGGATCCAGTGATCTTAACCATTTGTGATCATGGTCACACTTTCCTCATGACAGGCCACACATCACCATGTTCATTCAGCTCAAGCTTTCATGCTGCCTTTGTGTTTTGAGAAGTTCTGTTGTTGGAATGGGAGCTTTCTTTGATGTGGCCTCTCCTCTTACTTCTGCCCACTTCCCAGTTCCCTGCGTTAATTCCAGCTTTCTCTCATTTTCCCAAATGGAGTTGTTAAAGAGCTCAAATGGCACGTGGACTGAAATTGAGAAATTAAAGAGTCAGAATGAAAGAGGAAGTGGAAATAATAAACAGGTTTGGTAAATCCCAGGGGAATGAGGAAGGGTCACAGATGCTTCCAGACCTGCTGAGCTATTCCAGCAACTTTGTTTTTGTTCCAGGGGAATGAGGTGCCAGGTTCCTCCTGTTGTGACTGTTCACACAGTATTTGTTTTAACTAATGTGTGGGATGTGGGTGTCCCTGGCTGGGCCAGCATTTCTTGCCCATCAGTATTTGACCTTGAGATGCTGGTGGTGAGCTGCCTTCTTGAACTGCTGCAGTCCTCCTGCTGAGTGGTGACCCGCGATGCTGTTAGGGAGGGAATTCCAGGATTTTGACCCAGCGACAGTGAAGATACGGTGATATATTTCCAAGTCAGGAAGGTGAGTAACTTGAAGGTGTGAGAGATTAGAAATGTTGTTTCTGCACATAAGGATGAATGGTGGGGTCTTGCAAAAGGAGAACATTATAGTCACAAGATTTTGTAGCAGAAGTTTATCATTAACCAGAGATTAGGTTCTGCAAAGATGGCAGTTAGCACGACCAGAAACATTCTTTCTGCAGACAAGGACATGGTAGAGATAAGGGTGTTGTAGCAGATGCTTATTTCTGCAAACCTGACGTTTCGCACATACAGCATGTCTCGTGCTCTTTAGGATAGCCAGCTAAGGATTGCAGTTAAAAAACGGGAATGGGGCCTTCGGCTGGCAGTAAAGGGAACAATAAACAAGGGCTGTCCGACAGGACGGGGAATGATCGGATTAGACCAATGGGAGCAGGGAGGCGTGATTCCGCAACTTGTAAACTGTATAAGAATGTTTAACATGCTTTGTAGCGTGTGCCTGTCTAGCAGACACCCTTTCTTGCAAGATCGTACAGAAAAAAATGGTTTTGTTTCCAAGGCTTTGTCTCAGGCTGAATTTGTGAGCAGGGACTGTTTCTCACATTATGTTGTCTCCAGGACATGCCTTTTATTCCCACTTTGATATCATTTCCCAACCTGACTACCTTCCTTCCACTTGTTTGATCCAGAAGTAACTGTCAAAAACCAATATTTCACTTTGTGGATATTTTCCTGTGACAATGTTTTTTTTATTTCGAAAGCCTTCCATCAGGTTGAATCCAATCAAACACAAAACAGCCCTCTTGATTTACACCCAAACGACATCCCTGTACTCCTGAGAACGTGAGATTTGGACACAGGCACAAGATGCTGCTGGTGTCAGTTAGCAACAAAATGGCTTCTAGCCTGGGAACTGTAAATTCTGCTGGAGCTGCTCTTTTCGCCTGGGAACTGTGAGTTCTGCGAGAGCTACATAAATAATGCAGGAATGATAAGATAACGCAGTACTAACCATTCTAGCTGCCCTTCAGTTGCAAATGTTGTGGCGCTATGTGGTGAGATAAAAAGTAACCTATGTGTTGTGATGTAAGTTGTTGACCAGTTAATGTTATAGGATTATGTAACTGTCAATGAAGCAATATCATGTATTTATTGTTTGAATACACTGTGCGATCACTCCATGTACCCTGCTTTGAGAGAAGTATAGAAATGTCTTTGTATTAGCCTGTGGGTTGCAGCTCCTCCGAGGAATACGGAAGTCTTCAACTTCTGCGTTTTACGGATGATCTGTACCCGGCCGTATGATGAAATAAAGCGTAAAGTCTTAAACAGCCAGACCGACTGTGAGTGTTCATTGACTGATCAGGGAACCGAGAGACCCCACCGGGGGTCGAGATTTACACAGGGATCGGGTGAATCCTGAGAGGAGTGTAAGGGCAGTTGGAGGACGCTTCAGAAGGAGATCACCACTGATGCAAAGTGGCAGCAGTCTGTACCATCTAAAAGATGCACTACAGTGACTCAGCAAGGCTCCTCCAACAGCGCCTTCTGAATCTGCAGTCTTTACCATCCAGAAGGACAGGGGCAGCAGCCACATGGGAAAGCTACCGCCTGCTGGATCCCCTCTAGGCCACATACTGTGCTGATCTGAAATATAACGTGGAGATGCTGTTGTGGGATTGGGATGGACAAAGTCAGGAGTAGATGACACCAGCTTATAGATCAACAGGTTTATTTGAAATCACAAGCTTTCTGAACGCTGCACCCAACTTTGTCACTTTCTCAGGATGTGTAATAAAGTAATAAAGTGGCGCTTCATCTGTCAAAGGTGGAACACCCCGAAAGGTTATGATTTTAAATAAACCTGTTGGACTTGAACCTGGTGTTATGTGTCATCTGACTTTGGCCTGGGAATATATCATGTTCCTTCTGTGTCGCTTGGTCACATTCCTGGAAGTCTCCCTCAATAGCACTGTGGATCTAGCAACAATACATGGACCATAGCTAGCTCCATCCTCTCCAGGGCAGTTAGCGATGGACAATAAACTTGGGCATACAGTAATGCCAATGACTCATAAGCAAATATAATATTTAGATCAGTGAGGAGGGATGGGCAGGGAGTGAGGGAGGGATGGGCAGGGAGCAAGGCAGGGGCAGGAGAGGAGGGAGCAAGAGAAGGAAGGTGAGTGGGAGGGAGCGAGGGAGTGGTGAGGGAGTGAGGGAGGGAGGGGGAGAGCAGGAGTGAGGGGGCACCACTGGGAGGGAGGGAACAAGTGAGGGAGCAAAGGACAGGGATCAGTGGACAGGGAGCGAGGCTGTGGAGGAAGGTTGCAAGAGACGGGGTAGGGAGGGAGTGAGGGATGTGGAGGGAGAATGTGACAGGGAGTGAGCAAGGGGCAGGAAGGGAGGGAGCAAGGGAGTAAGGGATGTGGAAATTGGGGCCGAGGGACGCAAAGGGAGCAAAAGGATGGGGAGGGAAGGAGTGAGGGTTGCAGGGGAGGGATGAGGAGTGGGGGAGGGAGTGACGGGGATCGAGGGAGTGGGGGACCGGGATCGAGTGAGTGAGAGACCAGGATTGAGGGACTGAGGGCGAAGATCCAAGGACGGGTGCGAGAGACCGAGGGACCGGGGGAGGGAGCGAGTGAGGGAGCATGTGAGGGACAGGGATGGAGGGAGTGAGGAACGTGGAAGAGGGAGAGAGTGTGGGAGCAAGGAACGGGGTGGCAGAGTTTGAGGGATGAGGATTGGAGCGATGGGGAGGGAGCGATGGAGGGAGGGACAGGGATGTGGGAGTGATGGGGAGGGACAGGGAGGAGGGAGAGAGCAAGGGGCATGGTAAGGGTGGGAGTGAGTGACAGAGAGGGGTCAAGGGAGGGAGTGAGGGATGAGGAGTGAGAGACGGGTCGCAAGGAATCGATGGACGGGGAGTGAGGGACAGGCAGTGAGGGATGTGGGTAGGGAGGGAGCAAAGGATTTGGAGTTAGGAAGCGAGGGACAAGGCATTGACGGGGAGGGCGCGAGGGATGGGGAGGGGAGGGAATGAGGGACAGTGAGGAGGCAGGGAGCAAGGGACGTGGTAATGTTGGGAGTGAGAGATGGAGAGGGATCAAGGGAGGGAGTGAGGGATGGGGAGGGAGAGACGGGGAGCGAGGGACAGGGAGTGATCGAGTGAGGGACGGAGACGAAGGGAGCAAGGGATGTGAGTAGGGAGCAAGGAATGGGGAGGGAGCGAGGGAGGAATTTGGAGGGAGCGAGGGAGGGGAGAGGGTGAGAGGGATGGAGAGGGGATGAGAGGGAGGATAGTGGTAGGGGTGGGAGTGAGGGAGAGACGGGCAGCGAGGCAGTGAGGGATGGGGATGAAGGGAACCAAGGACCTGGTTAGGGAGGGAGCAAGGGAGGGAGTGAGGGAGGTGAGGTACGGCGACATGGGGAAGGGAAGGTGGGAGCGAAGGACGGGGTGGCAGTGAGCAAGGGATGAGGAAGTGACTGGGAGGGATCAAGTGAGGACGGGAAGGGAGAAGGGGGCAGAGCGAGGGAGGGAGGGACGGGAGGGGGGAGCACAGGATGTGGAGGGAGTGAGGGAGGAACAGGGAGGGGGTTGAGAGGAAAGGACGGGAAAGGGCAGTGAGTGAGGGAGAGGGGAAGGAGCGAGGAAGGGACGGGGAGGGTAGGAGGGAGGGAGGGACTGAAGGACGGGGTGGGAGGGAATGTGGACGGAGCGAGGATGGAGAGAGGGATGGGCAGGGATGGAGTAAGGAGGGAGCAAAAGGGGAGAAAGGAGGGGGCAAGTAGGGAGCGATGGACCGATTGATGGACCGAGCATGGGACAAGGAGGGAATGAGGGACAGGGAGGGAGCGAGCGAGGGAATGAGAGATGGGGAGGGAGGGAGAAAGGGATGTGGGTGATGGCGAGGTAGGGAAAAAGAAATGGGGAAGGGAGTGAGGGAGTGATGGGGAGGGAGGGAGGGATGGACAGGGAGGGAAGGAGCGAGTGACGGGGTGGGAGAAAAGGAGGGAGTGAGGAACAGAGGAGGAGCGACGGAGGGAGTGAGGCATGGGGATGGATCTAGGGAAACGGAGTGAGTGAGGGACAGAGTGAGAACGGAGCGAGGGAGGAAGCAAGGCAGAAGTGAAGAAGAAGCTTTTGACGGGGAGGGAGCGAGGAACAGAGAAGGAGCAAGGGAGGGGTGAGGCAGAGGGAGGGAGTGAGGGAGAGGGAGCAAGTGAGGGAGGCAGTGAGAACGGAGCGAGGGAGGAAGCAAGGCAGAAGTGAGGAAGGAACTAGGGACGGGGCTGGAGTGAGGGAGGGAGCGAGGAGGTAGCAAGCGGGGAGCAAGGAGGGAGCAAAGAGGGAGGAACGGACCGATTGAGGGACCAAGCGAGGGATAGGGAGGGAGGGAGGGACGGGGTGGGAGTGAGGGAACAAGAGATGGAGATGGAGAGATGTGAAACAAGGAGGCGATTGACCGGGAGCGAGAAAACAGGAAGAAGGGACAGGGAGGAAGCGAGTGAGGGAGTGAGGGACAGGGAGGAAGCAAGGAATTGGGTTGGAAGGAGTGAAGAACGTGGAGGGAGGGAGGGAGTGATGGGGACGGAGCAAGGGAGGGAGCGAGGCACAGAGACTGAGCAAGGGATGGAGTGAGGGCTGGGGAAGGAGCGAGGGAAGGGGAGGGAGTGAGGGAGATAGCGAGGAGAGACCAAGGGAGGGAGCATGGAAGGAGCGAGGAAGGGGCGCAGTGGGACCAAGGGAGGGAGGAAGGAGGGAGCAAGGGCGGAGCGACGGACGGATCGAGTGACCAAGCGAGGGACAGGAGGGAATGAGGGTCGTGGTGGGAGTGAATGAGGGAGTGAGGGATGGAGAGGGAGAGATGCAAAGCCATGAAGCAAGTGACTGGGAGCGAGAAACGATGAGTGAGGGATGGGGAGGGAATGAGTGAATGGAGCGAGAAACGGGGAGTGAGGGATGGGGAGGGAGTGAGTGACGGGGAGTGAGAAACGGAGAGTCAGGGATGGGGAGGGAGCGAGCGACAGAGCGAGGGAAGGGAAGGGTGCGAGGTAGCTAGGGATGGGGAGGGAGAGGCGGGGAGGGACGGAGCAAGAGACAGTGAGGGAGGGGCTGGGAGGGAGTGACGGAGGGAGCGAGGGACGGGAAGGGAATGAGGGAGCAAGGGACAGGGTGGGGATGAGGGAGGAAACGAGGGAGCAGGAAGGAGGGAGTAAGGGGCTAGCCAGGGACTGGCCTGGGGACAGGGAGTGAGTGATGGAAAGAGACAGGGAGGCAGCGAGGGATGCGGAGGGAGCTAGCGAGGGAGCAACGGTCAGGGAACGAGTGAGGGACGGGGAGGGAGCGAGGGATGGAGTGGGACTGAGGGAGCAAGGGACAGGTTGAGAGCAAGGGAGCGAGTGATTGGGAGGGAGCGAGTGAATGGCAGATGAACGAGTGAGCAAGAGGCAGAGGGAGGGAGGGAGAAGGGACGACAAGGGAGAGAGGGATGGGAAGGGAATGAGCGAGGGCGTCAGGGACAGGGAGACAGTGAGTCACAGGGAGGGAGGGAGCAAGAGACGGGATGGGAGGGCCTGGGACCAAGGGACAATGATCAAGGACCGAAGGGCGGGAGCGATGGACTGGGAGTGAGGGACGTGTGGGAGGCAGGGAGCGAGGGATGAGTGAGGGAGTGACGGGGAGGGATCGAGGGAGGGAAGGACTGGGAAGGGAGAGGGAGAGAGCGAGGAATGTAGGGAGCGAGGGGCGCACGTGGAGGGTGGGAAGGAGGGAGGGACTGGGAGGAAGGAAGCGAGCAAGGGACAGGGAGTGAGGGAGTGAGGCATGGGGACGAAGAGAGCATGCGACGGGGGTAGGGAGGGAGCAAGGGAAAGATTGAGAGAGAGGGAATGAGGGTCAGGGTGGGAGTTAGTGAGGGACAGGGAGGTAGCGAGGGATGGGGAGGGAGTGAGGGAGGGAGCAAGGAGATGGGGGGGAGCAAGGAGGGAGCAAGTGGGGAGCTATGGCTAATCGAGGGATCGAGCGAGGGATGGGAAGGGAGCGAGGGACGTGGTGGGAGTGAATGAGGGAGCAAGGGACAGGAAGGGAGTGAGCGAAGGAGCAAAGGACAGGGAGCGATGGAGCGATGGGGTGGGAGCAAGAGGCGAGGAGGGATGGAGGAATGACAAGGGAACAAGGGATGGGGAGGGAGCGACGGACGGGAAGGGAGCGAGGGGCAGTAAGGAAGCACTGGAGCAAGGACAGGGAATGGACGAGAGAGGAAACAAGGGAGCAGCGAGGAAGGAGTAAGGGAGTAGCAAGGGACTGAGCGAGGGACAGAACATGAGTGAGAGAAAGAGACAGGGAGGGAGTGAGGGATTGGCAGGGACCGATGGATGGTAAGGGAACAAGGGATGGGTTCGGAGTGAGGGAGTGAGTGATGCGGAGGGAGCGAGTGAGTGAGAGATGAAGTGAGTGAGCGAGACGCAGCAGGACGAAGAGAGCGATGGATTGGAAGGGAGAGAGAAGGGACAGCAAGGGAGCGAGGGACAGGGAGGGAACGAGCGAGGGATGCGGAGAGAGTGAGGTACAGGGTGGGAGCGAGGAAGTTAAGGATGGCGAGGGAGTGAGGTACGGGGAGGGAGTGAGGGAGCTATGGATGGGGAGGCAAAGAGGGAATGAGGGATGGGAAGGAAGCGAGTTAGCAAGTGAGCAAGGGAGAGAGGGATGGAGCAAAAGAGAGAGGGTCAGAGCGAGGGAGCAAGGGACCGGGAGGGAGGGACCGAGAGACGGGGAGGGAGGAAGCAAGCAATGGGGAGGGTGTGAGTGTGGGAGCGAGGGACGGTAAGGGAGGGAGGGAGGGTCAGTGAGTGAGCAAGGGACAGGAAGGAAGGGAGCAAGGGAGTGAGGGACAGAGAGAGAGGGAGTGGTGGAGGGAGGGATGGGATGTGAGCTCGGGAGGGAGCGAGTGACATAACGGGAGTGAGAGAGGGAGCAAGTGGCAGGGAGGGAGTGACGGAGGAATGGAGTGGAGCAAGGGCCGGGAGCAAAGGACAGAGGGACAGGAGAGAAGGATGGGGAGACAGCTCGCAATGGGATCAGGGGATGGGGAGGGAGTGAAGGATGGGGAGGGAGCGAGGGACAGGGAAGGAGCAAGAGACATGGAGGGACAGGGAGGGTAAGTGGCAGGGAGTGAGGGACAGGGAAGGACAAGGACGGGGAGGGACAGGGAGGGAGCAAAGAACAGGGAAGGAGGGAAAGGGATGAAGGAGCAGGGAGAGGACAGGCGGGTCAGGGAGGTAGACAGGGTTGGACGGACAGGGTGGGAGCTTGTTTCTCTCAACACAGACAAACAACAATACAGTTTGCTGTGCTGCTTGGCACTTTTTAATGAACGTTAATTACATATTGAAGTTATGGATGCAGTCAGTGGAATGGGGCCTTTTCTCTTTGGCCTGTGAGTTGAGAGAAACATTGACATGTTTCCCTGTAACCCCCTGTGGGATAAGGTTGGATAAACCAGCACTACCCTCAGTCTGTTACCATAGCGACAGGCTGCTTCATTGCTGAAACATTGAACTGAAATGAGAAAATCCTGGATGGATTGATTAATGAGTGAATTTGATTGATGGATGAATTTGGGTAAAGGGATATTTCAGCACATTCTTCAGCTGCTGCCTGAACTTCGTCTGGGTCACGGCATAAATCGCGGTGTTTGTGCAGCAACTGAGGAGCTGCAGCATGAAGCCCAATTCCCGCAGAAAGTAATCTCGATCCACAGAGTAGTACCCAATCCACCACATCCGGTACCATATGGAATACACCATGAAGATTGACCATAACAGGATGAAATTGGCCGAGATCATAAACAGAAAAATGACGGATTTTTTTCGATTTCTCATTTCTGTGTCACACTGACCGTCCCCATTGGTGTGAGCCCGGAGTCTCCTGCGGGTTCTGCTGGTCACTAAAATGTGTCTGACGGTGAAAACATTGAGCAGCAGAATCAGGAGAAATGGGAGAGTCGGGGTTAGAATGTGGTGGAGGAACTCGATTGCGGTCCAGGCACGAGAGTCATAAACAGTCATTGTTACATCACAAAACCAGGGGGTGTTCCCCAGCAAATAGCGAGCTGTGAGCATAAAATACCAGAAAATGTTCTTTAAACAGCTCAGCACAGTCACTGTTCCCAGAACCACAGCCGCCGTTTTCTCACTGCAATATTTACTTTACAGCTTCTGGCAACAAATGGCCACAAATCGATCAAAGGTGAAAGTGACGGTGAACCAGACAGAACAGTCAGTGGCTGCATAAAGCAGGACGGCGTGGATATTACACACGGGGACGGACCGCAGGAAATAAAACTGTTTCGGATAAACAATAGGAATGTGTCTCAATATCAGGTCGAGGATAATGACCAGTAGATCCGCCGCTGCCATGGCCCCCAGGTAACGTCTGGCACATGGAGACAATCCACAATCTTTATAAAGCAGGACGTAGATTGTCACTACGTTAACTGTGAGGAAGGAAAATAAAGAAAATATATATCAGCCAGGAGGCAAAGTTACCAGTTGGATTGGGGCCCCAGTGACATTTTCAAATGTATCGCTGATTTATTGAAAAAAAAAGCTGAAATAACCCATAGTAATGTCTCAATTTGTTTTATTTAAAAAAAACTAACATAAAATACAAGAAACTCTCCCTCCTGAAAGACACAAACACACATCCATAAGAACGGATGGCTTCTAGAACATTCCCACAGACTCGATCGCTTGAGAGCAGGCACAGGACATTTCCTTACAGTTCCTGATATAGAGGGTGAAGACATTGCTGTGCTGAAGGATTCTCTCCCAGTTCCCTGAAGACAAACAGAGGATGGAAAGTTCAGTCTTTTCGTCCACATTGTGGTCAATTTTTATTTGTGAAGAAACATGAACACAGGGAAATGTATTCACCCCATTAACTGCCTGAGGGGAATTTGAAACAGTGTCTCCTTCTCTCTGGAATGTAATCTTTTCCCTCGGGCTCTTATCTTTTGTTCAATTAACTGGCATCCAACGGTTCACAAACAATGTCGGATACAGAATGTTCCGGGGAATGTCGGTTACAGAACATGATGGAGTCATAAAGATCCACATCACAAAGGCCCTTCTGTCCATCAGATTTGGTGAGACCCACTCAGCCTCGCGGTGGAAATCTCTCCCCAAACTCAGCACAACTGGCAAACACAAATTAAAGGCATTGCCAGATCAGCTGAAGTGGTCAGTTATCTCACATTCTCAATCCACCTCACAGAACCAGCCCAGACACCACAAACCCAGATGAAATATCTGTTCAGCATGGAGCACTGTGCAGACCAGGCTAGTGTCCTGCTCAATACAACACGGCAATCTGTCCAGAGTGGGACACTGTGCAGGTCTCACCAGCCAAATAGATATCAGTCCAGCACGGGGAGCTGTGCAGACAACACCAGTGCATTGATCAATAAACCCGGACCAGGTGTCTCTCCAGAACCGGGGGCTGTGAAGCGAACACCACTGAACTGATCTGTAAACCCGGAGCAGTTACCCTCCCAGCGTGTAGATCTGTAGAGACCACCCCAGTGCAGTGCTCGGTAACGCTGTGTTAAATCGCTGCCCAGCCTGGGGAAACTTGCAGCCCATGCTGGAAGTGACCGGATGTGCAGCTCCCATCCATTTACAGCTCCATATCTCCAATGTGCCACGACAAGGGGTGCCATGGGTGTGAAAATCACTGCCAGAGAGAGATGGTGGGGAATCACTTTAAATACGAACAAATGGGATGGGTTGGATATATAGACAGAGAGGGGGAGATTGAGAGACTGTGTCATGGAAGGATGTGTTCACAACTTCAGAATGCTGACATGTAGACATACTCCCCAACACTGAAAACACTGCATCGATACAACATTGTTGACTGATTCAATCCGGACACCTCACCACTTCCCCCTCACCTACAACATCACTAACAGCAGGGCCATGCACATTCACCTTCATTCCCTCCCTCCCATTCCCTCATTCCAGGAGGAACAGCCTGGAATAGGACAGAAAAGGCCAAGCAGGGCGGTGGTGTTCCCCACATCAGTTCCCTCACCCACCTTCCCCCACCGCATGGGGAGGGCCCTGGAATGAGCCGGAGGCAACCAGGACGACCTGTGTGGAGATTCCAAAATAAACGCGTCCCACCGACAGAGTAAGGAGCAATGTTCAGTGAAGGGCAATTCTCACTTTAACCCCACTGTCAGTTCCATTCCCACCTGGCACAGCTGAGAAACCGTGCCCCTGATGCCATCTCCCTTTTATATCGAGCTGGTACAAATGGAATCCCCACGGTCTCGGTGGGCAGGAGGGTGGGCTCAGAACACATCGTCTCCACAAGCTCCCAGGAAGGGAGCATGGAGTCTCCCTCCTGCACCTCCTCCTTCAGACAGCTCAGACACTGAAACTAACCTGAAATATTTACTCGTCTCCCAAATTGTCCTTACATCTTCAATAATCAAGCATTGAAAATCTCAGAGTCACAGTCCCCATGGAACAACTGAAATACTGTCACACTCACTGGAGAGAGCAAATACTGATGTACTCTCATGGAGTGACTCAAATAATGAAATGCTGTCCACGGAATAACAGTAATCCCAACGCACACCAAATGGAATGAATGCAGTTATTAACAAACCACAGAACCAGAGAAATTCTGATAGGCTCCCCTTATTTGTAAGTATCAGTGTATTTGTGTGTGTTTCTGTGCGTCTCTGTGTGGGGCAGGTCTGACAGTCTCTGAGATACTGGGAACTGCAGATGCTGGAGAATCCAAGACAATGAAATGTGAGGCTGGCTGCACACAGCAGGCCCAGCAGCATCTCAGGAGCACAAAAGCTGATGTTTCGGGCCTCGACCCTTCATCAGAGAGGGAGATGGGGTGAGGGTTCTGGAATAAATAAGGAGCGATCGGGAGGCAGACCGAAGATGGAGAGATAAGAAGGTAGGTGGGGAGGAGAGTATAGGTGGGGAGGTAGGGAGGAGATATGTCAGTCCAGGGAAGACGGACAGGTCAAGGAGGTCGGATGAGGTTAGTCAGTAGGAAATGGAGGTGCGGCTTGGGGTGGGAGGAAGGGATGGGTGAGAGGAAGAACAGGTTCGGGAGGCGGAGACAGGCTGGGCTGGTTTTGGGATGCACTGGGGGAAGGGGAAGAGCTGGGCTGGTTGTGCGATGCAGTAGGGGGACGGGACGAACTGGGCTGGTTTTCGGATGCAGTGGGGGGAGGGGATGAGCTGGGCTGGTTTTGGGATTCTGTGGGGAAGGGGAGATTTTGAAGCTTGTGAAGTCCACATTGACACCATTGGGCTGCAATGTTCCCAAGCGAAATATGACTTGCTGTTCCTGCAACCTTCGGGTGGCATCATTGTCGCACTGCAGGAGGCCCATGATGGACATGTCATCTAAAGAATGGGAGGGGGAGTGGAAATGGTTTGCGACTGGGAGGTGCAGTTGTTTATTGCGAAACGAGCGGAGGTGTTCAGCAAAGCAGTCCCCAAGACTCCGCTTGGTTTCCCCAATGTAGAGGAAGCCACACTTGGTACAATGTATACAGTATACCACATTGGCAGATGTGCTTAATATGGAAAGTCATCTTGGGGGCTGGGATAGGGGTGAGGGAGGAGGTGTGGGGGCAAGTGTAGCATTTCCTGCGGTTGCAGGGGAAGGTGCAGGGTGTGGTGAGGTTGGAGGGCAGTGTGGAGCGAACAAGGGAGTCACGGAGAGAGTGGTCTCTCCAGAAAGCAGACAAGGGTGGGGATGGAAAAATGTCTTGGGTGGTGGGGTCAGATTGCGGATGGCGGAAGTGTCGGAGGATGATGCGTTGTATCCGGAGTTTGGTGGGGTGGTGTGTGAGAACGAGGGGGATCCTCTTTGGGGTGTGTGGCGGGGGCGGGGTGTGAGGGATGTGTGGCAGGAAATGCGGGAGACGTGGTCAAGGGCGTTCTCGACCACTTTTGGGGGAAAGTTGCGGTCCTTGAAGAACTTGGACATCTGGGATGTGCAGGAGTGGAATGCCTCATCGTGGGAGCAGATACGGCGGAGGCGAAGGAATTGGCAAAAGGGGATGGAATTTTTGCAGATGGGTGGGTAAGAGGAGGTGTATTCTAGATAGCTGTGGGAGTCGATGGGCTTGAAATGGACATCAGTTACAAGCTGGTTGCCTGAAATGGACACTGAGAGGTCCAGGAAGGTGAGGGATGTGATGAAGATGTCCCAGGTGAACTGAAGGTAGGGATGGAAGGTGCAGGTGAAGTGGATGAACTGTTCGAGCTCCTCTGGGGAGCAAGAGGCGGCGCCGATACAGTCATTAATGTAACGGAGGAAGAGGTGGGGTTTGGGACCTGTGTAGGTGTGGAAGAGGGACTGTTCCACGTAACCTACAAAGAGGCAGGCATAGCTGGCGCCCATGCTGGTGCCCATGGCCACCCGCTTTGACTGCAGGAAGTGGGAGGAATCGAAAGAGACGTTGTTGAGAGTGAGGACGAGTTCGGCGAGGCGGATGAGAGTGTCGGTGGAGGGAGACTGGTCGGGCCTGCGGGACAGGAAGAAGCGGAGAGCCTTGAGGCCATCTGCATGCGGAATACAAGTGGAGAGGGACTGGACGTCCATGGTGAAAATGAGTTGTTGGGGGCCAAGGAATTGTAAGTTCTGGAGGAGGTGGAGGGCATGGGTGGTGTCACGAATGTAGGTAGGGAGTTCCTGGACCAAAGGGGAGAAAATGGAGTCCAGAGAGGTGGAGATGAGTTCGATGGGGTAGGAACAGGCTGAGACAATGGGCCGACCAGGGCAGGCAGGTTTGTGGATTTTGGGAAGGAGATAGAAATGGGCCGGGCGGGTTGGGGAATAATAAGGTTGGAGGCTGTGGGTGGGAGGTCCCCTGAGGTGATGAGGTCATGAATGGTTTTGGAGATGATGGTTTGATACTCGGTGGTGGGGTCATGATCAAGGGCGTGGTGGGAGGAGGTATTGGAGAGTTGGCGTTTGGCCTTGGCGATGTAGCGGTTAGTGTGCCGTACTACCACTGCGCCACCCTTGCCTGCGGGTTTGATGGCGAGGTTGGGGTGGAGCTGAGGGAGCGAAGGGCTGCCCATTCTGCAGGGGAGAGATTGGAGTGTGTGAGAGGGGTGGAGAGGTTGAGGTGGTTAACGTTTCGATGGCAGTTGGAGATGAAGAGGTCAAGGGAGGGTAGGAGGCCTGGGGGTGGTGTCCAGGAGGAGGACATGTGTTGGAAGCGGGTGAAGGGGTCAGTGGAGGGAGGGTTAGGTTCCCGTTTGAAGACGTAAGCGTGGAGGCGAAGGCAGTGGAAAAACTGCTCTGTGTCCAAACACGCCTCCTCCCTCACCCCTATCCCAGGCCCCAAGATGACTTTCCATATTAAGCAGAGGTTCACCTGCACATCTGCCAATGTGGAATACTGGGTCCATTGTACCCGGTGTGGCTTCCTCTACATTGGGGAAACCTAACGAAGGCTTGGGGACCGCTTTGCAGAACACCTCCGCTCAGTTCGCAATAAACAACTGCACCTCCCAGTCGCAAACCATTTCCACTCCCCCTCCCATTCTTTAGACGACATGTCCATCCTGGGCCTCCTGCAGTGCGACAATGATGCCACCCGAAGGTTGCAGGAACAGCAAGTCATATTCCGCTTGGGAACCCTCCAGCCTAATGGTATCAAAGTGGACTACACCAGCTTCAAAATCTCCCCTTCCCCCACCGCATCCCTAAACCAGCCAGGTTCGTTCCCTCCCCTCAGTGCATCCCAAAACCAGCCCAGCCTGTCTCTGCCTCCCTAACCTGTTCTTCCTCTCACCCATCCCTTCCTCCCACCCTGAGCCGCACCTCCATTTCCTACCTCCTAACCTCATCCCACCTCCTTGACCTGTCCGTCTTCCCTGGACTGACCTATCCCCTCCCTACCTCCCCACCCATACTCTCCTCTCCACCTGTCTTCTTTCCTCTCCATCTTCTGTCCGCCTCCCCCTCTCTCCCTATTTATTCCAGAACCCTCACCCCATCCCCCTTTTCTGATGAAGGGTCTAGGCCTGAAACGTCAGCTTTTGTGCTCCTGAGATGCTGCTGGGCCTGCTGTGTTCATCCAGCTGCACACTTTATGATCTCTGACAGTCTCTGTGCTGTTTGATGTGATGCAATGCCACCCTCTGCTGGCCTCCACACGCCACTGCACAGGCAGCAGCAGAGCATGAGAACTGTCACGGATTTATTCAGCGAGGGACTTGGAGGGCAACAGCTCACAACACCATCCAAACTGATTTCTTCTTCATGTACTTATCGAAATGTCTTTTAGATGTTGTAACTGCACTCACTTCCACCATTTCATCTGGAATTTTATTCCATACGTGAACCACTCTCTGTAAAATAATTGCCCCTCATGTCTCTTTTAAAATGTTTGATCCTCAAAATTTGAAACATCCCCACAGCCTTGAAATCCTCCATCTCCAAGAAAAGATAACCGACATTCAACTTATTTGTGCACCTCATGATTTAAAAGCCTCAATCAGGTCACCCCTCATCCTCCTGTGCCCAAGTCAGTCAAGTCCCAGCCTGTACAGCCTCTGAAAACACTCTGAAGTGGTGATGGATCCGGACTGAATCAGGCGACAGTGTTGGACCCATGCAGTGTTTTCGGTGTAAGGGAGTAGGTCTACATGTCAGCATTCTGAAACTTGTGAACAAATCCTTCCATGACACTGTCTCTCTATCTCCCCCTCGCTGTCTACATATCCAACCCATCCCATTTGTTCATATTTAAACCGATTCCAGACCATTTCTCTCTGGCAGTGACACCCATGGCACCCCTTGTCCTGGCACAGGCAGCACAGTGGCTCAGTGGTTAGCACTGCAGCCTCACAGCTCCACGGACCTGGGTTCAATTCCAGCCTCGGGCAACTGTCTGTGCGGAGTTTGCACGTTCTCCCCGTGTCTGCGTGGGTTTCCTCTGGGTGCTTCGGTTTCCTCCCACAGTCCAAAGATGCGCAGGCTTGGTGGATTGGCCATGCTAAATTGCCCATAGTGTTCAGGGGTGTGTGGATTACAGGGGGATGGGTCTGGGTGGGATGCTTCAAGGGATAGTGTGGACTTGTTGTGCCCAAGGGCCTGTTTCCACACCGTAGGGAATCTAATCTAATCCTTATATCTCAAACCATCCATTCCCACCGACATTCCCGTAAATCTCTGCTGATCCCTCTCCAGATTAATATTATCCTTCCAATAACAGTGCGACCAGAACTGGACACAGTAATTCAGAAGCTGCCTCACCTACATCCTGTACAATGTGAAAATGACATCCCAACTCCCGAACTCAAAGGTCTGAGCAAAGAAGGTAACGAACTAAATACCTTCTTAACCAGGCTGTCTGTATGTGACACAGAATTCGAAGAATTATACCTGATGGCCTCGTCTCTGTTCTGCAACACTACCAAAGGTCCTCATTTAAATTGTATAAGTCCTGCCCTTGTTTGTTTTACCAAAAGCAATGTCTTGCATTTATGCAAATTAAACACAATCTGCCACACCACAGCCCAGTGAGTGATATTCCCACCGCACCCCCACACAACCCTGACATGTTTTGAAAGACCCTCCCAGCTCCAGAAGGCCTACAAACTCCTGCCTTTATTTTCGTAAAGACCCTGAGCTTGGTTTGCCTTGTGCGGGTAGCAGGAGGCGTGGGGTGGTGGTGGTGGGAGTGTGGATTGCAGACCAGCCTGTGATGGGGAGATTCATTTTCGTCAGGGTAGAGAGTTTGCCAATGGGCACCCAGATGGCCCAAGTTATGCCTGTCTCTTCATTGGGTACGTGGAACATTCCTTTTCCCAGTCCTATTCTGCTACCCTCCCCCACCCACAGCTCTTTCTCCACTGTATCAATGATATCACCAGAGATAGTAGGAACTGCAGATACTGGAGAATCTGAGATATCATCAGTACTGCTTCTCTCTCTCGTCTGGAATTGGAAAGCTTCACATATTTTGCTTCCAACTTCCACCCTGCCCTCACATTCACCTGGTCTATCTCTGACCTTCCCTTCTTCAACATTTCTGTTTCCATTTCTGGGATAGACTGGCCACGAATATTCATTACAAATCCACTGCCTCCCACAGCTACCTGGGCTATATGTCCTCACACCCACCTTCCGATAAAATCCGGTAAATGTCTTGCATTTGTGCAAATTAAACACAATCTGCCACACCACAGCCCAGTGAGTGATATTCCCACTGCACGCCCACACAATCCTGACATGTTTTGAAAGACCCTCCCAGCTCCAGAAGGCCTACAAACTCCGGTCTTTATTTTCGCTGAAACTCCCTCCATCCTGTTCTCTCAGTTCCTCCGTTTCCAGCACATATGTTCAGATGAGGCTAACTTCAACAAGATAGCCTCCGACATGTCCACCTTCCTCCTCAACCAAGGATTCCCCAGCTCCTTTGTTGACAGGGCCCTCAACCAGGTCCGATCCATCTCGCACACTTCTGCTCTCACTCCTTCTCCTTCCTCCCGCAACAGCGATAGGGTTCCCCTTAGCCTCACCAACCATCCCAACAGCATCCACGTCCAGAAGATCATCAGACGCCATTTCTGCCACTTTCAGTGAGATGCCACCACCAGACCACCTCTCCCTTGATAACAAAGTGTGAAGCTGGATGAACACAGCAGGCCAAGCAGCATCACAGGCCTGCCTTGCGCAGGGACCGTTCTCTCTTGGACGCCCTGGTACACACTTCCTTCACCCCCAACAATTCCCCACAGCCCTACGGCCCTTCCCCTGGAACCGGTGAATGTGCAACACCTGCCCATTTACCCCCTCCCTCCCCATTATCGCCAAACATACCTTCCAGGTGAAGCAACACTTCACCCGCACTTCCCAGAATCTCGGCTACTGCATTCGCTGCTCACAACGTGGTCTCCTCTACATTGGGAAATGAAGTGAAGACTTGGTGAATGCGAGGTAGAACATCTATGCTCGGCTTTTAAAATAAAGTCTCTGAACTGCCTGTTGCCTGCCACTTTAATGCACCACCCTGCTCCCTGGGCAACATCTCTGTCTCTGGCTTGCTGCAGTGTTACAGTGAAGCCCAAAGCGAGCTGGAGGAACAACACTTCATTTTCCACTTGGGGACCCTGCAGCCCTCCAGACTCAATATTGAGTTCAATAATTTTAGGGCCTAAACTCTCCCATGTCCCACACCCCACTGCACACACCAGGTCTTATTACCACATACCCTGCCATTACGCACTCCCTGTTGTTAGTCACTAACAGTCCCTATTAGCAACTACTCACCCTCCCAGGCTGATCGTTATTAACTCCTTTGTCTGTCCAACTTCTTTCTCTCTCTTTGGGCCCGAGCATCTCGTTTACTCTCTACCCCACCCACCTCCCTATTCTCAGCATATAAACTGACATTTTCTCAGCCACCATCAATTCTGAGGAAGGGTCACTGAACACCAAACATTGACTCTGTTTTTTTTCCTGCAAAGATGCTGCCAGATCAGCTGAGCTTTTCCAGCAACTTTGTTTTTGATCCTAGCATATAATTTGTTACTGTGTAACATTTAATGCTTTTCGGATGAGGGCAGTCACACCTTAGAGGTGGGAAATAGTGGGCTGCAATATGATCCTTTGGGGTTGGAAATTATGCTCTTTTGTCGTGTCTGGTGTTCAGTAATGTCTAATTGAGATTCTTCAAAGTGCAGAACATGTCTGCAGAATTTCTTTCCCTGACATTGCAGTCTCCAGATACAGTCGGAACTGCTGCTGCTGGAGAAACTGAGAGAACAAAGTATCGAGCTGGATGAACACAGCAGGCCAAGCAGCATCAGAGGAGCAGGAAAGCTGACATTTCGGGTCTGGACCCTTCTTCAGAAATGGGGGAGGGGAAGGGGATTCTGGAGTAAATAGAGTGAGAGAGGGGGAGGCGGAAGGAAGATGGATAAACGAACAGATAGGTGGAGAGGAGACAGACAGGTCAAGGAGGCTGGGACGGAGCCAGTAAAGGTGAGTGTAGGTGGGGAGTTAGGGTGGAGGTTGTCAGTCAAGCGAAGCCGGACAGGCCAAGGAGACAGGGATGAGACTGGTTGGTAGGAGGTAGGGGCGGGGGTTGAGGTGGGAGGAGGGGATCAGTGGGAGAAAGGATGGACAGGTCAGGGAGGCAGGGATGAGCTGGGCTGGTGTTGGGATGCAGTTGGGGGTCGGGAGATTTTGAAGCTTGTGAAGTCCACATTGATGCCATTAGGCTGCAGGGCTTCAAAGCAAAATATGAGGTCCTGTTCCTGCAGCCTTTGGGTGGCATCGTTGTGGCATTGGATGAGGCCCAGGATGGACATGACATCCAGGGTGTGGAGCGTAGATGTTCCACAAAGCGGTCTCTAACGCTCCGCTTGTTTTCCCCAATGAAGAGGAGGCCACATCAGGAACAGGGGATACAATATACATCAGCAGATGTGCAGGTGAACATCTGTTTGATGTGGAAGGTTTTCCTGCGGCCTGGGATGGAGAGTACGGGGTGGTGGGGTAGGGGCAGGTTCCGCACTTCTCGCAGTTGCAGGGAAAAGAGCCGGGTGACATGGAGCTGGAGGGGAGTGTGGAGCAGACAAGAGATTCATGGAGAAAGTGGTTCCTCCGGAAAGCAGGGAAGAGTGGCGTGGGGAAAATATCTTTGGTGGTGGGGTCAGTATGCGGATGGCGCAGGTGCTGGAGGATGATGTGTTGGATCAGGAGGTTGGTGGGAGTGGTCGGGGCGGGTGGGGTACCTAAGGATGAGAAGATTCTGTTTTAGTTTTATTGAGGGGAGGGGGTTTGATGGATGAGTTGCGGAAAACATGAGAGATGCGTTCGAGGGTATTTTCAACCACTGTGGAGGGGGAGTTGCAACCCTTGAAAAACGAAGACATCTGGGATGTCTGGGAGTGGACTGCCTCATATCAGGAACAGATGCAGAGGTGGCAAAGGAATTGGGAATAGAGGATGACATTTTTGCAGGAAGATGGGTGGGAAGAAGTGTATTCTAGGTAGCTGCGGGAGTTGGTAGGCTTCAAATGGATATTAGTTTCCAGGTGGTTTCCAGAGATAGAAATTGTGAATTCTACAATTGTGACTTGATTGAGAAGGACCAGTGTTGAATTTCAGAATTCAGGCCCGGGATAACAGAAAGCACAGCCATTCGTGTTGACTGGAGTAAAATGTGCACCTTATATATGTTTATAAAATCATGAAGGGCATGGATAGGGTGAATAGTCAGCGTCTTTTTCTAGAGTATGTGGAGTCAAACATTAGAAGGCACAGGTTTATGGAACAACGGGAAAGATTTAAAAACCATATGAATGAACTTCCAGATAAAGTGCTGGATGCTTGTGAAAACACCATTTCAAAGGATGGGAATATGTATTGGAAGGGTCCAGAGGAATGTAGGCCGAATGATGGCAAATGGGATGAGATTAATTTCGGATACCTGGGCAGCATGGACATGTGGACCAAAGGATTTGTTCCCATACTGTACATCTTTATGATTCATTCATTTGCTCAGGATCTCTTTGTGATCTTGGATAACCTTGTCTGTCCATGGTTCAAATAATCTAAGTGTCATCCGTAAACTTGCTAACCTTGCCTTCTATAATTTTCATCGAAATCATTCATTTAAATGACAACCAAAAGTAAATCCAGCACCGATCCCTGTGGATCAGTGCTAACCACAGGCTTCCAGTCTGAAGGACAATCCTCCATGACTGCCCTGCCTCCTGCCATAAAGCAGAAACATACACGCACACACGCACATGCACACACTTGCATACACGCACATAGCCGTGGAGATGGAATCATTTTGATGAATAAGCAGTTCAAGGGTTATGGTGAGAAGGCAAGGGAATTGTTTTGAGAAATATGTCAAGCACAATCGAACAGCAGAGCAGACTCGATGGGCCAGATGGCAAATTCTGCTCCAATTTCTTACACTGTCTGGTCTGAAGGTATCGGGAAGATTTGGAGGAGCTAATTTGCTGTGAGGCTAACACACTTTAAGGAGTCTCCCAATTAAGACTGGGATACGAATATATCTTTCTCTTTAACATTGTGCTGTCTGTGGTGTTCTCATCCCCAGGGAATAGTGAACACTGGGTTAGTGAAGATATTCAAGGCGGAGCTCAACTGACCTTTAATGGACAAGACAGTCCATTATTGAGAATAAAAAGGAAAGGAGTGTTCAGCCACAAACAGATCAGCCATGATCTTTCTAAATTAAGCAGCAGTCTCGAGGGTCCAATTGGCAAACTGCAGCTCATATCCTGTTTGTTGTTGTCTCACTCCACCCTTCAAAGCTGTTACAGATGAAAAGGATGTTCCCATTCAAACAGTCATGGTTGCTATCATAGAGACACAGAGATAGACAGCATGAAAACAGACCCTTCGGTCCAACTCATCCATGCCATCCAAATATCCTCAATAAATCTGGGCCCATTGAGAACATAGAACATAGAACAGTACAGCACAGAAAAGGCCCTTCAGCCCACAATGTTGTGCCGACCACTGATCCTCATGTATGCAAACTCAAATTTGTGTGACCATATGCAGGTCCAGCAGTCTCTTAAATGACCCCAATGACCTTGATTCCACAGCTGCTGCTGGCAACGAATTCCATGCTCTCACAACCCTCTGTGCAAAGAACCCACCTCTGACATCCCCTCTATACTTTCCACCAACCAGTTTAAAACTATGACCCCTCGTGCTAGCCATTTCTGCCCTGGGATATAATCTCTGGCTATCAACTCTATCTATGCCTCTCATTATCTTGTATACCTCAATTAGGTCCCCTCTCCTCCCCTTTTCTAAAATGAAAAGAGACCGAGCTCAGTCAACCTCTCTTCATAAGATAAACCCTCCAGTCCAGGCAGCATCCTGGTAAACCTCCTCTGAACCCTCTCCAAAGCATCCACATCTTTCCTATAATAGGGCGGCCAGAACTGGACGCAGTATTCCAAGTGCGGTCTAACCAAAGTTTTATAGAGCTGCAGCAAGATCTCACGACTCTTAAACTCAATCCCCCTGTTAATGAAAGCCAAAACACCATATGCTATCTTAACAACCCTGTCTACTTGGGTGGCCATTTTAAGGGATCTATGTATCTGCACACCAAGATCCCTCTGTTCCTCCACACTGCCAAGAATCCTATCCTTAATCCTGCACTCAGCTTTCAAATTTGACCTTCCAAAATGCATCACCTCGCATTTATCCAGGTTGAACTCCATCTGCCATCTCTCAGCCCATCTCTGCATCCTGTCAACATCGCGCTGCAGCCTACAACAGCCCTCTATACTGTCAACGACACCTCCGACCTTTGTGTCGTCTGCAAACCTGCTGACCCATCCTTCAATCCCCTCATCCAAGTCATTAATAAAAATTACAAACAGTAGAGGCCCAAGGACAAGGCCTGTGGAACACCACTCACCACTGATTTCCAGTCAGAATATTTTCCTTCTACTACCACTCGCTGTCTTCTGTTAGCCAGCCAATTCTGTATCCAAGCAGCTAAGTTCCCCTGCATCCCATTCCTCCTGACCTTCTGAATGAGCCTACCATGGGGAACCTTATCAAATGCCTTACTGAAGTCCATATACACCACATCCACAGCTCGACCCTCATCAATTTTTATAGTCACATTCCCAAAAAACTCGATAAGTTTTGTGAGGCATGACCTACCCCTCACAAAGCCGTGTTGACTATATTTGATCAAGCCATGCTCTTCCAGATGGTCATAAATCCTATCCCTCAGAATCCTTTCTAACACCTTGCAGACGACAGACGTGAGACTTACCGGTCTATAATTGCCGGGGATTTCCCTATTTCCTTCCTTGAAGAGAGGAATTACATTTGCCTCTCTCCAGTCCTCAGGTACGACTCCAGTGGAGAGCGAGGATGCAAAGATCTTCGCAAGTGGCGAAGCAATTGCATTTCTTGCTTCCCAAAGCAGCCGAGGACAAATCTGGTCCGGGCGTGGCGACTTGTCAATCTTAATGTTTGACAAAATTTTCAGCACATCAGCTTCCTCTATCTCTATCCATTCCAGCATGCACACCTGATCTTCAAAGGTTTCCTTCACTACAAAGTTCGTTTCTTTCATAAAGACAGAAGCAAAAAACTCATTTAGCGCTTCCCCTACCTCCTCAGACTCCACACACAAGTTCCCGATGCTATCCTTGATCGGCCCTACTCTTTCTTTGACCATTCTCTTATTCCTCACATAAGTGTAAAATGCCTTTGTGTTTTCCCGGATTCCTTCTGCCAAGCCTTTCTCGTGCCCCTTCCTGGCTCTCCTCAGACCATTTTTGAGCTCCTTCCTTGCCTGCGTGTAATCCTCTCTAGCTGAACTTGACCCTAGCTTCCTCCACCTTATGTCAGCTACCTTCTTCCTTTTCACAAGAAGCTCCACTGCTCTCGTCATCCAAGGTTCCTTTATCTTACCGCTTCTTGCCTGTCTCAGAGGGACATATTTACTCATCACTCGCAACAACTGTTCCTTAAACAGTCTCCACATGTCCATAGTTCCCTTACCATGGAACAATTGCTCCCAGTCCATGCTTCCTAACTCATGTCTAATCGCGTCATAGTTTCCTCTTCCCCAATTAAATATCCTCCCATTTTGCCTAATCCTCTCCTTCTCCATAGCTATGTAGAATGTGAGGCATTTATGGTCACTATCACCAAAATGCTCTCCCACCACAAGATCTGATACCTGCCCCGACTCGTTTCCGAGCACCGTCTAGAATGGCCTCTCCCCTCGTCGGCCTGTCAATGTACTGCATTAGGAAACCCTCCTGAACACACATTACAAAACAGCTCCATTCAAATCTTCTGCTCGAAGGAGGTTCCAATCAATATTAGGAAAGTTAAAGTCACCCATTACAACAACCCTACTGCGTCCACACTTTTCCAAAATCTGTCGACCTATGCTTTCTTTAATCTCCCTGCTGCTACTGGGGGGCCTGTAGTAAACCCCTAACGAGCTGACTGCTCCCTTGCTGTTCCTAATTCCCACCCATACTGACTCGGTCGGCAGATCTTCCTCGACAACGGAAGCTTCTGTAGCTGTGATACCCTCTCTGATTAGTAGTGCAACACCCCCTCCTCTTTTTCCCCTTCCCTATTCTTTTTAAATGTTCTAAACCCTGGAACATCCAGCAACCATTCCTGCCCATGAGAAACCCATGTCTCTGTTATGGCCACAACATCATAGCACCAGGTACTGACCCATGCTCGAAGTACATCACTTTTATTCCTGATACTCCTTGCGTTAAAGTAAACACACTTTAACCGATCCCTTGGTTCCTTTCCACTAGCTGGTCTACCTCTTGCTACTGCCTCACCTGCATCAACGCTCACCTCTGGTATACAGCTCAGGTTCCCACCCCCCGGCCATACTAGTTTAAACCCTCTCGAACTACTCGAGCAAACCTTCCACCCAGGACATTGGTCCCCTTCCAGTTCAGATGCAACCCGTCCTTCTTGTACAGGTCCCACATTCCCCAGAAGGCATCTCAATTATCAACATATCTGAAGCCCTCCCTCCTACACCAGCTGCGTAGCCACGTGTTCAGCTGCGCCCGTTCCCTGTTCCTCGCCTCGCTATCTCGTGGCACTGGTAGTAAACCGGAGAACACTACTCTGTTCGTCCTGCTCTGCAGTTTCCATCCTAACTCCCTGAAATCACTGCCAGCATTTGGTCCATTCCTCTCTAAACCATTCCGAAACATATACCCATCCTGATGCCATTTAAATGCTGTAATTGTACCAGCCTCCACCACTTCCTCTGGCAGCTCATTCCATAAACACACCATCCTCTGCATGAAAATGTCGCCCCTTAAGTCCCTTTTAAATCTTTCCCCTCTCCCCTTAAAGCTGTGCCCTCTCGTTTTGGACTCCCCCACCGCGGGGAAAAGACCTTGGCTGTTTACACTCCTGTGTCCCTTATGGCTTTGCAAACGTCTGTAAGGTCACTCGTCAACGATTTTTTTTTATTGCGTACCAATTGTGGCAATTTTTCCACACAGCACCCACAGCCAAAAATGAAATTAACCATAAGCTTATCTATATTTGTGATGTTCTTAAAGGGACAGATGTTAACCAGACTGATAGGAAATCTCCCCTTCTCCTCGATACATGTCCGGGGAAAATTGAGCTCCTGATTGAGAGGGCAGACTAGATTTTTTGCTGCATCTAAAATACAGCATTTCTGACCTTACAGCATTCTACTCAAATGTCAGTCTATATCCTGTGCTTGTTTTTTAAACACTCAAGGATCAGAATCATTGAGAGTACAACCTCTACCTGATGATCTGACAACAAATGGCCCTAATGGTGTAATGCTGAGCTCAGATACTTCTCCACAACCACCTACACACCACAGGAGAGGCCCTGCAACCTTTCCCAGCTGCTGCACAGCGAGTCCTGGTTCATTAAGAAGAAATGCAGAATATAGATAATTATTTAGTTTCAGGTTGGAAAGCAGCGACTAATGGAATTCCTCAAGAAATGTTGTGAGTTCATCAACATTTTACAACCCAGATTAACAATTTCGATGAAGGGCTGATAGGATTGGAGCTCAATGTGCTCGTACAGCATTATAGTCAATCAATAAGATGACAAGTGGAGGGAGGCGATCTACACTGGTGTGTAGACAGGGGGTGTTTGGGAGCAAACTTCCGGCAATGCACATAAAACAGTACAGTGTGGGTTATGGGACACTTGTGTTTTGGGGAAAGGATAAAACAGCAGTAAATTGTATGACTGGAGAAGTAACGCAGAGATCGGTGCTACTGAGTGATTTGTGTGTCCTCGTACAGAAATCATATAAAGTTAGTCTGAAGATGTTGCAAGTGATTTGGAAAGTAAATGGAATAGTGCTGTTTCTTGAAAAGGGTGCTGGGTATGATGTTAGGCATGTTTCCCTGCTTCTGTACAGGGCATTGCTGAGAATCCATCTCATGCTCTGTCTGTAGGTATGATGCCTGAAACTAAAAAAAATCACAATGGCCTTTCAAACTTTTCAAAGATGGTTCTCTATAGACTGTCCTGTGATGAAGGCATGATGTTATGGAGGATTAACAGTTTAGTTCTGAGAACCAGAAATGTTCTTGACTATATTAGAACTTGAGGAGAGTGTAAATGGTGAATACCTGATGGATAATTTGTCTTGATTGGGAGAATACAACTGGAGAAATAATTTAAAATATAAAACAGATTCTGAGGAAGGTTCACTTGACCTGAAACATTAATTCTAATTTCTCTTCATAGATGCTGCCAGGCTGCTGACATTTTTCCACTAATTTCTGTATTTCTTTTGGAGTAAGACACATTCATTTTAATATAGATGTTGTGAAGACATCAAGACGTGTTATTTTTAAATTATGCAGGCACATATAAACATGTCTTTAAATCAAGTCGGCCCTTTTGTTGCTCAGGAAATGACTCTGTGTATGACAGCAGCAATGATGCGTCAACATGGAGCAGGGAATGTGATGGAAACTAATAGCTCGGACAATATTCAAGAGGACCTCACATGTTCATGTTTGGGGGTTGGATAGCATTATTGCGCGATTCAACTCAGAGAGGGGAAAAGAAACGCAACCTACCAGAAATGCAACAGCCTATCGCTCCCTCTCTACTTCCTTGTTCCTCATCGCATCAATGTATGAGAGCTGAAACCGCACTAATCATCTTTACCACTCACGGAGGATTCATCATGAGGATTAATTGGAATCTCCCACTGCCTGGAGCAAAGGGAATTCAGCCAAATCTAATAGTTTCAGGAAATAATCCCATTGCCAACAACTTGTGCGAGCAGAATAAATTTGGAAGCAGAATAACATTTGGGACAATCTCTCACATTTTTCCTTTTATCATGAGTTCAACTGTTACATGGACAAAGTTCTTTCAAATTAATATTTCAGCTTGTCATCAAATATGTGTGTGTGTGTGTGTATGTGTGTGTGTGTGTGTGTGCGTGTGTCTTTCTTCTTTGCATCATAGTTTGAGTAAAATTGGTTTGGTCATAAATGTGTCATTTTAGCAGATTCAAGAAAACTGTCTGACTCTTTCCTTACACTGACCCTGACCCAGCCTGAGACCTATATTATCAGCCACATCTCCAACCTGGCTACATTTAAAATTTGTAGTGATCTGGGGAGAGGTGGGACTGGCAAAGGAAACACTGACCCGGCAAGCCAGTGCGCCAGAGACCAGTAAGCCTGACATGAGAGGTGGATAAGTTGTTGGAGGGGATTCTGAGGGATAGGATTTACATGCATTTGGAAAAGCAAGAAGTGAATAGGGATAGAAAACATTGCTTTGTGCAGTGTAAATCACATCTCACTAACTTGATTATTTTGAAGAGGTGATAAAGAAGGTTGATGAAGGCAGTGTGGCAGACATTTTCCAAATCGGCTTCAGGAAGGTGTTCCATAACGTTCCAAATGGTAGACAGATTAGTCATGGGTAATCACATGGGATCCGGGGGAGCAAGCCAATTGAATTCAAAATTGGCTTGAAGGCAGGGGATTGTTTTACAGACTGGAGACTAGTGACCAACGGTGTGCCACAAGTATCAGTGCTGAGTTCACTGCTTTCCATCATTAATATAAAGGGTTTGGATGTGAATGTCAGAGACATGGTTAGTAAGTTTACAGATGACATCAAAAAGTGGCGCCGTGGACAGATTATCTCAGAGTGCAAAGGGATATTGATCAGATGGGCCAATGTGCCAGGGTGTGGCTGATGGAGTTTAATTTAGATAAGTGAGAGGTTTTGCATTTGGTAGAGTAAAGCAGGGCAGGACTTTGTGCCCCACACCTCAGGAAGGACATACTAGCCCTGGAGCGTGTCCAGCGGAGATTCACACGGATGATCCCTGGAATTTTAACGTATGATGAATGGCTAAGGATCCTGGGATTGTACTCATTAGAGTTTAGAAGGTTGAGGGGTGACCCAATAGAAACTTCCAAAATAATGGATGGCTTAGAAGGGGTGGACGCTAGGAAGTTGTTTCTGTTAGGCGGGAGACGAGGGGAGACTAAGTTGTTTCTGTTAGGCGAGAGGAGAGCGAGAGACAGACAGCGCGCTAGGAGGTTGCTGGGAAGGTAACGTTTTTTGTTCCCACTTTAAAAAGCTTACCTCGAGCGGGAGCTGTCTTCATTTATTTGGGCAGGAAAAAGAATGGAAGGGCGATAGTCATTGGGGATTCAATTGTAAGGGGAATATATAGGCGGTTCTGCGGTCGAAAACGGGACTCTCGAATGGTATGTTGCTTCCAGGTGCACGGGTCAGGGATGTCTCCGATCGGCTTCACAACATTCTGAAGTGGGAGGGCGAACAGCCAGTTGTCGTGGTGCGGATAGGCACCAACGATATAGGCAGAAAACGGGATGAGGTCCTACAAGCAGAATTTAGGGAGTTAGGAGACAAGTTAAAAAGTAGGACCTCAAAGGTAGTAATCTCAGGATTGCTACCAGTGCCACGTGCTAGTCAGTGCAGAAATGAAAGAACAGCGAGGATGGATGCGTGGCTTGAGAGATGGTGTAGGAGGGAGGGGTTCAGATTTTTGGGACATTGGAACCGGTTCTGGGGAAGATGGGACTATTACAAATTGGATGGTCTACACCTGAGCCGGACTGGAACCAATGTCTTTGGGGGTACTTTTGCTAATTCTGTGGGGGAGCATTTAAACGAATGAGACAGGGGGATGAGAACCAAATATTGGACAGAAAAGAGGTAGGAACGAACGCCTGTAGGGAACTAGTTAATGGAGTCAGTGTGACTAAAGGGATTAGTGGTCAGGGAGCAGATGATGAACACAAGGGGACAGGTGGTCTGAGGTGAATTTGTTTTAATGCGAGAAGTGAAGTTGATAAGGCAGATGAGCTCAGGGCTTGGATCAGTACCTGGAAGTATGATGTTATTGCTATTATTGAGGCTTGGTTGAGGGAAGAGTATGCTCGGCAACTAGTTGTCCCAGGATATCGATGCTTCACTGGGGTTAGAGAGGGAGATAAAAGGGGTGGAGGAGTTGCAGTACTTGTCAAAGACGATAACACAGCCGTACTGAAGGAGGGCCCCATGGAGGACTCAAGCAATGAAGCAATATAGGTAGAACTCAGAAATAGGAAGGATGCAGCAACAATGTTGGGGCTGTACTACAGGTCTCCCAACAGCGAGCGTGAGATAGCGGTGCAAATATGGAAACAGATAATGGAAAGGTGTAGGAGAAACAGGCTGGTGGTGATGGGAGATTTTAATTTTCCCAACATTGACTGGGATTCACTCAGTGTTAGGGGTCAAGACGGAGCATAATTTGTCAGGTGTGTCCAGGAGAGTTTTCTCAAGCAGTATGTATGTAGTCCAACTCGGGAAGGGGCCAACCTGGACCTGGTGCTGGAGAATGAATCCGGCCAGGTGGTTGATATTACAGTAGGGGACTACTTTGGAAATGTCGACCACAATTCCGTAAGTTTTACAATACTCATGGACAAGGATGAGAGTGGTCCTAAAGGAAGAGTACTAAACTGGGGGAAGGCTGGCTATACCAAGATTCGGCAGGATCTGAGGAATGTAGATTGGGAGAAACTGTTTGAAGGTAAATCCACATTTGATATGTGGGAGGCATTTAAGGAGAGATTGATAAGCTTGCAGGAGAGACATGTTCCTGTGAAAATGAGGAGTAGAAATGGCAAGATGAAGGAACCATGGATGACAGTTGAAATTGTGAGACTAACGAAGAGCAAAAAGGAAGCATACATGAGGTCTAGGCGGCTGAAGACAGACGAAGCTTTGCAAGAATATCGGGAATGTGGATTGAAACTGAAACAAAGGATTAAGAGGGCTAAGAGAGGACATGAGATATTGCTGGCAAACATCGTTAAGGAAAATCCCAAAGCCTTTTATTCATATATAAAGAGCAAGAGGGTAACTAGAGAAAGGATTGGCCCACTTAAGGACAAAGAAGGAAAGTTATGTGCTGATTCAGAGAAAATGGGTGACATTCTTCATGAGTATTTTGCATCGGTATTCACCAAGGAGAAGGACATGACAGATGTTGAGGTTAGGGATAGATGTTTGCTTACTCTAGGTCAAGTTGACATAAGGAAGGAGGAAGTGTTGGGTATCCTAAAAGTCATTAAGGTGGACAAGTTCTCTGGTCCGGATGGTATCTATCCCAGGTTGCTGAGGGAAGCGAGAGAGGATATAGACTTGGCCTTAACAGATATTTTTGCAGCATCCTAAGACACGGGTGAGGTCCCGGAGGACTGGAGACTTGCTAATGTTGTCCCCTTGTTTAAAAAGGGCAGCAAGGATAATCCAGGTAATTATTGACCGGTGAGCCTGACATCAGTGGTAGTGAAGCTACTGGAGAAGATACTGAGGGATAGGATCTATTTCCATTTGGAAGCAAATTGGCATATCAGTGATAGGCAACATGGTTTTGTGCAGAGAAGGTCATGTTTTACCAACATAATAGTATTCTTTGAGGACGTGACAAAGTTGATTGATGAGGGAAAGGCTGTAGATGTCATGTACATGGAATTCAATAAGGCATTTGATAAGGTTTCCCATGGCAGGCTGATGGAGAACATGAAGTCACATGGGGTCCAGGTTGTGCTAGCTAGATGGATAAAAAACTGGCTAGGCAACAGGAGACAGAGTGTTGTAGTGAAAGGGAGTTTCTCAAATTGGAGACCTGTGGCCAGTGGTGTTCCACAGGGATCTGTGCTGGGGCCACTGTTGTTTGTGATATGTGTAAATGATTTGGAGGAAGATGCAGGTGGTCTGATCAGCAAGTTTTCAGATGACACTAAGATTGGTGGAGTAGCTGATAGTGAAGGGGTCTGTCAGATATTACAGCAGAATATAGACAGACTGGAGAGTTGGGCAGATAAATGGCAGATGGAGTTCAATCCGGGCAAATGCGAGGCGATGCATTTTGGAAGATCAAATTCAAGGGTGAACAATACAGTAAATGGAAAAATCTGAGGGAAAATGAATGAACAGAGAGACCTGGGTGTTTAGGTCCATTGTTCCTTGAAGGTGACAACGCAGGTCAACAGGGTGGTCAAGAAGGCATATGGCATGAATTCCTTCATTGGGCGGGGTATTGAGTACAAGAGTTGGCAGGTCATGTTGCAGTTGTATAAGACTTTGGTTCGGCCACATTTCGAGTACTGTGTGCAGTTCTGGTCGCCACATTACCAAAAGGATGTGAATGTTTTGAAGAGGGTGCAGAGGAGGTTCACCAGGATGTTGCCTGGTATGGAGGGTGCTAGCTATGAAGAGAGGTTGAGTAGATTAGGATTATTTTCATTAGAAAGACAGAGATTGAGGGGGGCCCTGATTGAGGTCTACAAAGTCATGAGGGGTATAGACAGGGTGGATAGCAAAAAGCTTTTTCCCAGAGTGGGGGATTCAATTACGAGGGGTCATGAGTTCAAAGTGATAGGAGGAAAGTTTAAGGGAGATATGCGTGGAAAGTTCTTTACACAGAGGGTGGTGGGTGCTTGGAACACGTTGCCAGCGGATAGTAGACGCAGGCACATTAGCGTCCTTTAAGATATATTTGGACAGGTATATGGATGGGCAGGGAGAAAATGGACCCAGACCGTTAGAAAATAGATGACAAGTTAGACAGAGGATCTTATGGATGTGAGTTTGCTCGCTGAGCTGGAAGGTTAGTTTTCAGACGTTTCATCACCATTCCAGGTAACATCATCAGCGAGCCTCCGATGAAGCGCTGTGTTATGTCCCGCTTTCTATTTATCTGGTTAGGTTTCCTTGGGTTGGTGATGTCATTTCCTGTTCTTTTTCTCAGAGGATGATACATTGGCTCCAAATCAATGTGTTTGTTGATGGAGTTCCGGTTGGAATGCCATGCTTCGAGGAATTCTCGAGCGTGTCTCTTGTTTGGCTTGTCCTAGGATGGATGTGTTGTCCCAATCAAACAGGACAAATGGACAATCAAATGGACAAACAGGCAGAAAGCTAGCCACCAGGATACATGAACATCGACTGGCCACAAAAAGACATGACCCACTATCACTAGTATCCTTACATAGAGATGAGGAAGGACACCACTTTGATTGCAGAACAAGCCGTGCCCCTGGGGAAGCTGTTTCATTCCAGTCACAACTCTGACACCTACCTGGCAATGTGGACAATACTCAGCTGTGCCCAGTCCCCTAAGAGGAGAATAGTTACAATCTGACCAACTGCCACACCCTCAGTCTCACCAAGATCGTCGAATTGTTGGAAGTTGTTTTTGACAGAGCTGTCAGAGAGCACAGAAATAACCTGCTCAGTGTGGTTTCTGATGGGTCTCCATGTGGACATGGTGCTGTTGTGGAAATATCATTAGATTACTGATCCAGACCAGGCTAATGCTTTGGCAGCCAAGGGATGTTAAGAACAATTAACAAAATACCAAAATTTCAAACCTGGTGTCAGTAAAAGTGGGCCTTGAAGCCAACATCGATTGTAAAAACCAATGGGCTTCAACAATGTACTTTCAGGATGCAAATCTCCTGTGCTTTCCTTGTATGTCCTAAAAGTGACTCCAGACCCGTGTTGAACTCTTCAATGGTCTCTGAAACAGGACAGGCTGCAACATTACCTGCCAATTTTTATACTCAATGCCCAGGCCAATGAAGGCCGGCATGTCATATGCCTTGTTGACTACCTTTTCCACCTGCGTAGCCACTTTCAGTGACCTGTGTACCTGGACACCCAGATCCCACTGCCTATGGGTGTTCTTCAGGGCTCTGCCATTTACTGGATATTTTCCGTCTGGATGAGACCTTCCAAAATGCATTACCTCACATGTTTCCAGACAGAACTCCATCTGCCATCTCTCTGCCCAAGTCACCAACCTATCGATATTCAGCTTTGTCCTTTGACGGTCCTCATCACTGTCCGCAATTCCAACAACCTTTGTGTCATCAGCAAACTTACTAATCAGACCAGTTATATTCTCCTCCAAATTATTTATATATATATGTTACAGACAGCAAAGGTCCCAACACTGATTCCTGAGGAACGCCACACTTTTGATCTCAATATGACCCAAACTATCTACACACCCTTCCCCAGACTCATCTTCCACCACGCCCTTCTCCACGGTAAATACTGACACAAAGTGCTCATTTAATACCTCGCCATACTCCTCTGGCTCCACATATAAATTCCCTTCCCTGTCCTTGAGTGGGCCATCCCTCTGCCTGGCTACCCTCTTGCTCTTTGTATGTATATATGGGATTTTCCTTAATCTTGTTGGTCAATGACTTTTCATGACCCCTTGATAGCCGCCCTGACTCCTCATTTAAATTTCTTTCATCTTTCCTTCTCTTCTACCCTCTCTTCGTGTATTCCCAGCCTCCTGCCCTTAATAAATGCTTCCTTTTTCTTTTTAATTAGGCTCACAATATCTCCCATTATCCAAGGTTCTCTAAACTTGCCGTACTTTCCCTCATCCTTACAGTAACGTACTTGTCCTGACTTCCCAGCAACTTACACTTTCAAGCCTCCCACATACCAGATGTGAATTTGCCCTCAAACATCTGTCCCAATCTACATTCTTCAGTTCCTGCCTAATATTGTTATAATTAGCCTTTCCCCAATTTAACACCTTCACTCGATAACTACAACTATCATTATCCATCAGGACCCTTAATCTCACTGAATTGTGATCACAGTCTTTGAGCTATTCCCTTATTGAGACATCGACCAACTGGGCAGGTTCATTCCCCAATACTAGGTCCAGTACGGTCCCCTTCCAAGATGGACTGTCGACATCGTGATTTAAAAAGTCCTCCTGGATGCTCTTTACAAACTCTGCCCCATTCGAGCCCAAAGCACTAAGTGAGTCCCAGTCAATGAATGGGAAGTTAAAATCACCCACAACAACAACCTTGTACTTTTACATCTTGCCAAAGTCTGGCTACAAACCTGTTCTTCTATCTCCTGCTGACTGTATGGAGGCCTATAGTAAACCCCAAACATTGTGACTGCACCCTTCCTGTTCCTGAGTTCTAACCATATTGCCTCGCTGTATGAGCCATCCAAGGTGTCCTCCCATGGTACAGCTGTGATATTCCCCTTAGCAAGTAGTGCAACTCCCCCACCCATTATCTACCTGCCTCAATCCTGCCTGAAACACCTGTATCCTGGAACGTTAAGCGATCAATCCTGTCCCTCCCTTAAGCAAGTCTCTGTAATAGCAACAACATCATAGCTCTAAGTACTAATCCAAGCTCCAAGTTCTTCTGCCCTACCTGCCCTACACTTCTTGCATTGAAACAGGTGAACTTCAGTCTACTCCATCCGCTTTGATCAGCAACCATTCCCAGACTGTTCTTTCTCTGAGTCTTACTGGCCCTATTCTCCAGTTCCCTTTCAGTCCATTCACTTTGCATTGATTCCCACACCCCTGCCAAGCTAATTTCAATCCTCCTGAGTGACACCAGCAAACCTCCAAGCCAGAATATGCACCTAACATTTTCAAATCCCGAAACTTCAGCTTTCCTGAACCTCTGATACTGCCTGGCCTATTGTGATCATCCAACTCTCCACCTTGTTATCTCAGATTCCAGCATCGGCTGTTCCTACTATCTCTGAGGAAGTTCTGGAATGAAACCAGTTCACTTGATGACCATTGTCAGTACTGGCCTCTCCCTGGTGCATACATGGCACACTCTCTCAGTGTTGAAAATGCCTTCCTTTCCTTAGTTTATTTTCCTGGCTGATAAACCGTTATATCTCTGCACGGTCACAATGAACTGAAATTTTAATGTGCCCACACTGAATAGAAGCAGTTGACAATGTAATTGCACAATTTTCTGTACCACAGTCACAGTAACAGCAACACCACTATTGCTGCTGGAGTTGACAGGGGATGTTGGGGATGAGATGGCCTTGTGGAATTATTTCTAGACTATTAATCCAAGGATCCAGGTAATGACCCACACCCCAATTCAAATCCCGCCACGGCAGATTGTGGAATTTGAATTCATTGAAATACCTGGAATGATGAAACTATTACGCCATCATTGATCATTGGGAAAAAAAACACCTGGCACACTAATGGCCTTCAGGGAAGGAAATGTGCCGCCCTTACCTGGCCTGGCCTACATGTGACTCCAGACCAACAGCAATGTGGTTGACTCTCAACTGCCATTTGGAATGACCAAACCAGCCACTCAGTTATATCAATTACCACAAAGTCTCACAGAAATGACACAGGACAGACCTATTTACAGCAATACACAGCATGTGTACAGTAGAGATGCAAGAAAAAAGCTCATAAACACCTTCTCAAGGGCAACGAGGAAAGGGAAGTAAATGCTGGCCCAGCCAGTCACACCCACAAACCATGAATGCATAAAGAAGATGCCCACATTCAGGAAAGACAGACTGAGGTGACACAGCTTACTTTAAGCAGGACTCAGAAGTATATCTACATGGGCATGATGTTCAGGAATATGAGAAAAGGCAAAAAAAAGTAATTAATTTCACATTTTATTTCCATCCCACCTGATCATCAACAATCCCTTTTTTTGCTTATATTTTTCTCTCGCTGTCTCTTTCTCAAGTTATTCAACTCATTCTTTCCCCCTTCAAAACAAATATCCCTGTCACCACCATAAATCACAATATTTGCCAGCAGATTTCAGTTCTGATGTTTGTTCAGTCGACTTAAAATGTTAACTTCGCTTTTATTTCATCAGAGCCTGCCAAACTGTTCACTTTCCTCAGCACTTTGATTTATTTTTGTTTCAGATCTCTAACATACTTCTTTCTTTGGTTTTACTGTTTTTTGTTAAATAAATTTCACGGGATGACGAAATCGTTGGCAAAAGAAGCATTTGATGACCATCATTAATTACCTTTAGCTGTGACCATTCTACAAGGCAGTTTGAAGCCAAACACATTTTGTGGGTCTGAATTCACCCTTAATCCAGCCCGGGTAGTAACGTTAGATTTCTTTACCAGAGGAGATCAGTGAAATGAGATAGGTTTTTTTGACAAATTGCTGCTGGTTTTATGGTTGCTATTAGTGAATTTGGCCTTGGTTACAATTCTTGTCATTAGAATGAAAGTCCTACCACCAATTGTGGTAGGATTTGAAACAGTATCTATCGTGTAATAACCAGTGTCTCTGCATGACCTGCTGAGTGACTTAACTACTCTAACATGGTGTCCCTATCGCTAGTTACTTTGAAAATAAGAACAAGGGTGTGATCAAATTATTTGTAACTTCAAAGACTGGTCAGAAAACAGCTGGAACCATAAAGTCTTAATTTTACCAAGGCATTGATAATGTTTTATCCAGCCACAGCGCAGAGGCAGAGGGGGAGAGTGCAGATATTATGGAGCTGGTGTTTGACAAATTTGTTGATGGATACAATAGTAAGACATAAATCAAAAAACACCCTCAATGTTGTGTGCAAGCCTTGTTCTCAGACGCTTGTGAAGGATGAGTCTAAAATTCATGGACAATAAAGCGAGGTTTTAATTGAAACTGAAGATAGTTGTTGGCAGCTTTTCCAAATACAGGTAACAGAAACGGCAACAAAGTTGTATATGCCTTACAGCAGTAGTGACTGGACAGAGATAGAAAGGCTTACCAGGAACACCAACAACAGCGAGAATGGGATAGTAACCAGCCTGAATAATCATCAGTACACCTAGTATTCGAAGTGGTAACGTTGACCAAGATGCGGTAAGATAATAAAGACCCGAGGATAAACCCCTGCCCATTGTTGTCACATTCCAATCCCTTGCTCTCACATTCTGATCCATTGTTGTCACATTCCAGTCTATTGTTCTGAGATTCTGATCCATTGTTGTAACATTCCAGTCTATTGTTCTGAGATTCTGATCCATTGTTGTAACATTCCAGTCTATTGTTCTGAGATTCTGATCCATTGTTGTAACATTCCAGTCTATTGTTCTGAGATTCTGATCCATTGTTGTAACATTCCAGTCTATTGTCCTCAGATTCTGATCTCTCCACCCCCTCTCTCTGCAGCTGCCGATCCCTGTTAGTGCTGTCGCTGATGCTCCCGCTTATACTATGGGATAAGTCATTGAACAGATCGCCTTCGTTATAGGAGAGGGAAAGCTTTCTGTGACGCAGTTACAATCCATAGAGACTGACATCAATCAGAGTCACTGAACAAATAGTTCCAGTTAACCCCTTTCAATACACCTTCAGTGAACCTTTGGTTCACAATTGAAACTGGGCTGGATTGGATGTTAACATCGTTGGCTATTTGTCGTATATTCCATCACCAATTGCTCTAAAGATGTAGTGGTGAGGGAGAATGTTGGATGTTTTCATTTTGCAGGTTAAGTGGCTCTGCCTTGCTGTCCACGTGCAATGCTGTAACCACCTGCATCAATACACTACCTGCCCACAAAATAATGTCATTACTGTGCTGATTGTAGAAAAAAAATGCTGGAGAAAAATTGGGTTGGCCTTGCAGAGAAAGTGTGGATTTTTCACTGCTGTAATAAAACAACATTGTATGTTGAAGATACAAAGTTCTTCATTGCAGTTTATGTGCTTTAAAGCAGTAACATTTACATTTCTTGATTCAAGTGACCTAAACTAAAATCAAATGTGGTGTGTACGATGATGTTGTTCATTAAAGCCCATGGACGAAAGAGCCAGGGACAGAATGATTCTATGCGGGTGCAGCCATGAAAGGTCTGATATATTCTGAAGTACGAGCCAATGGCACTTGTTTGTCTGTTCCATCAACTGTGTTCAGAAAGTTTTTCAAAATAGCATCACTCACACAGTATGAGCACTTACTCAGCCTTGGACAGCCCAGCTGTCTCTGAAAACATCCAGGATTTTTCACATGGTCAGTGCAAGATTATTCCAGCTGTTTATCGCCATTATTTTAATGGAACCAATAAAATGGATACAGCTTTCTCTTCATTAGAATAAAGTATTTTAGCTGTTATGGTGTCATTCCTCAAAAGAAGAATAAACTCCTTCTTCCCATGTACACACTTTGAGAATGTATTTGTTTTCCTGCCAGTTCTTAATCCCCACTCCCCTCCAGTGCTGTTTCCATGATGTGGTTCCATGTTTGTGCCACTCAAATATGCATTTCCAAAGAGAATGGTTCTGTTTGAGCCAGGATTGTGAATGCTCACAAACTAATAGGCCATATTGACAGGGGGCTAAAATATTACTGATCCAACTGTACTGAAACCGATTCCTCAGCACCGTTTCACAGTCCTCAATTCCTGCAAAAGTCTATGTCATTATTCCAAAATATGTGGGCACCATTCAGGTTTAGCTGATGAATGGCTAACTAGAATAGTTCTTCAACGTTGTCCGGCAGGAGTTATCTCCAACAGGAGGAAATCCAAAAGCACTACCTTGATATTCAATGAGATAATCAACTTCTAGTGACAAATATCCTGTGTGTAACTATTCATCAGAAATTCATCAAAACATCGAGTCAGAAAGTTGTGAAGAATGGAAAGAGGCATCAGCTCACTTCATCCATACCAATTACATATACCCAATAAATCTTGTCCCATTTGCTAACTTTTGACCCATATCTTTCTAAACCTTTTCTAATCACATACCCATCTTTTCAAATGTTGTAATTGTACCAAACTCCATTACTTCCCCTTGCAGCTCATTCCACACACTCACCTCCCTCTGTGTGAAAAAGTTACCCCGGAGGTTCCTTCTAAATCTTTTCCAGCTCACCTTAAACTCGCACCCTCTAATTTTGGACTCCCCGACCCCGCTGACAACACCTTGTCTGGATACCCTATCTATTCTCCTCGTGATTTTATAAATCTCAGTAAGGTCACCCCTCAGCTTCTGAATCTCCAGGCAAAAGCCTATTCAGTTTCTCCCTGCAGCTCAAACTTTCCAACCGTGGCAACATTCTTATAAATCTTTTCTGAACCTTTTCAATTTTCACAACATCCTTCCGATAGCAGGGAAACGAGAATTGCATGCAATATTCCAAAAGTGGCCGAAATGGTGTACAGCCGCAACAGGACCTCCCAACAACTACACGCAATGCACTGGCCAATAAAGGCAAGTTGTACCAAATGCAACAGGAGAAGACTCCCAACTTTAAGGTCATTTAAATGGTCATTGGATAAACATGTGGATGATAATGGAATAGTGTAGTTTAGATGGGCTTCAGATTGTTTCACATTTCGACTCAACATCGAGGGCCGAAGGGCCTGTACTGTACTGTAATATTCCATGTTCTATGTTAAATGCTTTCTTTACTATCCTATCTATCTCTGAATCCACTTTCAAGGAACCAAGCACCTGCACACCAGGACTCATTGCTCAGCAATACTCCCCACGGCCTTACCATTTAGAGTACAAGTTCTGCCCTAATTTGATTTCCAAATGCAACACCTCGGATTTATTCAAATTAAATCTACCTACCATTCCTTGGTCCATTGTCCCATCTGATCAAGATCCCATTGTACTCTGAAGTTACCTTTTTCAGTGTCCACTACATTTCCAATTTGGTGTAATTCTAGCTGGAATTTTTCAAGGTCAATTAATGCCGGTCCAGCTACACTAAAATCCCAAATGAATTTAAAAAAAAGTCTGATTTTCCAGAAAAAAATATTGATCTATAGAGCTAATTGCTGTCTTTGAGGTTGTGGGAGATATTTGCAAAATGCAGTTCATGCATAATATGAAAGAAAAAGACAAATCACAGCTCACATCACAGATAATTAAAGATAACCCAGCATTTTTTGAAGCAGCTGGAGGAGCACTCAAAATGCCATGCCTAGTGGGTGTCGACTTCAAGATAAGTGTGATTAATGTAGTTTTGTTTTTTTTGATTGGAATAGACATGTTGAGCTGAAGGTCCTGTTTTTATGCTGAATGACTCTCTGACCTTAATTTTTGAAAACAGAAAAAGCAGTCTCACAATTTCCATAATATGCCAGCTTTTGTGCTCCTGAGATGCTGTTTGGCCTGCTGTGTTCATCCAGCTTCACACTTTGTTATCTTAGATTCTCCAGCATCTGCAGTTCCCATTATCTCTGATCACAATTTCCATATGTTGTGAGCATCAAGTGATGAGGATTACAATCTCCAAGACCACACAGCATCCTGGCTTGAATTTATATCATTGTCCATTCACTGACACTTCTTCAGAATCCTGAACGTCTCCATGAAACATATGTCAGTGTCCCTGGTTTTCACCATCATATTCTGAATGGAAATTAGACAGAGGCAATAAATACTGGTCTTGCCAACAAAAGTCATCTCAACAGTACAAATAAAAGTAATCTGTACTATTAAAGACATATATTCAGGCCAACCTGTTTACTAAAGCAGTTTTATTGAGATTTTAACATTGTTCTATGTCTCTGATCTTCCTGAAAAACCATGAAGCTTTCCTGAGTATTTTCATAGTGTCGTTTAAAAATCGTATTTGGAAGTTCTACCCATCATTCTGAAAGGCAGCGCCTTCGTGGCCATTTGAAAACTTGGATCAGGAGTAAGTGATTAGAAAAATCAAACCAAGTCCGCCATGCGGTGAGCTCTTGAATGATGTGGCCTCAAATAAACGTTCCTCTCCACCCCTTATAACATTGGTGTGTTATTCTTAGTCAAGAATCTGCCTGCCTCTCCCTTAAGAATATTCAATGATTTATCCTCCATCTCTCTCTGGGAAGACTTACATAAGCACACAATCCTTTGAAAGGTAAAAGAAATCAGTCACCATTGTCTAACTGAGATATTCTCCAGTTTATAGTCCATCCACTGGTGGTAATCTCTTGCACAAATAGAAATAATGTTTCAGCATTCAACTTGAAAAGACTGCTCGGAATATTTTGCATTTAGACAAGATCATGTTTCATTCGCTGAAAGTTCAATAAATCCAGGGCCAGTCTGGTCATGATTTCCTCTGAAGATAAATACTTCTCAAAGGAATCACTTCAGTCAATCATCTCTGGATGGCTTTGGATTTCATCATGCACACAGTCTAATACAGTCTCACCATTACCCTGGAAAAGTGTCCAAAAACGGCCCTCTTCGGCCTTGAAACTGCTCGACCATGTCCTGCAGCAAGGTACTACAGCCACATCACCTTTCTTAGTACCTGCCCACGGAACCAGATCATCCCCAATGGACTACAGTCCACATTCAAGCCTTCCCAATTTGGCCCCAAACGTGACAATGTCTACATCCAGAACGTTAAGACACTTCAGAAGTGTTTCTCCCTACGACTCCTGAAACACACACTCGCAGCAATGCGTCGGCAACTCCAGGCACTGTAATCCAGCATAACTCAGCTCACAGCCTCCCTCTCTCAGACATGCAAAGGAACTCTCCTGTTTTTTATTCTTTGTGGCATCCAGAACCTGAACTCACAATTCTACTCAGCTTTAGTGGGCACTAAAAACCATAAGTACAGTGAACTTACTGGTGCTCACCATCCAAAACGGGTAACCTACATCTCCCAAAACCCCAACCCTGCCCAGGAACTCCCTGACAATATGCCCACCAGCACTGGCCATATGGCCACTCTCGGAGCAACCAGGGATGACGTTACATCGTCCGCCACCGGATACACTGTTTCCGGGACAGCGAATGCCACAGCTGCCATTTCCGAGTCCAACACCACAGAAACTGAGGAGACTCCTGCCGTCACTGTTGCTGCCTCCTCCGACACCACTCCTCCCACCACCAAGGCAAACGGTGCTCCACCCACCACCGGTGCAACTCCGCCCATGCCAATGCAACTCTGCCCACTGCCGACGCAACTCCACCCACAACCATATCCAACGTCACTCTGCTCACAGCCAGCAGCTCCAGAGGAGACAGAAATACTGAGCCCTGTCGAGTCTTCACCATCCCCACAGACCTCCCCCGTACTTAGGGCAAACGATCAGTCCCCAGTAAAGGGCTCACCCTTGTCCCCCTCCACCCACACGTCAGTCAATTAGGTCACGCTTGGACGTTGAGTAGTTTTTCCGCTGCCACTGCCTCCATGCTTACTTCTCTAACCGTGAGCCTAACCCTCCCTCTGCTGACCCCTTCATTCACCTCCAATGCACCCACTCCTCCTGGGCACCATCCCAAGGACTCCTACCCTCCCTCGACCTCTTCATCGCCAACTGCCATCGTGAGATCAAACGCCTCAACCTCTCCAACCCTTGCACCCACTCCACCCTCTTCCCTGCAGAACGTGCAGCATTCCACTCCAATCCCAACCTCACCATAAAACCCATGGACAGGGGAGGCGCAGTTGTGGTATGGCACACTGACCTCTACATCGCTGACGTTACACACCAACTCTCCAACACCACCTCCTACTGCCCCCTTAATCATGACCCCACGCCCAACCACCAAACCATCATCGCCCAAACCATCCACAACCTCATCACCTCAGGTGACCTCCCACCCACAGCCTCCAACCTCATCATTCCCCAACCCTGCAACAGCCGCTTCTATCTCCTTCCCAAAATCCACAAACCTGCCTGCCCTGCTCGACCCATTGTCTCTGCCTGCTCCTGCGCCACCGAACTGGAATTCATTTTATCACCCTTAGCCCAGTAACTCCCTACCTACGTCTGTGACCCCACCCACGCTCTCTATTTCCTACAAAACTTACAATTCCCCAATCTCCAACACCTCATCTTTACCATGGACGTCCAGTCCCTATACACCCGCATTTCCCATACAGATGGCCTAACGGCCATCCGCTTCTTCCTATCCCACAGACCCAACCAGTGACCTCCGGTGACACCCTCATCCGCCTTGCCAAACTCGTCCTCACCCTCAACAACTTCTCTTTCAATTCCTCCTACTACCTACGGACAAAGCGGGTGGCCTGGGTACCTGCATGGACCCAAGCTGTGCCTGCCTCTTTGCAGGTTACGTGGAACAATCCCTCTTCCATACTTACGAAGGCCCTAAACTCTACCTCTTCCTCCATTACAAAGATGACTATATCGACGCCACCTCATGCATCCACGAGGAGCTCAAACAGTTCATATACTTCATTGACACCCTCCATCCCACCTTTAAGTTCACCTGGACCATCTCTAATGCCTCTCCCTCTTTCCTGGACCTCTCTGTCTCCATCTCCAGCACCCACCCAGAAACCAATATACATTTCAAGTCCACTGACTCCCACAGCTACCTGGAATACACCTCCTCCCACCCACCTTCCTACAAAAATGCCATCCCCTCTTCCCAATTCCGCCGCATCTGCTCCCAGGATGAGGAATTCCACCCCCTGCACATCTCAGATGTCCTCGTTTTTCAAGGAACTCAACCTCCCCCCACTCAGTGGTCAAGAACTCCCTCAACCGTGTCTCCCACATTTTGCACAACTCATCCCTCACACCCCGTCCCCACCCTTATCTGCTTTCCGGATGGATTACTCTCTCTCTCTGTGACTCTCTTGTCCGTTCCACACTCTCCTCTAGCCCCACCACACCCGGCACTTTTCCCTGCAACTGCAGAACGTGCTCCAGCTGCCCCTAACCCTCCCCCCTCACCTCGATCCCAGGCCGCACATCTGCTAATGTGGTTGACTGCATCCGGTGTTCCCGTTGTGGCTCTGCTGCATCGGAGAAACCAAGCGGAGGCTTGGGGACAACTTCGCAGATCACCCATGCTCGGTTCACACTCAACAACTTCACCTCCCATTCTGCAAATGACATGTCCATCCTGGGCCTCCTGTAGTGTAACAACGATGCAACCTGAAGATTGCAGGAACAGCAACTCATATTCCGCTTGGGAACCCTGCAGCTCAATGGTATCAATGTGGATTTCACAAGCTTCAAAATCTCCCCACCACCACTGCATCTCAAAACCAGCCCAGCTTGTCTCCGCCTCCCTAACCTGTTCTTCCACTCACCCGTCCCCTCCTCCCACCTCAAGCTACACCCCCATTTCTTACCTACTAACCTCATCCTGACCGCTTGACCAGCCCATCCTTCCCGACTGACCTATCCCCTACCTACCCCCCCCCCCACCTGCACTCACCTTTACTGGCTCCATCCCAGCCTCCTCCCCACCTATCTTCTCCTCCGCAGTAGCAGCTACGCACTGATGATGCCTTCTCCACTGGAGACGAAATGTTTGCAATTCATTTGCCAAACTCGGCGAACAAACCAACAGCCATCTACCTTCACCTCTATCCATTTTCAGTCCGCTCCCCGCTTCTGACGGAGTGAACACAGTTGACGTTTCGGGTCCGGTGATCCTGCTTAGAAATGGGCCCCGCCCTTGTCCTCTGATTGGTTGGAGAAGCATTTCCGGTGTCTTTTCTGTCCCGCCTCTTGCTTGCTATTGGTCGTGAGATGTCAAACCGGCGTATTCAGCTATGGAGCATGCGTACTGGGAGGGATATCCGGAATGAAACGGTCCTCTGTGAGAGCCACAAGCGGTGAGTACAGGTTAAAGCGGAGGGCACCTTCGGTGCTGTATTCCAGAAAGAGGGCTGCGTGACAGCTCAGTTTAGGACTCAAACAGGGGTCTTCTGGTGCTGCCTGTAGGTTGCAGAGAGCCTCAAGCTTCCTCCCTGAAATAGGCCTAGGCTGCCCTGTGAGAGGGAAAGTCCTGTCGGCTTTTACCCTGTCAAGCCACTTCAGAATGTGATGACAGCAATGAGAGGTGTTCTCAGTAAAGCAGAACTCCAATGTGCACTCACTGGTTAGAGGTCTTTCCACTGTGTCCTGTGTTAGCACCCTCGCTGAGTTTTTAAAAGTAATTTTTGGCTTGAATCTGACAGTTGAACGGTGACGTCTGGATTGTGAGCAGCAGTTGTGCTAAAAAAAATACAAAATCAATTATTGGTTCCTGAGGCCAGGCCTGGAAGTTAATTGCAGGGTGTTTATTATTCAAAAACTGTGTCGACTCTTTTGGCCATTAATAAGGTCAGCATCTGAAAACTGGTGCCAGCAAGTCTGGGAGAGAATGTGGTCAAACAGAAGGACTTTAAAACTGGGCCAAATGCACATGTTTGACGCTGAGCTGGCTGCTGGTGTGACAGAGGCTCAGAGAAAGACCACAGACTGGAGGGAGAGAGCTGAACAGGGTGCGACCGTGTGGTTTGGATATTGGGGTTATTCTTCGCCCATCCCCCCACCACAAAATCCAGCCAGTTATTTCTCTCATTGTCCCTCTTCCCCCACTTTACCCACTTCTGTACCTCCAACCACTATCCCACCCCTCGCTTCCCCCAGTATCAGCAAACTTCCAAAGATATTTCTGACATACTATGTTGCTTTTCTCAGGGCATTCAACAACTTGAAAACTGGATTGAAAGTGAGAGACAGAGCAGCCACTGCAGAAGCTTCCAAAATCACTCTGCACCTTCTTGAACTGCTGCAATCTGCTTAGTGAAGCAGCTCCCATGTTGCAATTTGGTCAGGAGTTATAGGATTTTCTTCCAGTGGTGATAAAGTCGTGCTGTTTTTCTGTGTCAGTTGTCGTCATTTTGTTCTTATATTCCACCCTCAACAGAATAGAAACATAGAAAATAGGAACAGGTGCAGGCCATTGTAGCTTTTGATCCTTCTCCGCTAGTCACTTTGATCATGGTTGATCATTCTACTCAGCCTCTTCCCACTTTAGAGCCAGACCCTTTGATCCCTTAAGCCCCGACAACTACACATATCATCATCTTCTTGGAAACATCCAGCGTTCGGCCTTAACTGCTTTCTGTGGCAGCAAATTTCATAGGGTCACCAGTCACTGTATTTTTTTTTGATTTCCTCATTTCAATCCTTTAACAGCCTAGTCCATGCCTCTAAGCTCCGACTCCCTGGTCATTGACAACATCCTTCCTGTATTTACCTAGAATTTTATTGGTTTCTGTGAAATCATTCCTCGTTCTTCTAAACTCCTGTGAATGTCATCCTAACCAATCCATCCTATCCTTATATGTAAGTCTTGCCATCCCAGGAATCAGTCTGATCAACTGTTGTGAACAGCCTCCATAGCCAGAAGTTCCTTCCTCAGATAAAAATTCCAAATTTACACATACCATCCCAGGTGTGTATTCTCATTAAGATCCTGTACAATTTCAGTAAGACATCCCTGCTCCTGTACTCAAATGCTCTAACTCTGCAGGTCAAAATTCCATTTGCCTTCTTCACCCCCGGCTACACCTGTATCCTGACTGTCAGTGAATTGTGTTTTCCTAGTTTTGTAATCCAACTGGATAATCTCAATCTGAGACACATTTCTAATTTAAATAACTAATTGATTGTATGAATACCTGGGATCCACCATGGACCACAGTACCACACTGGTCACTGGTTGGCATACAAGAAATGACTGTTTAGTCTGACTGTTTCTGTGTGCCAAACAGTTCTGTATCCCTGTGAATACCCAATCTCTCATGCTTTAAATTGACGTGCTAATCTCTTCTGTGGGACCTTTTGAATGCCTTCTCAAAGCCGACATAAGCAACATCCACTGCCTTTTCAACTCTAAATGTTGCATTCTTGAAACATTCCGGCAGTTTTGTCCAACATGATTTCCCTTTCGTAAATCCATACTGACTGTAACTCTGTCCCTGTTTTCCTGTGTTAGGCTAAGGTTTATAGTTCTCAGGCTTCTCCCACATCCCTTCTAAAACAAAGGGATAATATCAGCCACTCTCCAGTCATCTCACACCCACCCATATTTATAGATGATACGAATATTTCTGCAATTTCCTCCCTTAATTCCCACAATGTCCTGGAATACACTAGATCAGGTAATGGAGATTTATCCACATTTATATTTTCTGAGAGATTTAGCACTTCGTCTCATCTAATGTGAACTATTTTCAAAATATCAAAAATTTATTTCTGAGTTCTTTAGCCTCCTTCGTTACAACTTGTCCATGCCGACCAGGCTTCCCAAACTGAACGAGTCCCACTTGCTTGAGTTGGGTCCATATCCTTCTCAGCCTTTCCTATTCACGTACCTGTACAAATGTCTTTTAAATATTGGAAGTGTACCTGCATCTACAACTTCCTTTGGCAGTTCATTCCACATAGAAACGACCCTCTGTTTGAAACAGCTCCCCCTTCCTGCCCTTTAAATCTTTCTCCTCTCCCTTTAAAAAATACCCTCTAGTTTTGGACTCCCCTATCCAAGGAGAAGACCCTTGCTGTTCACATTATACACCTCATGATTTTATAAACCTCTCTAAAGTCACTGCTCAATCTCCTATTTTCCAGTGAAGTCCCAGTCTCTCCTCATAACTCATACCCTCCAGTACTGGTAACCTATAGACTGTAAGTGTAGCATGAAGCCACCCAGAGTAGAAAGTTAATCCAGCCACGAGAAGCATCACCTACCCTCCATCTCTTTGGCCCTTCGTCAAATAGTCTGGCAAAAGCAACTGTCCGGCTTCATACATGGAGAGTGAACGTTTCAGCTGGTTTTCTCCAGCCCCCGAGTCTTGAAATACCTCACGTGAATGAAAAGGGATCTTCCATTCACCTTATCTGTACTCTTCATGACTTTATAAACATATAAGTCCACGCCTCCAATTCTTAGACTGCAGTGGAAAAATGTCCCAAACCGATCAAGCCTCTCCTTAGGACTCAAAGCCTCCGTTCCTGGCAACATCCTGATAAATCTTTTCTGAACCCTTCCAAGCATGATGATATTCTTCGTATGACAGGAGATCTGAAGTAGACACATTATTCCAGAAGAGGACTCACTGATGTTCTGCACAACATCAACATACCGTCCCAACTCCTATACTCAAAAGGTCTGAGCAGTGAAGGCAAGCAGGCTAAACACCGACTGAACCACCCTTTCTACATGTGACGCCAACCTCACAGAATTAAGGGCCTGAACCCTGAGGTCTCTCTCTTCGACAAAACTAACCCCAAGGCCCTACTTTTAATTGTACGAGTACAGATCTTGTTTGTTTTACCAAAATGAAATACTTCGCCTTTATCCAAATTAAACGCCACCTGCCATTCCTCAGCCACTTAACCCTATAAATCAAGATCTCTTAGTAATCTTGGACAGCCTATTTCACTGTCCACTATCCTGCCTATTTTGGTGTCATCTGCAAACTTACTGACCATGTCTCTACTATTCTCATCTAAATTGCTTTTTTATATAAAGTCAAACAAAATTGGAGGGAGCACTGATCCCTGTGGAACACTTCTGGGAACAGGCCTCAGGTCTGATAAACAACCCTCCACCACCAGTCCCTGTGTCCTGTCACAAAGCCATATTTGTATCCAGTTGACAAGCCTCCCCCCGCGAGTCCCAGACGATCTAACTTCCTACTTAGTCCACCTTGTGGAACCTTGTCAAAGACTTTACTCTTGTCAAAATAAACTACATCGACCACTCCGCCCGCAATCATCTTCTTTGCTCCTTCTCCAAAAAACTCAATCAACTAATCATTCCTTGACTCTCCAAATACATAAATTCTACCTTTCACAATTACCTTCAACTACGCACCCAAAACTGAAGTCAGGCTCACAGGTCTGTATTTCCCAGGCTTCTCCTTATATCCCTTAAATGAAGGCACAATTTTAGTCACTCTCCAGTCATCTGGCACCTCACCCGTAATTATAGATGATACAAATATTTCTGCAAAGGGGCCCCATGTTTTCTCTTTAACTTCCCATAACATGATTTGATGCACTAGAGCAGGACCTGGAGGTTTAAAGTCAGAGTGTAATACAGCATGGAAGCAGGCCCTTCGGCCCAAACTGGTCCATGCTGACTACGGTGTCCACTCCGCAATTTCTAACTGCCTGCATTTGGTCCATATCCCCCTCTAAACACTTTCCATCCATGTACCTACCCAAATGTGTTTTAAACATTGCTATTGTGCCTGTCTCAACCACTTTCTCTGGCAACCCATTCCCAATATGCACCACTGTCTGTGTGAAGAAGTTGCCCCTCACGTCCTTCTGAAATCTGCCCCCTCTCAATCTATACACTCCAGTTTTCCATTCCCAATCCCTGGGAAAAGGGCTATATGCATTCATCCTATCTATGCCCCTCATGATTTTATTCACCTCAGTAAGGTCAGCCCTCATTCTCCTCCATTCCAAGGAATGAAGTCCAATCCTGGCCAACCTCTCCTTAGAACTTGCATACTATTCCTAGCAACATCCTTGTAACTCCTCTTTGCACATTTTCCAGTTTAACTATGCCTTTCCTGTAACAGGGTGACCAAAACTGTACACACACTGCAAGTGTGGCCTCACCAATGACCTGCACATCTTTAACATAACATCTCAACTCTTAGATGCGATGCATTGACCGAAGAAGGCCAGCATGCTAAATGCTTTCTTCACCACCCTGTCTACCTGTGATGGTGCTTTCCACCAACTCTGTACTTGTGCTTCTCGGTCTCTCTGCTCTACAATATTCCTCAGAACCTTACCATTCACTGTATAACTCCGACCTTGGCTTAACTTTCCAAAGGCGAACACCTCACGCTTAGCTGTATTGAATTTCATTTGACAATCCTCAGCCCACTTCCCCATCTGATCACAATCCACCTGTAATTTTTGATACCTCAGCGATTCCTCTTAAGTTTGCAGATGATACAAAGTTACTAATCATGCCATATACGTTCACATCCAGATCATTTATGTAAGGGACAAATAACAAAGATCCCAGTATCGACCCCCGTGGCACACCATTAGCCACAGGCCTCCAGTCCAAGAACCAACCTTCAGCCATCACGCTATGCTTCCTACCATCGACCCAATTTCGAATCCCATGAGCTAGCTCTCCCTGGATCCCACACAACCGAACCTTCATGACTAGGCTGCCGTATGGGACCTTGTTAAATGCCTTACTAGAGTCCATATAGACAGCATTCGCTGCCCTAACCTCATCAATCCTCTTGCTTACCTCCTCAAAAAACTTGAACAGATTTGTCAGACATGATTCCTGTGCACAAATCCATGCTGACTATCCCTCATCATATCTTGAATATCCCAGCTTTGGTTGATTGACTCCCTGAATATCATCTTCAATACCTTGTCTACCACTGGTTCGCTGGTCTGTAGTTCCCTGGCTGGTCTTTGCTACCTTTCTTAACCAATGGGACAACATTAGCCACCCTCCAGTCTTCTGGAATTTCAGTCGTGAGAAAAGATGAAGGGAAAAATTTCTGCAAGGGTCTCTGCAATTTCTTCCCCAGCCTCCCACAGTGTCCAAAGATGGACTTCATCAGATCCAGTGGACTTATCAACCTCAACGTGCTTTAAGGCTGCAAACGCCACCTCAATGGTCCAAAACATCCCCACTTGCTTCCCTTGTTTCCTTTGCATCCATGATTCTCTGCTTCGTAAACACTGAGGAGAAATATTCATTAAAAATCTCCCCCATCTCCGTGAACTGTTTTCAAACCAAAATATTTCTACCCCTGATTTGTCCCACCTCCATTTCTTTCTCAACAGTAAAACCTGATGCAATATATTCCTTTCAAATCTCTCTCCTCTCCTGATGCTCAACACAGAGTTGACCTCTTTCATCTTCATGGAGCCCTGCTTGCTCTCTCGGTGCTCTCTTGCTTTTAATGCACTTGCAGAAACTCTTCGAATTATTCTTAATCTTATCAACCAAGGCAATTTCATGTTGCCTTTTTGCCATCCTGATCTCCTGTTTAAGAATGCTCCTGACACCGATTACACTTTCAAGAGATTCATTTGAGCCGAGTTTTTATTTATATCTACGAATTTATATATTTTTATCCGTGACTAAAACCTGAGTATCTTTTTTCACCCATTGTTCTCTAATCCTACCAGCCTTACCTTTCACTCTTAGAGACATAATGACTCTGAATTGTCACATTTTTGAAAGCCCCCCCACACTTATCAGACATCCCTCTACCTGCCGTCTACTCATGTCAACTTTTGAAAGTTATAAAAACAGAAGCTGCTGGAAAAGCTTAGCAGGTCTGGCAGTATCTGTGAAGGACAAATCAGAGTTAATGTTGTGGGTCTGTTAATCCTTCCTCAGAAGTGTTGGAAGTTCTTTTCTCCTAGCATTAAAATTTGCCTTACTCCAATTGAAGCATTTACTTTTTCTGGAAGGCATATCCTGTTCCATAATTGTTTTAAAACTGACAGTAATTCTGTCACAAGACTCAAAGTTTCCCTGTACTGTCACTTCAGTCACTTGCTAAGCCTTTTCTTTTCATAGGAACATCGATTTTATGGATAAAGAGAAAATACTTTAACGCATTTCAGAAAATACTCACCATCTAAACCTTTCACACTATGGCAGCCCCAGTAAATGTTTGGAAACTGAAAATTACCAACTATTATAACCTTATTCTTACACATATCTGAGATCTCTCTGCATATTTGTTCCTCAATTTCCCTCTGACTATTCGGAAACATATGGTACCATCCCATCAGATGATTGTTCCTTTCTTATTTCTTATTTCTAATTTCAACATAAGTTTTCATGGGATGATTTTTCAGAAACATCTCTTCTAGTGATAGCAGCAATGTTTTCCTTATTTAAAAAAAGTTCCTGCAATTGGCCCATATTCGCTCTAAACCATTCAAATTCATGTCCTTATCTGAATGTTTTTCAAACATCGTAACTACCCACATCCATCACTTCCTCTGGCAGTTCATTCCACACACTGAACACTCGATAAAACGAAAAAATGCCCGTCATGCCTTTTCTAAAATCTTTCTCCTCTCATTTTAAAAATAAGCCCCTGGTTTTGAAATCCCCCACCTGAGGGAGAAGACCTTTGTTATTACTTATCTGTGTGTCTCATTATTTTATTAAACTGACATAAGGTCATCCCTCAACCTCTTACCTTCCCGTGAAAGAAGTTCCCGCCAATCCAGCGTATTTTTAGAACTCAACCCTTCCATTCCTGGCAATATCCTGGTAAGTTTTTCCAAACCCACTCCAGTTTAACAATATTCTTCCCAAAACAGGATGACCAGAGCAGCACACAGTCCTCCAGGAAGAGGACTCGCCATCATCACTTCCCAACTCCTGAGCAATGAAGACAAGTGTGCTAAATGCCTTCATAACCACCCTGTCTACCTGTGATGCAAATTTCAAAGAATGATATACCTGAAACCCGAGGTTTTCTCCTGATCTGCAACACTATCCAGAGCCCAACCCTTAATTGTGCAAGTCCTGCCTTTGCGAAGTATTGCGTTGTGGTAAAACAAACATTTATCCAAATAAAATTCAATCTGCCATTCCTCAGCCCATTGCCCCAATTGATTAAGATCTCTTTGAAATGCAGAAAGCTACGAGGCCATCTCCCTTGTTATGACAACAAATAATCATCAATGAAAAGATGTTCACTTCATTTGTACAAGGAAGGGGTCAGACCAAATCTCGAATACCACATGCAGGTTTTGGTCTTCTGTTCGTTTATTCAAAGTGGCTCAGAGGAGGTTTACAAGATTGAAACCCGGAATCAGTGGGTTGTCTGATGAAGATGGATTGGGCAGGAAAGAGGGAAAAGGATTTGTCAGGAGCTGCTGATTAAAACAGGAAACTGATGTGAGCCAGGATATAGGGTGTAGTGAAGTAGAGTCTGTTTGGGTTGAGCTGAGAAACACCAATGGACAGAAAATGACCTTAGTGCTGCATATGGACCCCAAGCTGCAGTAATATTGGGGAAGGCATTAGGGTGGAATTGAGAGATATAAGGCATAAAGTTATGGCTTTAATTACAGGTGACTGCAACCTACTTATAAATTGCCCAAATCACAACTGTCGCAGTACAGTGGAGGAGGAATCCTTGGTGTCTATATGGTACAATTTTATGAATCAACATGTTGAAGAAGCAGATGGATATTGTATAATGAGGATGGAATAATTGACAATCGAGTTGAGTACGGGCCCTTAAGGATGAGTGACCACAATAGGATAGAATTCTTCACCAAAGCTGAAGGGTGATATTGTTGTTTTTGAGACTTGGGTCCTGTATTTAAATGAAAGAAGTTAAAACGGTATGAGGCACGAGCCAGTTGTGATAAATGGTGAATCAGTGTTTAAAAACCAATAAAATCCCAGGTAAATACAGGAAGGATGTTGTCAATGACCAGGGAGTCAGAACCTAGGGGCATGGGCTAGGCTGTTAAGGATTGAAATGAGGAAATTTTAAAAAAATAGAGTCTGGTGACCCTGTGAAATTTGCTGCCACAGAAAGCAGTTAAGGCCGAACACTGGATGTTTCCAAGAAGATGATATGTATAGTTGTCGGGGCTTAAGGGATCAAAGGGTCTGCCTCTAAAGTGGGAAGAGGCTGAGCAGAATGATCAACCATGATCAAAGTGACTAGCGGAGAAGGATCAAAAGCTACAATGGCCTGCGCCTGTTCCTATTTTCTATGTTTCTATTCTGTTGAGGGTGGAATAACAACAAAATGACGACAACTGACACAAAAAACAGCACGGCCTTATCACCACTGGATGACGATCCTATAACTCCTTACCAATTTGCAACATGGGAGCTACATCACCACGTGGATTGCAGCAGTTCAAGAAGGTGCAGAGTGATTTTGGAAGCTTCTGCAGTGGCTGCTCTGTCTCTCACTTTCAATCCAGTTTTCAAGTTGTTGAATGCCCTGAGAAAAGCAACATAGTATGTCAGCAATATCTTTGGAAGTTTGCTGATACTGGGGGAAGCGAGGGGTGGGATTGTGGTTGGAGGTACAGAAGTGGGTAAAGTGGGGGAAGAGGGACAATGAGAGAAACAACTGGCTGGATTTTGTGGTGGGGGGATGGGCGAAGAATAACCCCAATATCCAAACCACACGGTCCCACCCTGTTCAGCTCTCTCCCTCCAGTCTGTGGTCTTTCTCTGAGCCTCTGTCACACCAGCTGCCAGCTCAGCGTCAAAGATGTGCATTTGGCCCAGTTTTAAAGTCCTTCTGTTTGACCACATTCTCTTCCAGACTTGCTGGCACCAGTTCTCAGATGCTGACCTTATTAATGGCCAAAAGAGTCGACACAGTTTTTGAATAACAAACATCCTGCAATTAACTTCCAGGCCTGGCCTCAGGAACCAATAATTGATTTTGTATTTTTTTTTAGCACAACTGCTGCTCACAATCCAGACGTCACCGTTCAACTCTCAGATTCAAGCCAAAATGATTTTTTAAAAACTCAGCGAGGGTGCTAACACAGAACACAGTGGAAAGGCCTCTAACCAGTGAGTGTACATTGGAGTTCTGCTTTACTGAGAACACCCCTCATTGCTGTAATCACGTTCTGAAGTGGCTTGACAGGTTAAAAGCTGACAGGACTTTCCCTCTCACACGGCAGCCTAGGCCTATTTCAGGGAGGAAGATTGAGGCTCTCTGCAACCTACACGTAGCACCAGAAGACCCCTGTTTGAGACCTCAACTGAGCTACCATGCAGCCCTCTTGCTGGAATACAGCACCGAAGAGTCAGTGAGCTTGAAATGGATATTGGTTTCTCAGTGGTTGCCGGCGATGGAGACAGAGAGGCCCAGGAAGGAGGGAGAGGCATTAGAGATGGTCCAGGTGAACTTAAGGGCGGGGTGGAAGGTTTGAGCTCCTCATGAATGCATGAGGCGGCATCGATGTAGTCATCAATGTATTGGAGGAAGAGGTGGAGTTTAGGGCCCATGTAAGTTTGGAAGAGGGATTGTTCCACATAACCTACAAAGAGGCAGGCACAGCTTGGGTCCATGCAGGTACCCATGGCCACCCCCCTTGTGTGTAGGTAGTGGGAGGAATTGAAAGAGACGTTGAGGGTGAGGACGGTTTCAGCAAGACGGATGAGGGTGTCGGCGGAGGGGAACTGGTTGGGACTGCGGGATAGGAAGAAGCGGATGGCCTTTAGGCCATCTGTATGGGGAGTGCGGGTGTATAGGGACTGGACGTCCATGTCAACAATGAGGTGTTGGGGACTGGGGAATTGTAAGTTTTGCAGGAGTTGGAGAGTGTGGGTGATGTCACAGACATAGGTAGGGAGTTCCTGCGCTAAGGGTGAAAAAATGAATTCCAGGTAGGTGGAGATAAGTTCGGTGGGGCAGGAGCAGGCAGAGATAATGGGTCAACTAGGGCAGGCAGGTTTGTGGATGTGGGAAGGAGATAGAAGCGGACGTTGCAGGGTTGGGGAATGATGAGGTTAGAGGCTGTGGGTGAGAGGTCACCTGAGGTGATGAGGTTGTGGATGGTTTGGGCGATGATGGTTTGGTGGTCGGGTGGGGGGTCATGATCAAGGGGGCAGTAGGAGGTGGTGTTGGAGAGATGGCGTGTAAGCTTAGCGATGTAGAGGTCAGTGTGCCATACTACAACTGCGCCTCCCTTGTCAATGGGTTTTATGGTGAGTTTGGGATTGGAGTGGAGGGCTGCACGTTCTGCAGGGAAGAGGTTGGAGTGAGTGTGAGGGATGGAGAGGTTGAGGCGTTTGATGTCACGATGGCAGTTGGCGATGAAGAGATCAAGGGAGGGTACGGGACCTTGGGATGGTGCCCAGGAGGAGGGGGTGCATTGGAGTTGAATGAAGGGGTCACTAGAGGGAGGGTTAGGCTCACGGTTAGAGAAGTAAGCATGGAGGTTTAGGCGGCAGAAAAACTACTCAACATCTTAGCGTGACCGGTATTGATTGAAGTGTGCGTGGAGGGGACAAAGGTGAGCCCCTTACTGAGGACTGACCGTTTGTCCTCAGTAAGGGGGAGGTCTGTGAGGATGGTGAAGACTCGACAGGGCTCAGTGTTTCTGTCTCCTCTGGAGCTGCTGGCTGTGGAGGCTGTGGGTGGAGTGACATCGGTGACGGTTGTGGGCGGAGTTGCGTCGGCGGTGGGCGGAGTGCCATTTGCGTTGGTGGTGGGAGGAGCCGGGTAGGAGGAGGCAGCAGCGGTGATGGTAGGAATGTCCACAGTGTCTGTGGTGTTGGACTTGGAAATGGAGGCGGTGGCATTTGCTGTCCCGGAAACGGTGTATCCTGCGGCAGAGGATGTGACGTCATCCCTGGTTGCCAGAAGAGTGGCCACATGGCCAATGTTGGCGGGCACATTGTGGGGAAGTTCTTAGGTAGGGTTGGGGTTTGGGACGTGGAGGAAGCCCGTTTTGGGTTGTAGGCACCAGGAAGTTTACTGTACTTACGGTTTTTTGTCTCCACTAAAGCTGAGTAGAATTGTGAGTTCAGGTTCTGGATCCTACGAAGAATAAAAAACAGGAGAGGTCCTTTGCATGTCTGAGAGAGGGAGGCTGTGAGCTGGGGTAGGCTGGATTGCAGTGCCTGGAGTTGCCGTCACATTGCTGCGAGTGTATGTTTCAGGAGTCGCAGGGAAAAATGCTTCTGAAGTGTCTTAATGTTCTGGATGTAGACATTGTCACGCTTGGGGACAAATTGGGAAGGCTTGAATGTGGACTGTAGTCCATTGGGGATGATCTGGTTCCGTAGGCTGGTACGAAGGAAGGTAATGTGGCTGTAGTACCTGATTTGCTGCAGGACATGGTCAAGCAGTCTCAAGGCCGAAGAGGACAGTTTCTGGACACTTTTTCAGGGTAATGGTGAGACTGCATTAGGCTGTGTGCATGATGAAATCAGAAGCCATACAGAGATGATTGACTGAAGTGATTCCTTTGAGAAGTATTTATCTTCAGAGGAAATCATGACCAGATTGGCCCTGGATTTATTGGACTTTAGGCAAATGACACATGACCTTGTTTAAACACAAAATATTCCAAGCAGTCTTTTCAAGTTGAATGCTGAAACAATATTTCCATTTGTCAAGAGATTACCACCAGTGGATGGATTGTAAACTGGAGAATATCTCAGGTAGACAATGGTGACTGATTTCTTTTACCCTTTCAAAGGATTGTGTGTTTATGGAAGTCTTTCCAGAGAGAGATGGAGGATAAATCATTGAATATTCTTAACGGAGAGTCAGACAGATTCTTGACTAAGAATAACACACCAATGTTATAAGGGGTGGAGAGGAACGTTTATTTGAGGCCACATCATTCAAGAGCTCACCGCATGGCTGGCTTGGTTTGATTTTTCTAATCACTTACTCCTGATCCAAGTTTTCAAATGGCCACGAAGGCGCTGCCTTTCAGAATGATGGGTAGAACTTCCAAATACGATTTTTAAACGACACTACGAAAACAAACAGGAAAGTTTCATGGTTTTTCAGCAAGATCAGAGACATAGAACAAAGTTAAAATCTCCATAAAACGACTTCCGTAAACTGATTGGGCTGAAGATATGTCTTTAATAGTACAGATTACTTTTATTTGTACTGTTGAGATGACTTTTGTTGGCAAGACCAGCATTTATTGCCTCTGTCTAATTTCAATTCAGAATATGTTGGTGAAACACAGGGACACTAACATATGTTTCATGGAGATGTTCGGGATTCTGAAGAAGTGTCAGTGAATGGGCAATGATATAGATTCAAGCCAGGATGCTGTGTGGTCTTGGAGATTGTAATCCTCATCACTTGATGCTCACAACATATGGAAATTGTGATCAGAGATAATGGGAACTGCAGATGCTGGAGAATCTAAGATAACAAAGTGTGAAGCTGGATGAACACAGCAGGCCAAACAGCATCTCAGGAGCACAAAAGCTGGCATATTATGGAAATTGTGAGACTGCTTTTTCTGTTTTCAAAAATTAAGGTCAGAGATCCATTCAGCATAAAAACAGGACCTTCAGCTCAACATGTCTATTCCAATCAAAAAAACAAAATTACATTAATCACACTTATCTTGAAGTCGACACCCACTAGGCATGGCATTTTGAGTGCTCCTCCAGCTGCTTCAAAAAATGCTGGGTTATCTTTAATTATCTGTGATGTGAGCTGTGATTTGTCTTTTTCTTTCATATTATTCATGAACTGCATTTTGCAAATATATCCCACAATATCAATGATAGCAATTAGCTCTATAAATCAATATTTTTTCTGGAAAATCAGACTTTCTTTTTAATTCGTTTGGGATTTTAGTGTAGCTGGACCGGCATTAATTGGCCTTGAAAACTTCCAGCTAGAAGTTCACCAAATTGGGAATGTAGTGGACACTGAAAAAGGTTACAGGGATGGAGGGGGCGGGAGCAAGAGCAAGGGAAGGGGAGCGATGGACATGGGGGAGGTTTGGAGAGCGTAGAGGGAGGGATGAGAAGCAAGTAAGTGAGGAACCGGGATTGAGGAAGCGAGGGATAGGGAGCGAGGGACAGGGAGACGGAGGCAGTGAGGGACGGGGAGGGAATGATCAACCAACGGGAGGGAGGGACCGAGGCTGGAGAGGGAGGGAGCGATAGACAGAGAGACGGAAAAAGAGGAGGGAGCACAAGACAAAGTGAGGGAGGGAGGAACTGGGCAGTGGGATGTGGGATGGTGAGGTGGGAGGGAGGGAGTGTTTGGGGAGGGAGGGAGCGAGCGAGGGAGTGAGGAACGGGGAGGGAGCGAGCGAGGGTGCGAGGGACTGGGGACCGGAGAGCGCACGGGATGGACCACAAGTCAATTCTCCAGACAATGGACCAAGGAATGGTAGGTAGTTTAATTTGAGTAAATCTGAGGTGTTGCATTTTGGAAATCAAATTAGGGCAGAACTTGTACTCTAAATGGTAAGGCCCTGGGGAGTATTGCTGAGCAATGAGTCCTGGTGTGCAGGCGCTTGGTTCCTTGAAAGTGGATTCAGAGATAGATAGGATAGTAAAGAAAGCATTTAACATAGAACATAGAATATTACAGTGCAGCACAGGCCCTTAGGCCCTCGATGTTTTGCCGAAATGTGAAACAATCTGAAGTCCATCTAAACTACACTATTCCATTATCATCCACATGTTTATCCAATGACCATTTAAATGCCCTTAAAGTTGGGAGTCTACTCCTGTTGCATTTGGTACAACTTGCCTTTATTGGCCAGTGCATTGCGTGTAGTTGTTGGGAGGTCGTGTTGCGGCTGTACACTGGTTAGACCACTTTTGGAATATTGCATGCAATTCTCGTCTCCCTGCTATCGGAAGGATTTTGTGAAACTTGAAAAGGTTCAGAAAAGATTTATAAGAATGTTGCCCGGGTTGGACGGTTTGAGCTGCAGGGAGAAACTGAATAGGCTTTTGCCTGGAGATTCGGAGGCTGAGGGGTGACCTTACTGAGATTTATAAAGTCAGGAGGAGAATAGATAGAGACTAAGGGCATGACAATTGGTCAGATTGCAATTATGCTCCTCTTAGGAAACTGCTCATAGCTGCTAAATTGTCCACATTGCCAGGTAGGTGTCAGAGCTGGAGCTGGAATGAAACAGCTTCCCCAGGGGCACAGCTTGTTGTGCAGCACAAGCCTTCAGTCCTATTTGAGGAATGGCATCAGGGCCAGTTATCTTTTTCATATTTGATTTTTGGACGGTGAGGTGAATCATCAACTCGATACTTCTGGCTGAAGATGGTGCGGACACTACATCTTTGAGGTTGCACTGATGTGCAGGGCTGTTCCATTAGTTAGAATGGGGATATTTCTGGAACCCTCTCCTCTCGGGAGCTGTTTAACTGACCATGCAGATGGCCAAAAAGCTCTCCACTTCATCCTCTCCCAAGGGCTGACCTGTTGCCCTCCACTGATACCCTTGTCCACCGAAACAAACTCGGCCTTACCCTTAACAACTTCTTCAACTCCTCACACTTCCTACGGACGAAAGGGGTGGCCTGAGGGACCCGCATGGGCCCAAGATATACCTGTCTCTTTGTAGGTTCCGTGGAACAGTACCTCTTCCACAGCTACACTGCAAAATCCGATGCCTCTTCCTGCATTTCATCGATGACTGTATCAGTGCTGCCTTGTGCTCCCACAAGGAGATTGAACAGTTCATCCACTTTACGAACACCTTCCAACTCAAACTTAAGTTCACCTGAACCATCTCTGACCCCTCTCTCTCCTTCGTGGACGTCTCTGTCTCCATCTCTGTTAACCATCTGGAAACTAATATCTATTTAAAGCCCACCAATTCCCCCAGCTACTTCGACACCTCGTCTCACTTACCTTCCTGCAAGAATGTGACTCCCTATTCCCAATTCCTTCGCCTCTGCCGCATTTGCCCCCAAGAAGAAGCATTCCACTGCCAGACATCCCAGATGTCCTCGTTTTTCAAGAGTGGTAATTTTCCCCCAACAGTAGTCAAAACACCCTCAACTGCATCTCTTGCATTTCCCGCACCTTGGCCCTCACACTCCATCCCTGCAATAAAAACAAAGACAGAATTCCCATTGTCCTCACGTATCACCAGATCAACCTGCAAATTCAATGCATCATTCTCCACCATTTCCACCACCCGCAATCTGACTCCACTACCAAGGATATATTAACCACCCCCACCCTTATCCTACTTTTGGAGGGACCAATCTCTCCAAGACTCACTTGTTCGCTCAACACTCTCTACCAGTCGCACCACACCCAGCACTTTTGCCTGAAAGCGCATAAGGTGCTACACCTGCCCCTACACTTCCCACCTCACCCCCATGCCAGGCCCCAAGAAAACCTTCCACATTAAACTGATGCTCACCTTCACATCCACTAATGTGATATACTGTATCTGCTGTTCCTGATGTGGCCTCGTGGACATTGGAGAAACCAAGCGGAGGTTCAGAGACAGCTTTGTGGAGCATGTACGCTCGGTTCATGACAAACAACACCTCCCAGTTGCGAATCACATCAACTCCCTCTCCCACTCCTTGGACGACATGTCCATCCTGGGCCTCCTCCAGTGCCACAATGAAAACTGGAGGAACAGCACCCCGGGAATCCTACTACGCAATGGTATCAATGTGGACTGTGCAAGATTCAGAATGACCCCACCCCGACGTCATCCCAAAACCAGGCCTCCCACTCACCTACTTGACCTGTCCTTTTTCCTCCCACTCACCCACTCCTCCCTCCTCACTGACCAACCCTCATCACATCTCCCTACCTATACTCACCTTTCCTGGCTTCATCCTAGCATCCTTGGCCTGTCCAAATTCTCTCCACCAGTCTGCTCCACTGTCTACCTTCCATCCGCCGCCCCCTTATTTATTTCAGTATCTGCTTCCCCTCCCCCGTTTCTGAAGAAGAATCCAGACCTGAAAGGTCAGCTTTCCTGCTCCTCCGATGCTGCCTGGCCTGCTGTGTTCCTTCAGCTCCACACGTTGTTCTCTCAGAATCCAGCATCGGCAGCTCCTACAGCCCCCATCACCATTTATGACTGGCTCTAGCAGGATAGTTGGGTCTGTTGATCTTGCAATCATTTCACCCTGTCTGTAATGCATTAGTTCTGCTGTTTGGAATGCAAACAGCCAAATCTGGCATTTATAATGGGCTGGCATCAGTTTCAGGTACACATGGTTCTGACCCCGGCGTGTTTGCCTGCACTTGCCACTGAACCATTGACCAGCTTCATGGGAACAATAGACTGAGGGATTATCCGGGACAAAGAGTCACAGATTCTGGTGGAATACAATTCTGCTTCTGCTGCTGCTGCTGTGGTTTACATCACCACATAAATGCCCAGTTTTGAGCTGCAATAAGTACAATGTAATATCCCCCCGTTCAGACCGCGATCCCATCGCCCTTGTACGCAGTGACCTACTCTGATTTCTGATGTGGTAACACTTCCATTTTAATATTCTCATTCATCTGAGGGTCTCTCCATGGTGTCACGCGTCCAATTGGTCACATTCCTCAAAACCCTTTAACATATTCATGTGAGCCTTTTCCCTTCCAGTATCTTCGGGCGGCAGGGTGGCTCAGTGGTTAGCACTGCTGCTTCACAGCACCCGGGATGTCGGTTTGAATCCACCCTCAGGCGACTGTCTGTGTGGAGTTTACATGTTCTCCCCGTGTCTGTGCCGGTTTCCTCCAAGTGGTCTGGTTTCCACCCACAGAATAAAGATGTGTAGGCTAGGTGAATTGGCCATGCTAAATTGCCCATAGTGTTGAGCAATGTATAGATTAGCTGGGCAATAGGGGGTTGGGTCTGGATAGGATGCTCTGAGGGTCAGTGTGGACTTGTTAGGCTGGAGGTCTTGCTTCCACACTGTAGGAAGGTTTTTAAAGAGAATGTTTCTCTCCCTGACCATGATTAAGAGCTCTGCAGTGTCAGTGATGCCAGCATTATGTCGTTTGGAACCAATGCATTTGTGCACCTTGCACTGCCACTCACCTCTCAGTGAATGGTGATCCATGTTGGACAGGGTGTTTGAGTAACATTGACACATGTTTTTGGAATTTATTTGAAAACACAAATTGCTGAAGAAACTCAGCAGGTCTGGCAGTGTCCACAGAGTGAAAGCAAAGTCAAGCTATTAGATCCAGTGATGCATTTTAAAGCTCCCAGTTTCTCGAACATTTTTTCTTCTTGTTTCAGATTTCCAACATGCACAGTTCTTTGTTTTGTTGAAAATTCAATGAGCGCTGATTAATTTCTGGAGAAACTCAGCAGGCCTGGATGCATCAGTGGAGACAGAGAAACAGAGCTAAGGTTTCAAGTCCAGCGATATCCTTCTTCAGAACTGAAAACTATTGGAAAATTATCTTTTGAATATCTTGAAAGAAGTGGAGGAGCGGTGACAGAAAACATAGGGTGTGGGGGTGCAGTGCAAAATACAAATGAGCTTTTAATTAATGAGATTTCAACAATCTTACCTATCTGCACACACACACAGATTAAACAGTATATAAAATCATTTCTCCTCCAATCCATTTCAAACTATCGTGTTTAGTTGACATTGTCACTCTCCATTCCTTCAGCCAAAGTTATTCAGTTTCTTTCTCTGCGTTTTGTTTTATTCCGTCTATGAAGAAGAAATTACCTACTGGGCGATATCACGTTAGTCCTGTCCAGTCTGCACAGCCACTGTCCCCTCTTCCTTACTGTTCCTTAATCATTCACAGAGATATTGTCTCTGACCCTTTACTCCCAATAAACTATTGGGAAATAAGAGGCACAGCCCATTCACACTCTCCTGCCTATTACACAGGAAGACAAGGAGTCTAATCAGCACATCGAGCTGTTAAACAGGTACCGGGGTCATCCAATCAGGTCCTTAACCCTTTTCCCTGGGACCAGGAGTCGGCCATTCCGACCCTCAAGCCACATAAACAGAAACAGAAGGATGTCATTGATGCTCCAACATGACAAACCAATGAAGCAGAGAATGCACAGACAGACTGCTCCATGTGGTTTCTCCTGATGCCATTGCTAATGGTACACACATGTGACTTTAACGTCAGAACAAAAACAAAGTCACTGGAAAAACTCAGCATCTCTGGCAGCATCTGTGAAGGAGAAAACAGAGTTCATGTTTCGGGTCCGGTGACCCTCCCGCAGAACGGTTACTTTAATGTCACTTGCTGATGGTTAGGAGGGACAGTGGATGATAAGGGAATAGTGTAGGTTAGATGGGCTTCAGTTTGGTTTCACAGGTTGGTGCAACATCGAGGAGTGAAGGCTCTGTACTGCACTGTAATGTTCTGTGAATGATATCAGATCGCATGGATCAGTTACAGCAGTAGCTGGAGGCAAAGAGGAATTTACATAAGCGAGGGAATGTGATGAATATCTGTAGCTCAGGTTGAGGTTCTGGATGTGAGTTTGCTCGCTGAGCTGGAAGGTTAGTTTTTCAGATATTTCATCACCATTCTAGGTAACATCATCAGTGAGCATCCGACGAAGCGCTGGTGTTATGTCCTGCTTTCTATTTATGAATATCTGTTCCAGGCGTAGAAATACTGCAGAAACAGTGAGGTTGATGGGTTACTTGTAGGAAATGTAGGATGGGTAGACAGGCAATGCAGGAATCTCCTGTAGCCATCTCCATCTCAAACGATTATGCTGTTTTGGGGAATTCGGGCGTGACAGACTCTCGGAGGAATATAGCACTCAGAGCCAAGTTTCTGGTAGCCATACTGTATCTACTGTAATGAGGATTACATCAGGTTCCAAGTGATTGATTTCAGGGAACTGTTAAGGCAGACACACAGGCAGACGTTTCTGCAGCCAACTGCAAGACAGCAGGATAGTGTGTTGCCTACAGAGTGCGAGGGTTAAGGATGTCTTGGACAGGGTATATAATATTCTCAATGGCTCGACAGACAAACAGGAGATTGTTGTACACTTTGGAACTAACAACATAGGACGAGAAAATGGATGAGATTTTGAGGGTAGCACATGGGAGATTAGGGAAGGATGTGTGAATGTTGGTTGGTGAGTACAGTAATACCTGGATTACTTCTGTGCCACGAACTAGTGAGGTTTGGAATAGAGAAGATCGAGCAGATGGACTCGGGGCTGAGGAGTTGATATGGGGGAAAGGATAAACATTTCTGGATATTTGGGATCTCTTCCGGGTTGAAGTGAACTTTACAAGGAGGATGGATTGTAGTTGAATGGGAAGTGGCCTAATATTCTAGCAGTGAGAGTTGTTATAGCCATCCAGGAGGATTTAAACTGATAAGATGATGAGGGTGGGATGCAGGGTTGGTGCAGATGGGTATGCTGGAGGGATCAAGCGACATTGTGAGAAAAGGGAGCAGTCTGAGTCTGGTGCAGTAGTTTTTTTTTAAAAAAGCAAGTCAAATAGGCAAGGCAGGGTGGAGCAAAGCAGAGAATGAGGTAGGTCTGATAAGTTAAAGTGCATTTATATCAATGCACGTGGTCTGACAGTATTGCAGATTAACTCAGGGCAAGGTTAGTGACATGAGACTGGGATAACATAGCTATCAGAAATGTGGCTCCTGGATGGACAGTCATGGCAGCTTAACGATCAAACAGATAGCTGCTATCAGACAGGTAGAAAAGGTTGCAAAGGAGGTGGGGAAGAAGGGCGATGGCATTTTTGATTTTGGACAACATTCTGGCTGTACTTAGGGAGGATATTCCTATGAGTGTGATCAATGAAGTTATTTGTGTGCAATTGAGAAATAAGAAAGTGTTGACCACATTGTTGGAATTGTACTCCCCACCACAAAAATAAACAGTCAGTGGTTCAATTGAGAAGCAAATTTGTAAGGATATGACAGTTATCTGTAAAAATAATAAGGTGCCCACAGTAGGGGGTTTTAACTTTCCAAAAATAGACTGAGCCTGCCATAGTGTGAAAGAATTGGATAGAAAGAGGGTTTTTTGTGTATGTTCATGAATTTTTTTTTGTTCAGCATGTGGATTTACCTCCAAGAGAAGGTTAAAGAAAGAATTAGATGTATTCTTGGGGAATAAGGCAGGGAAAGTAACTGAGTTTTCAGTGGGGTAGCACTCTGGGGCAAAAAATATCCATAATTTTATTCATTTTAAAATAAGTATGAAAAAGAATTGACCTGATCTAAAAGCTAAAGTTCTAAACTTCAGCAAGGTCATTTTGAACAATATTAGCCGTGAACTTTCAAAAGTTGATATGAGTGATATTAGAAAGTAAAGAGATGGCTTGCAATGGGAAATCGTCACAAATTTATAACGAAATTCCAGAGACAGTACACTTGGTTAGGATGAAAGGCAAGGCTGATAGGTGCAGGGAATGCTGGATGACTCGAGAAATTGAGGTTCGGATCAAGAAAAAGAAGGAGGCATGTATCAGGTGTTGACAGCGGGGATTGCATGAATCCCTACAGGAGGCAAAGGACAGTTGGAGTATACTGAAGAAGGGAATCATGAAGGCAAAAAGTGGTCATGAGAGAGTTTCAGTAAATAGGGTTAAGGAGAAGTCAAAGGATTTATGCAAATACATTTTGGAGAAAAGAGTATATAAGGAGAGAATGGGGACCCTTAAAAATCAGCAAAGTTGCCTATGTGTGGAACCGCAGGAGATGAGTGAGTTACTAAAATGAACAATTTGTATCTGTGCTTTCTGTTCAAAGCATATGAAATTGAGGGAACTCAGGAATAAACAGTAAGAAGTGTCCACGTTACGGAGGTAGTGGTGCTTGACCCTTAAAATGCATAAAGATGAGTAAATCATCAGGATCGGATCAAGTATATCGTCGGCATTTATGGGAACCTAGGGAACTGACTTATGGGCCCCTTGCTGAGATATTTGTATCATCGATAGCCACTGATGAGGTGATGGAAGGCTGAAAGTTGGCTGACATGGTCCTACTATTTAAGAAAGGTGATCAGGGAAAGCTAGGGAACTGCAGACTGGTGAGGATGACATCAGTGATGGACACATTGTTGGAGGGGATTTTCAGGACAGGATTTACATGTATTTAGAAAGGGAAGGGCTGATTGAGGACAGCCAACATGGCTTTGTGCCTGGGAAATTGTGTCTCGATAACTTGATTAAATTTGAAAAAATGACGAGAAGGATTGATGGAGTCAGAGTGTTCGATGTTGTCTATATCAGTTTCAGTCAAACATTCAACAAGTTCCACATGGTGGACTGGTTAGCAATGTCACATCACATGGAATACAGGGAGAACGAACAATTTGAATAAAAATTGGCTCAAAGGAAGAAGACAAAGCACAGTGACAGAGTGCTTTTCGAAATGCAAACCTGTGATCAATGGTGTGCTACAAGGACCAGTAATGGCCCATTGTTTTTGTCATTCTATAATGATTTTAAAACAGGAGGTATAGTTGGTAAGTTTGCAGATGACACTAAAATTGGTGATGTAATGAACAATGAAGCAAGTTATCTCAGAGTAAAATTTGATTTGAATTTCCCACAGGTCCTCATTTTCACTATTCACCATGTTCCCATCTATTTCTGGAAGAGTTTCTGTTCCTCCCTTCATGGAAACAGAACATCACATTCACTACACCAGGCAGAGCCGTCGTGTGTCATGTCGTGAATATATTGGAGGTCGGCACTCTGGCACATGATGGATAAGTCAGCCACTGCTGCAAAGAAAGTTCTAGAATGAGATAACAATGTGAAGAGCTGGATGAAGGGCCCAGACCCGAAACATCAGCTTCCCTGCTTCTCTGATGCTGCCTGGCCAACTGTGTTCATCCAGCTCTATATCTAATCTCATATTCCAGCATCGGCAGTTCCTACTATCTCTGAGTAAGTTCTAGAATGAAACCAGTTCCCTTGATGCCCTTTGTCAGTACTGCCCTCTCCCTGATGCATACATCGTGTACTCTCTCAGTTTTGGAAATGCCTTCCTCTACTTAGTTTATTTTCCTGGCTGATAAACGTCATATATCTACACAGTCGCAGTGGCCTGAAATATTAATGAGTCTGCTCTTAATAGAAGCAGTTGATAATATAATTGCACAATTTTCTGCACCACAGTCGCGATAGCAGCAACACCACTATTGCTGCTGGAGGTGACTGGGGATTTTGGGGATGAGATGACCTTGTGGTATTCTTTCTAGTCTATTAATCCAAGGATCCAGGTAATGACCCACATCCTGATTCAAATCCCACCACAGCAAATTGTGGAATTTGAATTCAATGAACTGCATGGAATGATGAAACTATTAAGCCATCATTGATCATTGGGAAAAACCCACCTGGCTCACGAATGGCCTTCAAGGGAGGAAATCTGCCACCCTCACCTGGTCTGGCCTACATGTGACTCAAGACCAACAGCAATGTGGTTACCTCTCAACTGCCTTTTGGAATGGCCAAGCCAGCCACTCACTTGTATCAATCACCACAAAGTCTCAAAGAAATGACACAAGACAGAACTACATACCAGCAATGTACAGCACGTGGTCTGTCGTGATTCAAGAAAGCAGCTCACAGATATCTTTTCATGGGCAACTAGGAAAGGGAAATAAATGCTGCCCCAGCCAGTGACACCTACATCCCATTGATGAATAAGTGAAGATGACCACACTTAGGGAAGACAGACTGAGGGGACATTAATTATTTCAGACAGGGACTTCGAAGTATATCTACATGGGCACGACATTCAGGAATATGGGAAAAGGTGAAAAATAAATGTAATTTATTTCACATTTTATATCCATCCCACCTGATCATCAACAATCCCTTTCTTTGTTTCTTGTTTTCCTCTAGCTCTATCTTACTGCATTTATTCAACTCATTCCTTCTTCCCTTCAAAACAATCATCCCTGTCAACAAAATAAATCACAATAGTTACCAGCTGATTTCAGTTCTGATGTCTGTTCAGTGAACTTGAAATGCTAACTCTGTTTACATTTCATTAAAGCCTGTCAAACCTGTTCATTTCCGTCAGCACTTTGGTTCTTTTTGTTTCAGATCTCTGACATCTTTCTTTCTTTGATTTCAACGTTTTTTTTCATGGGATGTCAGAATCACTGGCAAGAGCAGCGTATGTTAACCATCGTAAATTATCTTTAACTGTGACCATTCCACAAGGCAGTTTGGAGCCAAACACATTGTTGTGGGTTTGAATTCACACCTAATCCAGACCAAAATTTCTTTATCAGAGGAGATCAGTGGAATGAGATCGGTTTTTTAGTCAAAATGGTGCTGATTTTATGGTTGTTATTACTGAAATTCACTTTCGTTACAATTCTTATCATTAGAATTTAAGTTCTACCACCAACTGTGGTGTGATTTGAAACAGTATCTTTAGAATAATAACCTGTGTCTCTGGAATTACTTGCTGAGTGACTTAACTGCTCTGACATGATGTTCTTATCGTTAATTACTTCAGAAACATGAACAAAGGGTGCGATCAAATTATTTATAACTTAGAAGACTGGTCAGAAAAGAGCTGGAACTATAAAGTCTGAATTTTACCACGTCATAGATAATGGTTTATTCAGTAACAGTACAGAGGCAGAGGGGGAGAGTGGGGATTTTATGGAGCTGGTGTTGGACAGGTTTGGCGATGGAGACAATAGCGAAACATAAATCAATAAAGGCCTTCAATGATGTGAACAATTCTTGTTCTCAGATGCTTGTGAAGGATGAGTCTGAAATTCATGGACAATGAGGTTTTAATTAAACTGAAGATAATAGATTCCATCTTTTCCAAATGTAGGCAACAGAAACAACAATAAAGTTGAATATACTCTATGGAAGTAATGACTGGACAGAGATAGAGAGACTTACCAGGAACACCAATAATAGCGAGAATGGGATAGTAACCAACTTGAATAACCCACAGTAGACCTAGTATCCGATATGGTAATGTCAACCTATAGTTGGTAAGAAAGAAAAGACCCGAGGATAAAACCCTGCCAATTGTTGTAACATCCCAGTCTATTGTTCTCAGATTCTGATCCATTGTTGCAACATTCCAGTCTATTGTTCTCAGATTCTGATCCATTGTTGCAACAGCCCAGTCTATTTTTCGCAGATTCTGATCCATTGTTGTAACATTCCAGTCTATTGTTCTCAGATTCTGATCCATTGTTGTAACATTCCAGTCCAATGCTCTCAGATTCTAATCTGTCCGCCCCCTCTCTCTGCAGCTGCTGATCCCTGTTAGTGCTGTCGCTGATGTCTCACTTATACTATGGGATAACACACTGAATGGAGCCCCTGAGTAATAGGAGAGGGAAAGCCTCCTGTGACACAGTTCGAATCCATGGAGACTGACATCAATCACAGTCACCGAACAAACAGTTCCAGTTAACCCCTTTCAATACACCTTCAGTGAGCCTTCAGTTCACAATTAAAACTGGACTGGATTCCATGTTAATATCGTTGGCGATAGGTCTCATATACCATTAGCAATTGCTCTAACGACGTCTGTCGTGAGGGAGAATGATGGTTGTTTTCATTTTTTAGGCTAAATGGCTCTGGCCTGTTGTCCATGTGCAATGCTGTAACCACCTGCACCAACATCCTTCCCCTCCAAAAAAAAAACACAATCAAAATGTTATTACTGTGCTGATTACTCTGACACCGCCAACAACAACAAAAAAATTGCTGGGCATAGTCAGGCTGACCTTGCAGAGTAAGTGTGGTTTTCTCGCTGCTGTAATAAAACAACAATGTATCTTCAACATGCAAAGTTCTTCATTGCAAGTTATGTGCTTTAAAGCAGTAACACTTACATTTCTTGATTCAATTGACCAAAACTAAAATCAAATGCAGCGTGTACAATGATGTTGTTCATTAAAGAGCATGGACTAAATAGTCAGGGACAGAATGAATGTGACAATGGTTCAGAGACAGAGAGGAATGGGGGCAGTGGCTGTAGAGACTGGAGAGGAGGACAGTGATATCCCAATGTCACCAGTATTTAACTAGCACTTATTCTGACAGACAGAAAGAAATGCAAAGCAGAGCAAGTCAATACGTTATACTTGGGAGACGGAGTGCCAAACAACAATATGATCATAGTACGATAACTTTAAATGTGATGTAGGAAATTATGTATTATGTGTACACTTTTTAATCATGGGGTATGCCCAGGATATTCAAAATTAAGAGCAGATCAAGATTTCAAAATGTTAGGTGTATCGCGAGATGACAGAATAATAATAGTAGGAATATAGTTCATCCCCAGCCGGTACAGAGATGATGGGCTGAGTGACCACAGCTTTGCTGTAAATATTCTGAGATTTGTATGAAAAGTTTTCAGAGCCTGAGGGGAGATGCTTTCAGTGAAGGGCACGGATTGTGCCGTCATGAGTAATCTATTTCTGTTGTCTCATGAAGTGCAGCTGCCTCTAAAATTACTTTTAATCAAAATTGATTTCCAGATATTTATGCATTTAGGATGATATTCGCAATTTTTTTTGGAACTTAAAAGAAGAAACAGATACTGGGGCATGATGAGTGTAATCGGCACAATGACACTAACGGAACCAGAAATGGATGATACTGTCAAAATCTCACCAAGCTGGGCCGGTCCAGCAAAGCAAAATGCTGGAGATTATGGAAATTTGAAACAGAAACAGAAATTGGTGGAGAGACACAACAGATGAGGCAACATCTGGAGACAGGTTTTGAGCTAACATATCTAGTCTGTTCTGAACCTGTTCTGAAAAAGTCATATTACAGATGCTGCTGGACTGGATAAGTTACATTCCAGAATCTCTTTCTTTCTTTTGGACTGTCACAATTTGTATGATCTGGATCAGAACAACAAAGCTGCCATTTGAGTTGGCCTTCAAGTATTTGTGAATGATCATTAAAGGAGACATTGCAAAGTTTCTATATTAAAGATCCCTAATATTTATGCCATGTCGTATTGAGATAAATTGCCAAGAATGGTTTGAACTCAGTGGCACTGATATCGCATGATCAGTCCTCTGATTGAAAACGATGAGGATCCTTACCTCAATGTCATGCCATGCTTCTGATGTTGCTGGGCTTTCACTCATTTGGCAAAGTCTTACCTTCCAAGACTTTATACTCAACTTTGAAACCATAAAGTATCTTGATATTCTTAATAAGACACACTCATCCATGGATTTTAGCAGGCACGAGCAAAGGCTATGTTTATTTTTCATCACCAGTGGCTCTGGAGAACGTAAAATGAAGCTGCCTTCCTGAAACGCTTCCAATCCAAGTGGTGCAGAAGTACACACAGAGCTGTTTATAAGTGGTTCCAAGATTGTGCAGGATTGTCTCCAATTTGCATTGATCACATTTTTGCTTTGGGTCCATGATGCCATAATGAGTGAAGTAGCATGGTCAGCATGGGAAGTTACTCTGATCTCACTTCCAATGATATTGGAACACCAGCTGAAACAATAAAGAGCGAAAGTACAGAACACTGTGCTCACTGTCCTCACAAAATTCCAAAGAATTTTCGGTATGGACTTCCAATTCTGTCAGGAGATATTTGTCCGATTGTGATTAGGCTATTTGGTGTCTGAAATGCACTGCTTAGGAGGATGGCTGAGGCAGGTAACATGCCAAACTATAAAAAGCATTTGGATCAGCACCAGGCGGTGCAGTCTCAATGAGTCTTTTCTCAATTGTCTGATTCTATGTGGTAGCAGCCATTGAAAGGTCTGATATATTCCGAAGTACGAGCCAATGGCACTTGTTTGTCTGTTCCATCAACTGTGTTCAGAAAGTTTTTCAAAACCGCATCTCTCATAAAGTATCAGCACTTACTCAACCTGGGACAGCCCAGCTATTTCGGAAAACATCCAGCTTTTTTCAAATGGTCAGTGCCAGATTCTTCCAGCTTTTTATCACCATTATTTTCATGAAACCAATAAAATGGATACAGCTTTCCCTTCATGAGAGTAATGTATTTTAGCTGTTATGGTGTCATTCCTCAAAAGAACAAAAAACTCCTTCTTCCCATGTGCATATTTTGATGATGTATTTGTTTTCCTGCCAGTTCTTAACCTCCAGTCCCTTCCAGTGCTGTTTCCATGATCCGGTTCCATGTTTGTGTCACTCGAATATGCATTGCCAAAGCAAATGTTTCTGTTTGAGCCAGGATTGTGAATGCTCACAAACTAATCGACCATATTGGTAGGAGACTAAAACATCAGCAACCCAACTGTACTGAAACCGAGTCCTCAGCACCATTTCATGGTCCTCAGTTACTGCAGTCGTCTATGTCGTTATTCCAAAAGATGTGGCACCATTCAGGTTTAGCTGATGAATGGCTAACAAGAACAGTTCTTCAATGTTGCCGGGCAGGAATTATCTCCAACCGGAGGCAATCCAAAAGCCCTCCCTTGATATTCAATGAGATAATCAACTTCCAGCAACAAATATCCTGCATGTAACTATTCATCAGAAATTCACCAAATCATAGAGTCATAAAGTTGTGAAGAACGGAAACACAGGCTTCAGTTTCACTTCGTCCATGCCAACTACATATCCCAAATAAATCTTGTCCCATTTTCCAGCATTTGGCCCATATCCCTCTAAACCCTTCCGAATCACATACCCATCCTTTCTTATCTTGTAATTGTACCAAAATCTAGCACTTCCCCTTGCAACTCATTCCACACACATACCAGCCTCTGTGTGAAAAAGTTACACCTGAGGTCCCTTCTAAATATTTTCCAGCTCACCTTAAACCCACACCGTCTAATTTTGGACTTCCCAACCCCAGTGAAAACACCTTGTCTGGATGCCCTATCTATTCCCCTCCTGAATTTACAAACATCAGTGAGGTCACCCCTCAGCCTCCGAATCTCCAGGAAAATGTTCATTCAGTTTCACCTTACAGCTAAAACCTTCCAACACTGGCAACACCCTTAAAAATCTTTTCTGAACCCTTTCAAGTTTCACAACATCCTTCCAATAGCAGGGAGAGAGAATAGCATGCAATATTCCAAAAGTGGCCTAACCAGTGTACAGCTGCAACAGGACCTCCCAACTACGATACACAATGTACTGACCAATAAAGGGAAGTGCACCAAATTCTTTCTTTACTATCCCAGCTGCCTCTGAATCCTCTTTCAAGGAACTATGCGCCCACTAACAGGACACGTTTTCCAGCAATACTCCCCAAGGGCTTACCATTTAGAGTATAAGTCCTGCCCATATTTGAATTCCAAAACACAGCACATCACATTTATTCAAATTAAACTCTATCTATCACTTCTTGGCCCAGTAGCCCATCTGATCAAGATCCCATTGTACTCTGAAGTAACCTTTTTCAGTATCCACTCCATTTCCAATTTGGTGAAATTCGGGCTGGAAGTTTTCAAGGTCAATTAGGGCTGATCTAGCTACATAAAAATCCCAAATGGATTCAAAAGAAAGTCTGATTTTCCCGAAGATTATAAAGTAATGTAGACATTTGTAATGATCTATCGAGCTAATCACTGTCTTTGATGTTGTGGGATATATTTGCAAAACGCAGTTCATGCATAAAAAAACAAAATCTCAGGTCACAGATAATTCAAGATAACTCAGCATTTGAGAAGCAGCTGGAGGAGCATTCAAAATGCCAGAGCCTAGTGGCTGTAGGCTTCAAGGGAAGTGTGATTAATTTAGTTTCTTTTTGTTTGACTGGAATAGGCATGCTGAGCTGAAGGTGCTGTTTGTCTACTAAATGACTCTCTGACCTTAATTTTTGAAAACAGAAAATGCAGTGTTACAATTTCCATATGTTGTGAGCATCAAATGTTGAGGATTACGCTGTCCAAGGCCACACAGCATCCTGGTTTGGATATTTATCATTGTCCATTCACTGTCACTTGCTCAGAATCCTGTACTTCTCCATGAAACATATCTGTTAGTGCCCCTGGGTTTCACCATCATATTCTGAATGGGAATTAGACAGAGGCAATAAATGCTGGTCTTGTCAATGAAACTCACCTCACCAGAACAAATAAAACTTCTATCCACCTCCCTCTCTCTCCATATTTATTTGAGCCCCCTTCCCCTCCCCCATTTCTAATGAAGGGTCTAGGCCCCAAACGTTGGCCTTCCTGCTCCTCTGATGCTGCTTGTCCTGCTGTGTCCATCCAGACCCACACCTTGTTATCTCAGATCCTCCAGCATCTGCAGTTCCTACTATCTCTGTTGGAAAAGCTCAGAGATCATGGGAACTGCATTAAAACTGCCCGAAACACCAGCTTTTGTGCCCCTGAGATGCTGCTTGTCCTGCTGTGTCCATCCAGCCCCACACTTTGTTTTGCTGGAAAAGCTCAGCCTGTCTGCAGCATCTGTGAAGGATCAGGCAGAGTTTTACGTTTCGGGTCCGGTGACCCGCCGTCAGAATTGTGGCCTCGTCCTCTGATTGTTTGGAGAACAAGCACGTCCGGTGCCTTCTTCCTGTTCCGCCTCTTGCTCGCTATTGGTCATTCAACGTCGTTCTGCCACGGAGCATGCGTACTGGGAGAGATATCCGGAATGAAATGGTCCTCCATGAGAGCCACAAGCGGTGAGTATAGGTTAAAGGGGAGGGCAGCTTCATACTCTGTTACTTTTCTCACAGCATTCAACAACTTGAAAACTGGATTGAAAATGATAGACAGAGCAGCCACTCCAGAAGCTTCCAAAATCACGCTGCACCTTCTTGATCTGCTGCAATCCACATGGTGAAGTAGCTCCCATGTTGCTGTTTGGTAAGGAGTTACAGGATTTTCATCCAGTGGTGATAAGGTTGTGCTGATATTTGTGTCAGTTGTAATCATTTTGTTCTTATTCCACCTTCACCATATTAGAAACATAGAAAATAGGAACAGGCGCAGGCCATTGTAGCTTTCAATCCTTCTCTGATAGCCACTTTGATCATGGCTGATCATTCTACTCATATTCTTCCCACTTGAGAGTCATACCCTTTGATCCCTTAAGCCCTCACAACTATACATATCAGCATCATTATCATTATCAGTATCAGTGTTTGGCCTTAAATGAGTTCTGTGCTGTACACGTATATGTTCTATGTTAACTGACCTCCGGCTCAGCCTTAACCCACATGGATTCTGAATGACATTTCACCCTTTGTGTTTCGACTCCACCTGGATCACATGAATCTCGGTGGTGTAAAATACTCCCCAAACAGCTGTTCTCACGATGTGTTGAGAACAACACTCACCCGTATGTACAATCTTGACCCCTCTTTCCAGCACTGCCTCACACCATCTCGGAACTGCCTTGCTGCATCCCTTCCCAAGTTCCAAGTCAGTCTCAGAACCATTCCGCATTCTGACAAGAATTTTTTTCTCTTCCTTTCAGGCATCAATGAATGCCAGCCACAGCAACTCAATGGTGCCCAACCTCTCCTGAAACGTTCCTCTCCTTACTATCCCTCTGACTCCATTCTTTCTACTAAGCCCACCTATTGTTGCATATTCACTACCCATTCTGACCTTCCACTCTCTGATGCTGAACACTTTGTTTTCAGTAAAGGTCTCAGTGTTATCCCTCCGCACCCCACCTCAATGAATTTCAGGCAAGATACGTGTTGAATTTTTATTCCGTCACCTCCATCTCAATGCCCATTAGTTTGAACAGGAGTCCTTTCCCCATCCCATAGATACATTCACCTGCCTCAAACATTCTTACTCCATCTGCAACCCTCCCTCTGTCCTTTTATCTGTTCAGTGAGAACTATTGACATGACATCCATCACCTTCATTTCTCAGGAACAAAAATGATGTTGCTGGAAAAGCTGAGTAGGTCTGCCAGCATCTGTGAAGGAGAAAACAGAGTTAACGTTTCAGGTCTGTACTGCGGAAGGGTCACCGGACCCGAAACGTTAACTCTGTTTTCTCCTTCACAGATGCTGTCAGACCTGCTGAACTTTTCCAGCAACTTTGTTTTTGTTCCTGATTTACAGCATCTGCAATTCTTTTAGTTTTTATATTCATTTCTCAGCTCTCCTCACCCATTCAAGCCTATCTCTCTCTGAATTGACTGCATTCTGTGCTCTGAGATCCAATCCTGACTTTGTCATCAAGCCTGACTGCAAGATTGGTGCTGACCTGTACGTTGTGAAGGTTGAACACTAGTTCTCAGACACCTCTTCCTGCCTACTGCTGGGCTAAGACCCTACCATCGAGCATCAGATCATGTGTCCATGACTCTTGCCAACCTCCTCTCATCTGGGGATCTCCCTTGACAGCCTCCCAGTTCATAGTCCTCCAATCCAGTAAAGCCCCCTTCTACCTTTGCCCCAAATCCGTATATAGTTCTGCCAGGCAGACCTATTGCTTGTGCCTCTTCCTATTTCCAGTCTCTTTTTCTTTGAAAAGGTTTCCTCATTTCAGTCCTTAACAGCTTAGCCCATGCCCCTCAGCTCTGACTACCTGGTCACTGACAACATCCGTCCTGTATTTAGGCTTGTTAGAATTTTATTGGCTTCTGTGAAATTTTTCGTCATGCTTCTAAACTCGGGCAGCACGGTGGCTCAGTGGTTAGCACGGCAGCCTCACAGCACCAGGGACACAGGTTCGATTCCAGCCTCGGGCAACTGTCTGTGTGGAACTTAGAACATAGAACATAGAACAGTAGAACACAGAACAGGCCCTTCAGCCCACAATGTTGTGCCGACCATTGATCCTCATGTATGCACCCTCAAATTCTGTGACCATATGCATGTCCAGCAGTCTCTTAAATGACCCCAATGACCTTGCTTCCACAACTGCTGTTGGCAACGCATTCCATGCTCTCACAACTCTCTGTGTAAAGAACCCGCCACTGACATCCCCTCCATACTTTGCTCCAACCAGCTTAAAACTATGACCCCTCGTGCTAGCCATTTCTGCCCTGGGAAATAGTCTCTATCAACTCTATCTATGCCTCTCATTATCTTGTATACCTCAATTAGGCCCCCTCTCCTCCTCCTTTTCTCCAATGAAAAGAGACCGAGCTCAGTCAACCTCTCTTCATAAGATAAACACTCCAGTCCAGGCAGCATCCTGGTAAACTTCCTCTGAACACTCTCCAAAGCATCCACATCTTTCCTATAATAGGGCGACCAGAACTGGACGCAGTATTCCAAGTGCAGTCGAACCAAAGTTTTATAGAGCGGCAACAAGAATGGCTCTCCCCTCGTCGGCCTGTCAACGTACTGCGTTAGGAAACTCTCCTGAACATACCTTACAAAAACAGCTCCATTCAAATCTTCTGCTCGAACGAGGTTCCAATCAATATTAGGAAAGTTAAAGTCACCCATTACAACAACCCTACTGCGTCCACACTTTTCCAAAATCTGTCGACCTATGCTTTCTTCAATCTCCCTGCTGCTACTGGTGGGCCTGTAGTAAACCCCTAACAAGGTGACTGCTCCCTTGCTGTTCCTAATTTCCACCCATACTGACTCCGTCGGCAGATCTTCCTCGACAATGGAAGTTTCTGTAGCTGTGATACCCTCTCTGATTAGTAGTGCAACACCCCTCCTCTTTTTCTCCCCTCCCTATTCTTTTTAAATGCTCTAAACCCTGGAACATCCAGCAACCATTCCTGCCCATGAGAAACCCATGTCTCTGTTATGGCCACAACATCATAGCACCAGGTACGGATCCATGCTCTTAAGTTCATCACTTTTATTCCTGATACTCCTTGCGTTAAAGCAAACACACTTTGACCGATCCCTTGGTTCCTTCCGACTAGCTGGTCTACCTCTTGCTACTGCCTCACCTGCATCAACTCTCACCCCTGGTATACAGCTCTGGTTCCCACCCCTATTGCCATACTAGTTTAAACCCTCTCGAACTACTCGAGCAAACCTTCCACCCAGGACATTGGTCCCCTTCCAGTTCAGATTCAACCCGTCCTTCTTGTACAGGTCCCACTTCCCCAAAAGGCATCCCAATTACCTACATATCTGAAGCCCTCCCTCCTACACCAGCTGCGAGGCCACGTGATTAGCTGCGCCCGCTCCCTGTTCCTCACCTCGCTATCTCATAGCACCGGTAGTAAGCAAGAGGACACTACTCTGTTCGTCCTGCTTTGCAGCTTCCATCCTAACTCCCTGAAATCACTTTTTATATCCTGAACCCTATTTCTGGCTGTATCATTAGTGCCAATATGTAACACGATTTCTGGCTGTTCGCCGTCCCCTTTTAGACCCTTATACACCAGATTGGAGACGTCCCGGACCCTGGCACCAGCGAGGCAACATACTTTCCGGGAATCCCGATCCTGACCACAAAATCTCCTGTCAATTCCCCTAACTATTGAGTCCCCTACCACGAGTACTTTTCTATTCTGCCCCCTTCCCTTCTTTTCCACAGTATCAGGCTCAGTGCCCGAGAACTGACTACTATGGTTTTCCTCTGGTAGATCATCACCCCCAGCAGTATGCAAAACAGTATACTTATTGCTGAGGGGAATGCCCACAGGGGATCTCTGCACTGTCTGTCTGTCCCCTTTCCTCCCCCTAACTGTAACCCATCTATCCTTGTCCTGAGCCTTAGGAGTGACCAACTCCCGGTTAATCCTTACAATTACCCCCTCTGCCTCCCGAAAGATCCGTAGTTCATCCAGCTCCAGCTCCATTTCCCTAACACGGTTTTCAAGGAGCTGTAGTTGGGTGCACTTCCTGCAGATGTAGCCAGCGGAGACGTGTGCCACGTCTCCCAACTGCCACATTCTGCAGGAGGAGCAAGCAACTGCCCTAGCATCCATACCCCACATTTGTTTACACATTCTCCCCGTGTCTGCGTGTGTTTCCTCTGGGTGCTCCGGTTTCCTCCCACAGTCCAAAGATGTATAGGCCAGGTGGATTGGCCATGCTCAATTGCCCGTAGTGTTCGGGGGTATGTGGTTTGGAGGGGGATGGGTCTGTGTGCGATGCTTCAAGGGGTGGTGTGGACTTGTTGGGCTGAAGGGCCTGTTTCCACACTGTAGGGAATCTAATCTAATCTAAACTCCAGTGAATTTCATCCTAACCAATCAGTGCTGTCCTTACACGTAAGCCTTGCCATTCCAGGAATCACTCTCATCAACCGTGTGAATAGCGTCCATAGCCAGAACATTCTTCCTCAGATAAGAATTCCAAATTTGCACGTACCACTTCATGTGTGGTCTCACTAAGATCCTGTACAATTTCAGTAAGACATCCCTGCTCCTGTACTCAAATGCTCTAACTCTGCAGGTCAAAATACCATTTTGGTGTTTGTAAGTTTTCTCAATTGAGGCATTCTGCCAAAAAATGTTTTGATAAGCTATTCATTTGCCTTCTTCACCCCCTGCTACACCTGCATGCTTACTGTCAGTGACTTGTGTTTTCCTAGTTTTGTAATCCAACTGGATAGTCTTGAACTTATCCACATTATATTTCATCTGCCTTGCATTTTCGCCCCACTCATTCAACTCGAAGTCACACTGAAGCATATTTGCATCCTCCTCACAGATCACTGTCCTAAACCTGCAAGCTTGCAGATGCAATATTCGAGTTTTCTCATTTACATAACTAATAGATGATGTGAGTACCTGGCGTCCATCACTGACCCCTGCAGTACCACACTGGTCACTGGCTGGCACACAAGAAATGACTGGCACACAGAAGCAATCAGTTCTGTATCCCCCTGAATACCCAATCTCACATGCTCTAACTTTACTTGCTAATCTCTTCTGTGGGACCTTCTGAACGCCTTCTCAAAGCGCACATTAGCCACATCCACTGGCTTTTCAACTCCAAATGTTGCATTCTTGAAACATTCCAGCAGTTTTGTCCAGCATGATTTCCCTTTCATAAATCCATACTGACTCTACTTCTGTCACTGTTTTCCAGTGTTACGTTAAGGTCTATAGTTCTCAGGCTTCTCCCTACATCCCTTCGAAAACAAAGGCAGAAGATGAGCCATTTCTGGCCATCTGGCACCCAACACGTATTTATAGATGATACCAACATTTTTGCATTTTCTTCCCTTACTTCCCATAATGTCTTGGGATACATTAGATCAGGTGCTGAAGATTTATCCATCTTCATATTTCCAAGATATTTAACACTTCCTCTCCTGCAACATGAACTGTTTCCAAAATATCAAAAATTATTTGAGTTCTTTAGCCTCCTTTGTTCCAACTTGTCCATGCCGACCAGGCTTCCCAAACTGAACGAGTCCCACTTGATTGTGTTGGGTCCATATCGCTCTAAACCTTTCCTATTCATGTACCTGTTCAAGTGTCTTTTTAAATATTGGAATTGTACCTGCATCTGCCACTTCCTTTGGCAGTTCATTCCACATAGAAACAACCTTCTGTTTGAAACAGCTCCCCCTTGTTTGCCTTTAAATCTTTCTCCTCTCCATTTAAAAATATACCCTCCAGATTTGGAATCCCCTCTGCAAGGGAGAAGACACTTGTTGTACACTTTATACCCCTCATGATTTTATAAACCTCTCGAAAGCCACTGCTCAACCTCCTATTTTCCAGTGAAGTCCCAGTCTCTCCTCATAACTCATACCCTCCAGTACTGGTAACCTATAGACTCTAAGTGTAGCATGACGCCATCCAGAGTACAAAGTTAATCCAACCACGAGAAGCATCACCTCGTCTCCATCTCTTTGGCCCTTCGTCAAATAGTCTGGCAAAAGCAACTGTCCAACTTCATACATGGAGAGTGAACGTTTCAGCTGGTTTTCTCCAGCCCCTGAGCCTTGAAATACCTCGCGTGAATGAAAAGACACCTTCCATTCACCTTATCTGTACTCTTCATGATTTTATAAACATATAAATCCATGCCTCCAATTCTTAGACTGCAATGGAAAAATGTCTCAACCGATCAAGCCTCTCCTTACGACTCAAAGCCTCCATTCCAGGCAACATCCTGGTAAATCCTTTCTGAACCCTCCCCAGCTTGATGATGTTCTTCATATAACAGGAGATCTGAAGTAGCCACCCTTTCAACATGTGACGCCAACCTCAAAGAATTAAGGGCCTGAACCCTGAGGTCTCTCTCTTCGACAAAACGAACCAAAAGGTCCTACGTTTAATTGTACAAGTACTGATCTTGTTTGTTTTACCAAAATGAAATACCTCGCCTTCATCCAAATTAAACACCACCTGCCATTCCTCAGCCTCTTAACCCTATAAATCAAGATGTCTTTGTAATCTTGGACAGCCTACTTCGCTGTCCACTATCCTGCCTATTTTGGCGTCATCTGAAACTTACTGACCATGTCTCCACTATTCTCATCTAAATCACTTTTTTATATAAAGTCAAACAAAATTGGACCGAGCACTGACCCCTGTGGAATACCTCTGGTAACAGGACTCCGGTCCGAAAAACAACCCTCCACCACCAGTCCCTGTGTCCTGTCACTAAGCCATATAAACGACTTCCACCACTCTGCCTCAATTATCTTCTTTGTTACTTCTCCAAAAAAAAATCAATCAACTAATCATTCCTACCTCTCCAAACACATAAATCCTACATTTCACGATTACCTTCAACTACATGTCCAAAACCGAAGGCAGACTCTCAGCTCGATAGTTCCCAGGCTTCTCCTTACGTCCCTTAAACGAAGGCACAATTTTAGCCACTCTCCAGTCATCTGGCACCTCGCCCGTAATTATAGATGATACAAATATTTCTGCAAAGGGGCCCAATGTTTTCTCTTTAACTTCCCACAACATGATTTGATGCACTAGAGCAGGACCTGGAGGTTTAAAGTCAGAGTGTAATACAGCATGGAAACAGGCCCTTCGGCCCAAACTGGTCCATGCTGACTGTGGTGCCCACTTAGCAATTTCTAATTGCCTGCATTTGGTCTATGTCCCCCTCCAAACACTTGCCATCCGTGTACATACCCAAATGTGTTTCAAACGTTGTTTTTGTGCCTGTCTCAACCACTTTCTCTGGCAGCCCATTCCAAATATGCACCACTGTCTGTGTGAAGAAGTTGCTCCTCACATCCTCCTTAAATCTGCCCTCTCTCACCTTAAATCTGTACACTCCAATTTTGCATTCCCCATCCCTGGGAAAAAGACTACGTGCATTCATCCTATCTAAGCCCCTCATGATTTTATCCACCTCAGTAAGGTCAGCCCTCATTCTCCTCCATTCCAAGCAATAAAGCCCAATCCTGGCCAACCTCTCCTCAGAACTCAGGCCTACTATTCCGGGCTCTTTGCACAGCTTCCAGTTTAACTATGCCTTTCCTGTAACAGGGTGATCCAAAACTGTACACCACACTGCAAGTGTGGCCTCAGCAATGACTTGTACATCTTTAATGTCCCAACTCCTATATGCATTGCCTCGACTGAAGAACGCCAGCATGCTAAATGCTTTGCTCATCACCCTGTCTATCTGTGATGCTGCTTTCAACCAACTATGTACTTGTATTCCTCAGTGTCTCTGTCCCACAATACTCCTCAGAACATACCATTCACTGTATGACTCTGACCTCGGTTGAACTTTCCAAAGGCCAACACCTCACGCTTAGCTGTATTGAATTTCATTTGGCAATCCTCAGCCCACTTCCCCATCCGATCACAATTTCCCTGTAATTTTTGATAACTTTCACTGCTTTCAGTGATACCTCTTAATGTTGTATCATCCGCAAACTTACTAATCATGCCGTGTACATTCACATCCAGATCGTTTATGTAAGTGAGAAATGACAAAGGTCCCAGTACTGACCCCTGTGTCACACCATGAGCCACAGGACTCCAGTCCAAGAACCAACCTACGGCCATCACGCTCTGCTTCCTACCATCGATCCCATGAGTAGCTCTCCCTGGATCCCGCACAACCGAACCTTCATGACTAGCCTGCTGTACGGGGCCTTGTTAAAGGCCTTACTAAAGTCCACATAGACAGAATTCTCTGCCTTACTCTCATCAATCCTCTTGCTTACCTCTTCGAAAAGCATGAATAATTTGTCAGACATGATTCTTGTGCACAAAGCCTATCCCAAATCAGACCTTAAATATCCAAACATTTGTGCATCCACTCCCTGAATATCATCTTCAATACCTTGTCTACCACTGGTTCACTGGCCTGCAGTTCCCCATCTGATCTTTGCTACCTTTCTTAAATAATAAGACAACATTAGTCACCCTCCAGTCTTCCGGAATTTCAGCAGTGGCAAAAGATGAAGCAAAAATCTCTGCAATTTCTTCCCCAGCCTCCCGCAGTGTCTGAAGCTGGACTTCATCAGGTCCAGTGGATTTATCAACCTTAATGTGCCTTCAGGCTGTAAACACCTCCGCGATGGTCCAGAACATCCCCACTTGCTTCCCTTTTTATCCTTAGCATCCATGATTCTCTACTCAGTAAACACTGAGAAGAAATTCATTAAAAATCTCCCCCATTTCTGTGAACTGTTTTCAAACCAAAATATTTCTCCTCCTGGTTTGTCTAGCCTCCATTTCTTTCTCAACAGTAAAAACTGATGCAATATATTCCTTTAAGATCTCTCTCTCCTCCTCTGGTTCAACACAAAGTTGACCTTTCTCATCTTTATGGAGCCCTGCTTGCTCTCTCGGTGCTCTCTTCCTCTTAATGCACTTGTAAAAACTCTATGAATTATTCTTAAGCTTATCTACCATGGTAGTTTCATGTTGCGTTTTTGCCATCCTGATCTCCTGTTTAAGAATTCCCCTAACACTATTTACACTGTTCAAGATATTCATTTGAGCCAAGTTGTTTGCATCTAATAATTTATTATTGTTATTTTTATTCCTGACTAAAACCTGAGTATCTTTTTCACCATTGCTCTCTAATCCTACCAGCCATACCTGTCACTTGAACAGGGACATAATGACTCTGAATTATCACACTTTTGAAAGCCTCCCACTTATCAGACATCCTTCTGCTTGCAGCCTACTCCTGATAACTTTTGAAAGTTACAAAAACAGAAGTTGCTGGAAAAGCTTACCAGGTCTGGCAGCATCTGTGAGGAAAAATCAGTTAACATTTCGGGTCTGTTGATCCTTCCTCAGAACTTTTGAAAGTCCTTGTCTTATACCATTAAAAATTGCCTTCCTCCAATTGAAAACTTTTAATTTTTCTGGAAGACATATCCTTTTCCACAACTGTTGTAAAACTGATAGAATTACTATCACAAGATTCAAAGTTTCTCTGTTCTGTCACTTCAGCCTGCCTTATTAACCAAGAAAAGCTTTTTCTTTTCATAGGAACATTGATTTATTGGTAAAGAAAATTTTCTTGAACGCATTTCACAAATTACTCACCATCCAAACCGTTAACACTCTGTTAGTCGAGGTAAATGTTTGGAAACTGAAGATCACCAACTATTATAATCTTATTATTCTTACACCAATCTGAGATCTCTCTGCACATTTGTTCCTCAATTTCCCTCTGACTATTAGGAAGCCTATGGTACAATCCCATTTGTGATCGTTCCTTTTTATTTCTAATTTCAACATATGTTTTCATTGGATGGTGTTTCTAAAATATCTGTTCTGGTGATAGCAGCAATGTTTTCCTTATTAATAAAAGCTACTCCCTCACCTGTTTTGCCTCCCTTTCGATCTTTCCTCTGAAATCTGTAACATTATTACAGGCAAAATATCTTGCAGGAGGTGGACGATGTGGAAAAATTCTTCCTACCAAAATGAATGGAGCACAATATTTGTTAAATGGAATTCTGAATTGCAGAAGAATTAAAATTAAGAAATTGAGTTTCAGAGTTAGTGTGCAGATATAGAATGTTATCAGAGGGTCATACAGCATGGAAACAGGCCCATCGGTACAACTAGTTCATGCCGACCATGTTCCCAAACTAAACTAGTCCCATCTTCCTGCGTTTGGCCCATATTCGCTCTCATCCTTTCAAATTCATGCATTATCTGAATGTTTTTTAAACATTGTAATTGCAACCCACATCCACCACTTCCTCTGGCAGTTCATCCCACACACTGAGCATTCTGTGTAAAACAAAAAGTTGACCGTCATGTCCATTTTAAATCTTTCTGCCCTCATCTTAAAAAAAAAATTCCCCTGGTTTTGGAACCCACCCCCCCCCCCCCCCACCTGAGGGAAAAGACCTTTACTCTTCCTTATCTGTGTGTCTCATTATTTTATTAACCTACATGAGTCCATTTCTCAACCACTTAGCTTCCAGTGAAAGAAGTCCCAGCCTATCCAGTGTATTTTTATAACTCAAACCCCTTCATTCCCAGCAATATCCTGGTAATTTTGTCCAAACCCACTCCGGTTTAATAATAATCTTCCCATAACAGGACGACCAGAGCAGCGCACAGTCCGACAGAAGAGGACTCGCCAACATCACTTCCCAACTCCTGTACTCAAAGGCCTGAGCAATGAAGACAAGTGTGCTAAATGCCTTCCTAACCACCCTGTCTATCTGTGATGCAAATTTCAAAGAATGATGGACCTGAAACCCTAGTTTTTTTTTTCTGATCTGCAACACTACCCAGAGCCCAACTGTTAATTGTGTAATTCCTGCCCTTGTGAAGTATTGCGTTGTGGTAAAACAAACATTTATCCAAATAAAATTCAATCTCCCATTCCTCAGCCCATTGCCCCAATTGATTAAGATCTCTCTGAAATCCAGAAAGCCACGAGGCCATCTCCCTTGTTATGAAAACAAATAATCATCAATGAAAAGATGTTCACTTCATTTGTACAAGGAAGGTTTTCAGACCAAATCTCGAATACCACATGCAGGTTTTGGTCTTCTGTTCGTTTATTCAAAGTGGCTCAGAGGAGGTTTACAAGATTGAAACCCGGAATCAGTGGGTTGTCTGATGAAGATGGATTGGGCAGGAAAGAGGGAAAAGGATTTGTCGGGAGCTGCTGATTAAAACAGGAAACTGATGTGAGCCAGGATATAGGGTGTATTGAAGTAGAGTCTGTTTGGGTTGAGCTGAGAAACACCAATGGACAGAAAACGACCTTAGTGCTGCATATGGGCCCCAAGCTGCAGTAATATTGGGGAAGGCATTAGGCTGGAATTGAGAGATATAAGGCATAAAGTTATGGCTTTAATTACAGGTGACTGCAACCTGCTTATAAATTGTCCAAATCACAACTGTAACAGTATAGTGCAGTAGGGATATTTAGTGTCTATATGGTACAATTTTATGAATCAACATGTTGAAGAAGCAGATGGGTGTTGTATAATGAGGATGGAATAATTGACAATCGAGTTGAGTCCGGGCCCTTAAGGATGAGGGACCACAATAGGATAGAATTCTTCACAAATCTGGAGAGTGATGAATGTTGTTTCTGAGACTTGGGTCCTGTATTTAAATGAAAGAAGTTAAAATGATATGAGGCACGAGCTAGTTGTGATAAATGGTGAATCAGTGTTTAAATGGATGATGGGAAATGGGCAATGGCAAACATTGAAAGAGGACGTGGACAAGCTGTGGAAGTTCTTCATCGCAGCCTGGCGTAAGAACAAAATGGGAAACATGATCAAACCACAGCACAGAAAGGGAAATGAACACGTATTAAATTTAAGGAAGCAGCATACACAGTTAGGCCAATAAAACAACTGGCAACAGGATTGGGAGCAGTTTAGATTTCTGCAAAGGGAAACAAAGGGATTTAATCAGAGTGAGAAAACAGAACATGAGTGCATGCTGCAGGGACCATACAGCCAATAGAATTTTGTTTTATATTCATTCACAGGATGTGAACTTTGGTGGCTTGGCCAGAATTTATTGCCCACCTGTGATTGCCCAGAGGGCTATCAAGTGTCAGCTGCATTGCTGTATGGCTGGAGTCACAAACAGACAAAACCAGGTGAAGGATAACAGTTCCTTTCCCTGAAGGGTATTTGTGAGCCAGATGCGTTTTTTTTCCTGACGATTGACAACGGTTTCATGATAATCAGTAAACTCATTGTGAAGATTGGTAGTGATAGACTGGTAACGAAGAATATGGGCTCTCCTGACAAGCAGAAGCAGTGAATTTATAATGGGGTACAAAGTGATAGCGGAACAATTAAATATGACTGAGGTTTTCAGTAAGGAGGATACAAATTACATCCCAAAATTAAGGGGATCACAGGGTCTAATGGGAAGGTGGAATCAGTATTAGTAGGAAAATGATATTGGGAAATCTAATGGGATAACAGGCAGATAAATCCCCAGACACTGATAACCTTCATCTCAAAGTACCTTAGGAAGTGGCTGTAGAAATAGTAGATGCACGAGTGGTTATCCTCCAAATTCTATGGACTGTCAGTTTTTATGGATTGGAGGATAGCTAATGTCACCCCAGTATGTAAGAAGGGAGTCAGAAAGAAAACAGGGAATTTGTATAAAATTGTTGGTTGGAAAAATATGTTGGGGTCCACTATAAAAGATGAAATGACAGAGTACTTGGAAGATAGTGTCAAGATCAGATAGAGCCAGCAGAGCCTTTTTCCGTGCTGTAGACTCTGTGTTAGGCGTGAATTCCCTCCACGCCACTCAACATCCTGACTTGGAAATGTATTGCTATACCTTCAGTGTTGCTGGGTCAAAATCCTGAATTCTCTCCCTAACAGCAGTGTGTGTCTACCTACCATTCATGGACTGTAGTGGTTCATGAAGTCAGATCGCTGCTACCTTCTCCATGACAACTATGCCCAGCCAGGAATGCCCACGGGATGTTTTTCTTAAAAAAAACAATCGAGGCCAAGCGGGAATGTGGAATCAAAGTGTAAATAGATCAGCTTTGACCTTTTTGAGGCTCGAGGGGCAGAATGGACAACTCTGATTCCTAATTTGTGTGTTCTCTACTCCGATTTAAAATGCATCATCCCACTAGGAATGATGTATTCCCTGTAAGTTAGAAGGATGATAGCTGATGTGATCAATTTTATTCCAATGTTAATTGAAGCTGTTTGGGGTGTCGAGAGGAACTAATCCACTTGGTGAGTGAAGTGGGAGCACAAGCCCTGACCCCCCTCACCAACAGTAATCAGACAAGACTCGAGTTTCTTTGTCCTGCGGTTTATTCAAACAAAGGAATGAGGAACAAGTGTAGGCCACTCGGCCCCTCAAACCAGCTCTGCGACTCAATAAAATCACTGCTGATCTAATTTCAATCTCAGCTCTATGTGCCTGCATATATCAGAATATCTTTCATCGTCTTGGTCAGGAAGAATCTGCCTTTTTTAACATAGAAAGATTCTGCATCCACTGCCTTTTGACGAAGGCAATTGCAAAGGTTCTCAGCCCTCTGAGAGAAAAGAAATGTTCTCCACTATTTCAAATGTACTCACCCTAACCTTTAAACAATGACCCCGAGTTCTAGATCCTTCCAGAAGAGGGGCCAAGTTTTCACCATGCATCTGGTCATGTCCCCTCATGATCTTTCATGTTTCCTCTTTCTTTTCTCAACTCCAGAGGATACAGACGAGGCTGTCTAGATTTTTCTCTAGATTTTCTTTTAAGGCAATCCACTCATTCCAGGTATTAGTCCACTGAATTTGGCCCGAAATGTTTCATAACCACCTGTAAGTTGGGTGACCAGAACTGAACACAGTACTCCAAATACAAATCTCACCAGTGCAAAAGGGGAATTAATTATCGAAAGGTTGACCATGAATTCCGACTTGCTTGCAGGAATGCATTTTCAGCCAGCTCCGGTCATTTACACGTATCCAGTTACAGACTGACACAGGTTATGGTCAGATAGTTGTACGGTTTGTATTGTTACACCGACAGCATTGTTGTGGCCTCACTCAAACCTCCCACTCTGCTGGCTCTGCACAAATAATGATTGGCTCTGCAGCCAATTCCCCCAGCCTGATTTGTCCTGTATTTTTCATCTTCTGTCCTTTCAAAGATAACAAATGATCCAAGTGGAATAGCTCAGCAAGACTGACAACATCGTGAAGGTAAAAAACAGAGTTTCTGTTTCGGGTCCGGTGACTCTTACTCTGAACTTTAGAAAGGATCAACAGACCTGAAACATTCACTCTGTTTTTTTTTTCATTCACAGATGTTGTCAGACCTGCTGAGCTTTTCCAGCAACTTTTCTTTTCATTCTTGACTTACAACACAAGCAGTTTTTTGTCATCCAGGTGACAATCCAGCAGCTTTATTCCACTTTTAACTGTATTAAATTTATTTGCCAGGAAATTAAAAAAAGGGAACATTTACTGACAGGCAGCTCAACTCAAACACTGGATCAAAAACTGCCAGCAAAACTTAATTCTCAGGAGCTTTGAACATGGAAGGAACAAGCATCGTTTACAGTGAAGAGAAACCATACATGTGCTCTCTGTGGACAAGCCTTCAGACAGTTGTCTGGCCTGTCAGTACGTAAATGCAGTCAAAACAGGGTGACAACAATGACATCAAGCAGCACTTGCTTTGTAATATCATCGTGATGGATCTCAGTTTGAGTTAAGCAAGGGCCACACATCTCCTCTCCTCCCTACATTCTTAGTGCAAACATGAACCAAACAGCTGTGTTCGAAATGTGAGAGTGACTATCCACTATCTTAATGCTCCATTTGACAGAACAGTGTATTAAGGAATCATAAGAAAGCTAAATTCAATAGGAACCAGGGAATATTATTCTTCCTTGGATAGCTGTTTTTTGAAAACATTGTGTCTTCAGACCTCACTAGATTGAAACAAGGAGAGTTTATTCAAACTTGTGCCACATACACGTGGAAGAGGTCGATAAGCCTAGCTTGGAGACACTCTTCCATTTACAGCTACACAGAAACTGCCTATTAAGGCATTTTCATGTCAGAATGGTTGCATGTAACGTTGATATAAAATAAATGTATATGTCCGTTACTTACTACAAATCAGGATGCTGTTCAGTTTCTGACAAAGTTCTGAGTCCTCTAATTTCAACAGGACTGCCACTTCCATATTATCTTCAGAGCTTCTCGACCCCACCATCAGCTCACAGCTGGGTGAGCAATACTTACGTGACTATCATAAGTTATATGTAACTGTTGATGTTTCACTGTTATGGACCTGCAGTTAAACTGTCTGAGAGACGTTAATGTGAAAACATCCCATTCATTTATATTCTTCTATAAATTAAAGTCTTTTGTCTGCATTTGATTCCTACACAGAGACTTTAATTTATAGAAATAAACTCTTATCCACCTACACATAGATATGCAGGCACTACCCTGAAGCTTCCTGCCCATCTAGGAATTCAGGGTAAAGCTTTTGTAACTCCTTTTCTTCTCACACATGGGTATGCAGACACTGTCGTAAGATTCCTGACTGAATTAAAATCCGAATCAAACTGTTTCAAATAGGGTTAGGTTGGGAAATAATTTTGTAAAGGTGTGAAACCTCTGAAGCATGTAACTTCTGTCACTGACAAATGGGCCAGGGCACTGACTTTGTTCCAGCCAGACACACTGGCAACTTGAAATCAGAATCTATCCCAGACAACGACTCGAAATCGCCTCCTACCATGAGCAGCCACTTTAATAGCAATCAATACTGTATCCTGGTCTTTTATGTTGATGCAATAATTGCTTGGTATCCTGTTTTTGTCTGTTGTAGCAATTGTTTTATGTATCATGTCATTTTAAGTTGTGAAATCGATTTATGCATCATGCCTTTTGTAAAGTATAAAAGGCGGGGACTGTCCGCTGCTCAGGGAAAATTACTTGCGAGACTCTGCAATCTGAGTACAGTGATTCTCCACAGCTTGTACTTGGTAATAAAGGGATTTGTGTTTTTTAAACAGGTCAGTTCTTCTTATTGCAGCAAGTCCATGAGGGTCTCCAAAAACGAACTTGACATTTGGCACAAGAGCAGGGTTCCAACATGTACAGCAGTCTCACGTGGAGGGCTGAATAAGTGATCGCTCGAGTGTGGTGGAGTGAGACGGACAGGCCCGCAAGGTACGTTTCACCTTGGTCTCTCTCACTAACCTGCCATCCGTGCGACCCCTCATCCCTACGTGTCTCTGTACTGACGGAACCCGAGACAACTCCGGTCTTGAACCCTGCTAAATCCTAACTGGGGTTAGAGTCCCCAGGTCAGATAACTGGTAATTTTTAAAATCCGGGAGGATAGATTTCCCCCGGTGACTGTGGGTGAATTCCTGTGTCGGGCAATAGGGAAAAGGTAGGGCGTTTAGTGTAAGACCTAGGTACAGTGTAGTTACAGTGTCTGTCTGTTTCAACCACCCTGCCTCAGACCGGTTGTTAAGAGGGGAAATCCCCCACGCGAAGGTCAGGACCCTGAAGTGCATGTTGAGACGAAGGACACTGCAGTAGTATATAGGGATAGTAAAAAGTGAAAGCGCTAATAAAAAAAAACAGCAAAGGAAAAAATGGGACAAATACTGGATAAATCAGGTGTCAGCACTCCTTTACATCGATTATGCCGGGATAATCCCGAAAATGAAGTACAGTACAGACGTCTGTCCGCATGCTTAAACAAAAGATTGGGAGATGAGAATTGGCCATTGGGGAGAACGCGGGATATAGATCTATGCACTAAAGCAGGAGAGGCACTGGAAAGGGTTAATGTTATTCTGGAGAAAGAGAGCTGAGGAGCTGACTGAAAAATCAAAACTGGCCAGTTGGGTGGATAATGCACGCAGGAGAGGGATCAGTGCCTGTGATAACGAGGGGAAACCAAAAACTTTGGAAGTTTTAAAACTGCAGTGTGAGGATCATGAGACGAATGAAAGGGAAAGAGTTAACCAAGAAAGACAGGAGAGAGAACAACGAGACAAAGAACGGGGGCTAGAGCGGCAGGCCGCATTGACAGAAAACAAAAAAATCGGAGGTACCTCCTGACATATCTGGCGTGCCGATGTAGTTCCAAATTAATGGCACAGATGAGCAAGACTGAGGAGGACTGGGGAAGCCATCCCTCTGCCTCATCGGGGCTGCTACCCGCTCCAGAACCCTACCCGTCCTTGGCCAATCTCCATCTGCAGGCAGCCCAACACTGCCATCAGTCCCAGCAACCGCCCCCGCATGCTGCCCAAACTAAACCTCCCATAGAATCTCAAAGCCCTTCAGTAGGCAGCCCACATGGATCCCCTGGCAACCCCACGGCTTGTACAGACCCTACCTCCTGTCATACCAGATCCAAAACAAAACAGGGAAACAGGAAACAGGGCGCAGGCCAGACGGTCAGTGAACAAAAGGAGGGACGACAGGATCCTTTTAAAACCCATGAGAAGCCCAGGAAGACATAAGTCCTGGGTGCAGCCTACTTGACCCTCTAACACCTGTTTACTGTTTCCTGGCGACTCCACAAGTACCGAATATGATCGTCCCAACTCACATGCAGAGGATAGTGAATGTGAGGACAGAGTTTGCAAGAGACCCTCGAATAGCCATCCCCTAAAGAAGGACCCCTGTCAGAAAAAATCACCGGCAATTCCCTAATCGCACGGTCCCTCATCGGAACCCAACAAAACGGGGTCAAAATATGATGCAAGTCTCTACCCCTCGGAAGCCACAAGAGATGGACTTAATTATGTCAAGGGCCCCTGATCGTAAAACTAACCCAAAAGATTTTATACATTGCATTCTGGGCATTATTCAAATCTATCAGGCCACCCCCACCCCCAAGACCTCTTTAGCCTGTGCTGCATGGCTCTTACCCCTCGTGAGAGTACTAAATGGAAAGGCCACCTCGGGAACCCGGCTCCCCAAGACTGGGATGCCTTCACGGATCTTGTGGCAGAAGGCCTTCAGCTGCAACCCATTAAAGATGTGCTCAAGCGAACTTTACACCAGCCGGTAGATGTTACCAAGGTACTGGAGCACGAACCCAGATGTGGAGAGGACAGCCCTGATTTCTGGGATTGTTTTTGCTCTATCTATGCCACACATTCTGGTGGTGTTGCCTATATTGCAGGGAATCCCTCACCACAGTTCAATGCCCTTTTGCTGCAATGTATACCCGAGGCTGTGGCGATAGCTATTTGCACTAATAACATGGATTGGCCAGATAATACTCGTCCCCAGATGAGAAGAGCCTTAACGTATTACTGGAACACTGTGAAGGAATCCAAACCAAACAAGATCAAATATGACATGGTGCAGCGTCCCCCATGTCAACCGAGATCCAACCATCCAGCATCCCTGCCTTCAGACTTTGCAAGAGCATATCAAATGGATCCCCGCGACTATGTTCCTCGCCAAACTGACAATTACGATCGCGGTTATGCAACCCGTCCACAGGGTCCTACTGACCCTCAAAATACTGCGCCGTATGCACCCAGCCCCACATTCCTCAGGCCCGGTGCCAGGATGCCCCGCTCTGCCCCGGGATGTTTTAACTGTGGCAGCCGGGATCACTGGTGGAGAGATTGCCCACAGAATCAAACACGTGGGAGACCCCAGGGAAGGAGGCAACCCTTTTCCACTAATAATCGTTTTCAACCTGACTATCTTCACTCCGTAATTTGCCCATTTTAAAGAAAGATCCTGAAGATTAACCAATTATTAACCTACAGGATGCATCACTTCCCTTTATGATTGATACTTGGGCCACGACATCTACGCTGGATGCTTCATGTATACAGCAATGTGGGTTTAAGCTCTCGCCCGCCTCAGTAAGCCTTAGCGGGCTTTCTGGGCAAGAATACACCTCCTCTTTACCAGAACCGCTAACAGTCCATTTTGGCCCTCAAACCTGTGTTATTCAATTTGCCCAGACACTCCATTTGGGAGTTAACTTAGCGGGGAGGGCTTTTTTTATGCCTTCTTCAAATTGAAATTCGAAATCTAAACGAGGGTATTACCATAAAAAAAATAGTCCGGGTAAACGGCAGTTGTGGGTTCATCACTCGCCGCAATGGTGGACAATTGACTTATCCCCTCGGGATTTCACCCCTCCATTACAAGTCCCTAGCCCTCATGTTACCTTGTGCTATGACCCTACGGGTGCTTCCTGTGAATTAGCTGCTGTCTCTGCCCCCTGTCTGGGATCAAGCTTATCTGTCACTGTCACACGATATATTGAGGGAAAGGAAGGGTCGGCATTGTTGGTGGAGGTGCCGTCCCACCTATGGCACCAATCAGATCTTGTGTCCCCCCACCTCTCACTGACTGTGAATACTGGCTATAAGGCTAAGTCCTTGGGATTGCGAGCGCACAGCTTAATCCAACAGGCGGACCCGGAAGTGAAGGGATCCCCACAGCAGTCAGCTGACGGCCTCATTTTGTATTATTCAGATCCCTTTACTGTCTTTGGGACATTATGTCTCCACCACCCTCATCATTGGCCCTCCGACGAGCCTTCTCCAGACCTGTGGTGAGGTGGGGTACACTGCAGTCACCCCCATACAAGTACAGATTATCCCGGGAGTGCCATTACCCTCGATACCTCAATATCGTCTCAAGCACGAGGCAGCAGAAGGGAATATCCTCCTTAATAGATTCGTTCCTCCGACAGGGCATATTAGTCTCTTGCCAATCGCCTTGCAATACTCCTCTCCTGCCCATCCCTAAACCTGGCCGACGGGAATGGCGACTGGTCCAAGACCTCAGACAGATCAATAATGTAGTCCAAACCTTACATCCAATTGTCCCTAACCCTGCCACAATCCTAAGCAACATCCCCTCGGATGCGTGTGTTTTCACCGTTGTGGACTTGCAGCATGCATTTTTTTGCTGCTCCCTTGGATAAGGAGACTCAGTATCTGTTAGCCTTTACCTTCAATGGCCAGCAGTATACCTGGACTCGTCTCCCCCAGGGGTTGGTTCACTCGCCTACCCTGTTCTCACAGGTTTTGCAATGCCAGCTCCAAGATCTCCGGCTCTTGGATGGCTCCATGGTTGTAAAATATGTCGACGATCTACTCTTGGCAAGCCCGTCAGAATCTGCTAATGTTGCAGACAAAAACCGGCTTTTAAATGCTCTCCAATTTTGGGGATATGTTGTGCCTGCCGTGAAGGTTAAACGTAACCAACGGCAGGTGCAGTTCCTAGGGGTTTTACTCAGCGCCTCAGAGCGAACACTCATCCCTGAGCGCATTGCCCGTATCCTTATGACCCCGTCACCCACCACCCCTAAACAGATGAGGGCCGTTTTTGGGTTGGTAAATTATTGTCGGCCATGGCTCCCGAGTGTCACCTTGCTCATCAAATTCCTAACCTCTCTCGCTTCTTGCAATGGCCCAAAAACCTTTACCCTCTCTAGTGAGCAGGAGTCAGCCTTCACAAAATTAAAAGTAGCCCTTGCTGCCGTCCCGGCTTTGGGCAGGCCTTTATATGACAGGCCTTTCCAGGTGTATGTTAATGTTATAGATGGGTGTGCTACGGGGGTGTTACCGCAGACTCACGGTGACCGCAAACGGTGGGTTGCCTACTACTCTATCTGCCTGGATACTGTTGCTCAGGGGTTACCCCCTTGTTCCCAGATTCTCCCCGTGATTTACTCCTTAGTCTCTGCAGCCTCAAATGTTACTCTCCAACAGCCTCTTACCGTCTGTACCTCACATGCCATCGTGGCCTTTCTCACCTCTCAACAGACCCAACGCCTTACCCAGGCACGTTTGAGCTGCTCTCAGGTCTCACTCCTTAACAATCCCGTCCTGACATTTTCTTTCTGCTCCATTATTAACCCAGCCGCATTTTTGAGCGAACCCCCTGATGACCTCTTAGAACCCCCACATGACTGCCTATTGAGGAACCAATTCCTGACTTCTGCCCGCCCGGACCTTACTGATGCCACACCCCCTTCACCAGACCTTATCCTGTTTGTTGATGGCAGGTCCTCCATATCCCCCTCAGGTGTATCTCTCTCTGGATATGCGATTATCAATGACACCTCTATATTGGAATCGGTGGCATTTCAGCCCCTGGTGTCCGCTCGGAAGGCAGAACGTTTTGGTCTTCCCCTTGCCTGCATTCTAGCCGCAAGGAGGTCAGCAACCATTTACACCGACTCTCGGTATGCTTTTGGGGTCTCCCACGACTTTGGCCAGTTGTGGTCTCAGCGTGGTTTTTAACATCCTCAGGAACACCCATCCAGAATTCACTGTACGTTAAAAACCTTCACGACGCAATCCTCCTCCCTAGATGATTGTCTATTGTTAAATGTGCTGCCCATGTCTCCATTGACTCTGTAGTTGCTCGAGGCAACGCCCGGGCTGATCGGGCTGTGAAACAGGCTGCTACAGACCATTTTTTATTATCCCCTCTATGAATAAGCAGGCGGTAAATCGCATGCCTTCAGACAAGACGGGCATGCCAGATATGGTCACTGTTCGGCACTTTCAGGGGGACGCCCCTGCTTCTGAAAAGAATGTTTGGAAGGCGCAGAGATGTTTACATTCTGCGTCCTCAGGCCTTTGGGTTACACCAATCGGCCAAGTGTGTGTCCCGGATACTTTATTACCTATGCTTGTTGACTGTCTGCATTCTGACACCAACCTTGGCAAGGAGGGAATGAGTGGCATTATGCTCCGTACCTGGTGGCACCCTGACTGACTGAGGCAGCCCAGTCTCATACAGCATCATGTCTCACATGCCAGCAAAACAATGTGGGTCAGGGGGTGAGATGCCCACCAGGAAAAACATCCTTGCCAGGTGGATCGTTTGAATGCATTCAGCTGGATTTTATTGAATTACCACGCGTAAACTGTTATAAATATTGTCTTGTCATTGTAGATGCATTCAGCAGGTGGATCGAGGCTTTCCCAAAGACAAACAACAAAGCCCCAACAGTCGTAAAACTGTCATTAACCAAAATAATACCAAGGTTTGGAGTAACGTGACAAATTAGTTCGGACAACGACCCTCACTTTGTAGGGAAAATTAACAAGGAACTGTGTCGTACATGACACATCCAACAACAATTCCACAGTGTCTACCATCCTCGGGCAGCAGGGCTAGTGGACAGAGCTAATGGAACACTTAAAACTAAACTGACCAAGTTGACATCAGAAAACGGCCTTAATTGGTTGAAGGTTTTGCCACTAGCCTTGTATCACATGTGAATAACACCCCACTCTACTACTGGGCTCTCAGCAGTGGAAACAGTCTATGGCCCACCGAGCAGAACAACATGGGATGCCAATACCAGCCCACCCACCCAAATTGACCTAAATGTGATGGGAGAAGAAATGCAAATGTACTTCCGACAATGAACATCATCTTGAAAGTTTCTCCATTCGCAGGTGAAGTGCGCCTTCAGGCCACCTCCACAGACACCAGAACAAGACCTCGAGACTCAGGATCGATCTTCGTGGCCGCAGATTGGAGATTTTGTAATTGTCCGGGACTGGGATCGGACCAAGGTGGAAAGGACCGTACCAAGTGTTTCTTCAGTCTCCGACAGCCCTCAAAGTTAATGGACAGAATCGCTGGATCCACTTAAGTGGCTGTAAACGATGGATTTCCTGATCGGCATGCAGTTAACCATTGGACTGAGTGTTTTTCTGCCCATGTATAGCCAGCAGGACAATCTGTTTTATAAAACACACATCCGGATGCACGGGAATTGGACAGCATGTTACCCAGTAGCACGGTCTGTAGAAGCGTTATTTGTGGCAACATCTGCCTGGAACCTAATCAGCTTTATGAAATAGAGTATTCCGGTAAGCCTTGCCAAGGTCAGAGGGGAACCTGGACGAGGGGTGTGCAGGGTACATCTGTGAAACTGGTAGTTAGTGGTCTCTCTGGTTGTGTGGACACTGGACCTGGGCATGGGAAGGAAGGGGCTAGCTGTACAAATCCCAACAGCTATCCGTTTTGCTTTAATGGAACTGGGACTTGTTGTGTGCATGCTCTCGTCACTAATCACCCCCAAAATGTTTCCTGGCCGCATCGGTGCGTAAAGAGAAATTGCTCCACTACAGGAGGATTGTTGAATTGCCCCTGCTCGAAATCTAAGCCCATAACTGTGACCCCGGGCATACAGTGGACTTGTGGGGATTGCAATTGCACTCATGTAAAAACAGACTATGGGTCTTTTCCATTTAACTCCGCAAATTTCCATCCACATAAGGGTCAGTCCTCCTGGCATAGCTATCAAGAAATACGTGAGTCTGTTTGCCTCCTGAACGAGATATTCATGCGTGAATCGAAATCTAGCATCCGACAGCAATTTCATTCCATGAGGGATGTGAATCGAGGAAAAAAACAGGCGATTCTTCAATGAAAAAAAAAACAACGTGGATCACACAGTGACCGGTTTACCATTGGTGAAAAAATAAACCCATGCGGGTGTAAAGGAGGCAAGAGGCACCAGGTGTTGACACTGTAATGGAGAGGGAGACATTAACATACAGGGCCAGTGGTTTTAAAAAGGCACCGGCAAAAGGTGTTTTCACTGTCATATGGTGGGACACACATAGCCACAGTGCTGGTAGCTGAAGAAAGGCACTGGTGAAAAAGGATGTGGCAAATGAGGCTAAAACTTGCGATTAGTGGAGACAGCGAAGGAATTCCCAAAAGATTCCCAACAAGCTGCAAAGAGAGTGCACAGCCGAGTCACAGACTGGATAGGAAGACGGTACCTGACCTCTATAAAGGTTTCACCTCTGTGGATAAGGTTTACTCAGGAAGAAAGGGGGGAGGGGGTAAAGAAGTAAAAACATTGAGGGATATGGCAGCTTATTAGTCTCTAACAGTAAGAGATGAAAGTATTTGCACTCCTTCTGAAATGTTACCCATGACAGTGGGAATCTGTGGAATAGATGGGGGGAGATGTATCATTCCACTGTGTAAGATCAGGTTGGAAAGTCCTATCAAGACTGGGGAAGTGACAGTGGGAGCCATTGAAAGAGCATCAATTCCAGGAATACAGTTGGTTATTGGAAACGGCCGAGCAGGATCAAAGGCAGGAGGCATACCCTTGTAGTGGAGAAGCCAAAGGTATACCGGGGCCAGCGGAGGTAAAAGAGAAATAGCCTGGAATTTTTCTGGAATGGATGGTAACAAGATCCCCCAGTCATAAGTTACAGCAAGAAGGGAAAAAAAAGTAAAAACAAAAAAGAAAGCCAAAGTTCCAGTTAGCTGCCCTGTTTGATGAAATGGTAAAGGAAAAATCTGAACAGGGAGCGGGTCAGGCAGAGGTGCTTCGTTCTGATGATTCCTGGTGTTACATCAAAAAAGATGAAACAAGAAAATATTTATTTCATACTCGGAAAAGGAATCAAAACATATTCCAATTGGTTATTATCTTAAAGTTAGAATCTGAAGGCAAAAATGGAGTCCGCAACAGGTTCATGCAGAAGAGAAATTGGCGGAAATGCACCAAATGTTGTTGCTGGGTGCATACAGACAGGAAGTCATGTGGCTAGCACATGAAATACTGACAGGAAGTCATTTGGGAGTTAGGGAGAGTGAGGTTAAAATACAAAAGCAATTCTGTTGTCCTGAATTAAATAAAGATGTGGTTGAATTTTGTCATTCCTGTCAGACATGTCAAATGGTAGGAAAGCCACAGGCAGGAATAAAATCAGTGCCTTTGGAATGGAAACTGAGGAAAAGGTATTAGTCACTGACACTCAGAACGAGGTGCATCAAAATACAAATTGTCTGCGTCTGATGTGCCACAACTTAATCTAAAAGGTAAGGAACTCCTTAGGAAATGGGTTAGGACAGTGAGCTATCTGCCTGAAGAGCAGGTCACTGAATCAAAAGACTCGTTGCAGCAATATGAGAACATATACAGGAACAGAATGGGGGACAGTAATTCTATCCTGCATGAAGATGCTATGGGTAATGCTGTTCGGAAAAAAAACTCCTACAGACTTAGTCTTCTCGAAGCCACACAGATGCAGAAAGAATTGGAAGCGATGCTGCAAAAAGACTTCACTGAGCCAAGGCAAAGCGAATGGAGTTCACTGATCCTGTTGGTTGCCATACCACATGGTACTCAACACTTCTGCATGGATTATTGGAAGGTAAATGCCAGAACCAAATTGGATTCATACCCAATTCTAAGGCTGGAGGACTGTGTGGGAAAAAGTTGGAGAAGCCACTTACCTCACCAAGTTGGACTTACTTTGTGTTTACTGGCAGTTACTTTTGTCAGAGACAACAAGAGAAGTTTGTGTGTTTGTAACCCCAATTAAATGTGATGCCTTTTGTTGTGATGAATGCGCCAGGCACATTCCAAAGACTTATGAACAGTGTTGTGGCAGGTTTGCCTAATTGTTCTGCTGAGAGAGGTGCCTTTGTGATCTTTAGCCATTCATTGAAATATCACATGGTACTTTTGGCAAAGCTCTTTGAAAGACTGTGGGTGGAAAAACTGGTTATAAATTCAGCAAATTCTTTTCCGTGAAGGCCGAAGTGATGGCCTTGCAACTCAATGTCAGATGTGGAACGATGAGTCTGCAGAATGTGTAAATGAAGGCCATTGAGGAATTTTAAAGATCATCCTCAAAGAAAGAAGCGCTTCAATTTTTTACCCTGACTGGTTTCTACTGGAATTTCGTACCAAACATTAGAAGCACGGTGGTGCTGCTGATGGTTTTGCTAAAGAAGAATATGAAATTTCGGTGGACAGAACAATACCAGGAGGCATTTGAGAACTCAAAAGCCATATTAAAGACTGCACCAGTTTTAGCAATGGCAAATTTCTGAAAAAAAACTTTTTAACATCGCTATCAGCACCAGTGGTGTAGTGGTTGTAGCTGTGTTAATGCAGGAGGATGATGGTGGAATTGAAAGGCCAGTTTGATATTTTTCAAAGAAACTCAACATCCACCAGATAAAATATTCCACCATTGAAGGAGAGTTATTGAGTTTGGTACTGGCCTAACAACATTTTCATGTTTATGCTACAAACAATGCATCCCAGACGGTTCTGTATACGGATTCAACTGTCTCACCTTTTTGAAAAGACTGAAGGGCAAGAATATAAGTCTATTTCATTTGGGTTTGACTTTACGGGCTTTTAATTTGCAGATTGTACATGCTGTGTGTCATAGAAGTATTATTTCAGATGCGTTATTGTGAGTTTAGCAGAAAATGTGTAGATAAGATGGCTCAGTATTATTTATATACACACACATACATATATACATAAGAGAATTAGTAGTAACATTCAATTAATGTCCTCTGTATCTCATGATAATGGTATGATTTTTTATTAATGAAGCCATCTATTCAGAATGATGTTTTCTTTTTTCTTATGGGAGAGGTGTTATGATGTCGTTGAGAGGAGTTGTGAAGTGGAAGGCGGGAAGCTCAAATTTGTTTGTAAAAAATGGTATGGGAGAAGAATGCAGTTCCTTTAATGGGTAATGTGCTGATTGAAGCTTGGAGAATTATACAGAAAAATGTGTCTGTGTGTAGCTGAAGATGTACAGCCAATTCTGAAATTGAAATACGTATCATTTGGTTGTGTTATTGTTGGCCTTGGGCTTGTTTTGTTGTTTTGGCAACGAGCTAGAATCAGCCAATTGATTTAAACAAGGACTTAGTGATCGAAAGCCAGATGAATTTAAAACTGATGGTTTTGACAATCTCAGAACAATGCTGTTTTAAGAAAATTGAAATAATATTTAAGGTATACAAGACGAATGTATTTTTTTGAAAATCAGGATAAGAGTGAAACACCAATGAGAAATAAGCATCTAGCTCTCACATGAAATCACTAAACACTCTCGGAAAGCAGCACCAGTCAATAAAATGTGCACTGGCACTACGAGCTAAGAGTACTCACAGAAGGCTTCAAAGAGATAACGTTCCTGACAGCTGGGTCAGTGGGAGCAAAGTGCTTATGACTTGACGATAGCAAAACAAAGGCTTGCAGACTCCCAGAGACTGCATTCTAATTTATTTTCTTTTACTTGGGTTTATATAAGTGAGAATTGTTTATTGGAACAGTATACCAGTACAATTTAGTTCAATCTGGAACGACTCTGTAGTAAAGGGGAGGTTTTATCGTTTGTTAAGAGTTGTGTTAATTTGTTCACGGTTATGATTAAATAAATAAATCGTTACTTTTTACTTGTAAAGTGAATATCAGGGATTTTCCTTAATTTAATCTCCCCTTGTCCGACAGTTTGGGGGCCCAAGTTCAAGATCTGCTCTGTTCGTGTAAGGGATATGAACAGACCTGAATGGATTTTTACAAACTGAAGTAGACTTGGTGCTGAGTATCCTCGATCAGGTGAGACAAATCTGTTTAATTTCGATTACTTAGCGTTGGTTAAGTCAAAAGTGAGGGAAATGGCTCTTATCATTGAAATTTTGTGATTTGAGGATGCTTCCCAAATTTGCCAGAAGTGTTTGCATAAACAGAGGAAGGATACAGTTTTAGAATCAGCCAACAGTTTAGAATTGGGTTTACAGGAGCAAGAGGAACGCTGAAATTGTAACAGGGTTAGTCAAACATTTGTGAATACCAGAGGAATGGAAAATTGGAGGGGAGCTAGAAAAAAAATGCAAATAAACTGGAGTTAGACAATAAAAGGTAATTGAAAAAGTCCGAACTACATTTACAAGCACAGCAAAAACAAAATCAAAGAGAGAGAAGAGAGGGAAAGACTAAGAGGGAGAGAAGAGTGGGAAAAAGAACGCAGGGAGAAGAGGGGGTAAAGAAAGAGACAGAAATGGAAATAAAAAGAGAGAAGAAAGGGAAAAATGCTTGCATTCAAAAAGATAAAGTGTTAACTAGAAGCAAAAAGACTACATGTCAAAAGTACAAGCCAGAACAAACTCATTGTCACTAACAGCCTGGTTTGGACATGGACAATGGTCCAAACATTACCAAAATTCAATGAAAAAGATGCAGAAAACTATTTTTTTTTCCTTTCTAAATTTGACTAGCCTGATGAATCGACCAGACCATGTGTTATCTCTGTACTCACTGCTGGAGCAGGTTACAGATAATAGGAAGGGTGTCGGCATTGAAAGACTTCATAGTGATAGGGAGGACTGGGTTCGGGAGCTGGAGGAGGTTGCAACAATAAGCAAGAGAATGAGGGCTGGAGGGGCTTCAAGAGATTGGAACAGGTATAGTTGCTGGTGGAGATTACTGCAACAGGGACGGATCTCACAGTTGGAGAGCAACCATGGCGAGAGCAACTTGACGAGAAAAAGAGGGGTGTAGGGGCTAGAGGATGTTTGAGAGATAGGAATACATGGCTAGTGGAGGTTACACAGAATGGGAGGGATGACTTCTCCTTACAGGGATGAGGAGGAATGGAGGGGCTGAAGGTTGTAAGGGGTATACATGACTATGTACATGCTGCAGGAGGTTACAGCAATAGGGAGGGCAGGAATAACTGGTGGGAGTTACAGTATGAAGAACTGTTGTTGGGAATGGAGGAAGTTCCAGAGACATCGAGCAATATATATGCTGTTGGAGGTTACAGACATAGAGAGGGAAGTATCAGTTGCAGAGATAGAAGGAGTTCAGGGACTGGAGGAAGTTACAGAGATAGGGAGGGTTACAGGGCTGGGCAAGCTTACAGAGATAGTGAGGAGAGTAGGAGCTGCAGGAGGGTCCAGAGACAAACAGCAGTATGCATTTTGCAGGGGGTAACAGTAACCATGAGGGCTCATACAGTTGGTGGAGATTATAGAGATGGGAGGAATGTAAGAGTTGAAGTGGTGACCGAGATAGTGAGAGAGATATTTGCTGGAATTAGTTGCAGTGAAAGGTAGGGCTGTAATATGTGTTGGTGGTTACAGAGATAAGGGGGGATCTACAGCCTGGAGGAATTACAAAAATAGGGAAGCGGGTCTGGGCTTCAGGACATTACACATTTAGGGAAAGCTGTTTGGCCTGGAAGAGGTTTCATAGCTTGGAGGATTGCAGATGCTGGAGGAAGATTTTGACATTGGGAGAATTGTCATTCCTCAAGCAGGCTACAGATTTAGGCAAGAATATAAGTGCTGGAGGAGGGTACATGGACAGGGGATAATGTATGTGCTGGAGGATGTTAGTCAGATGGGGAGGTTTGGAGGAGATATACTAATATAAAGAATTAGGGAGGGCTGGAATAGCTGTTGGAGGTTAGAGGTGAGGAGGGTGCAGGGAATGGAACAGGTTACAGAAATAGGTAAGATGATCTGATCTTAAGAAGGTTACAAAGGTAGGGCAAAGTGAAATCCGGAGGTTACAGGGATAAAAGTATAGTATCCCCACAGTGATCCAACAAATCCACATCTGCAGCCCGCACACACCATCGATGTAATTCCCATATCCAGTCCACTGAACCTACATATCGCTGGACACTGTGGGCAAATTAACATGGCCAGTCCACCTAAACTGCACAGCTTTGGACTGTGGGAGGAAACTAGTGGACCCTAACGAATCTCATAACAAAAAAAAGGGAGAATGTGCAAACTCCGCACAGTCACCTGAGGCTGGAATTGAACACAGGCCCGGGGCACTGTGAGGGTTCAGTGCTAACCCATGAGCCACCGTGCCACCTACTATAAGAATGTTTTAGGGGCTGGGGGAGGTTACAGGGACAAGGGGCATGTGGACATGCTCGAGCAGGTCTCAAAGACAAGGAGGAGTATAGGTGGTGAAGAATGTTACAGGGTTCGGGATCACTTGTGGATGCTGGTGAAGGTGACAGAGTTATGGAGCTTATCAGAGTCATGGGAGGCTTAAGAGATGCAGCGGAGTGTAGATACTGCAGAAAATTTTAGAAATATGGAGAGTTGAAGGGGCTGGTGGAGATATGAAGTGGTGTATATGTTGGAGGCTGTCACTGAGAGGAGGATGCAACAAGGGAAGAAGGTGATGGCAGAATTTGGGAGCTGATGGATGAGGTGCCAGAGATTGGGGTGAGTAAATTTTGAAGGAGGTTCAAGGTTTTATGGGCTGGATGAAGCCTCACAAATAGGAATGCGTGGCTAGAGACATTACAGAGATAGTGAGTCCTATGCATGCTAGAACAGCTTCCAGAGATTTTGTTTTTTCATTCATTCACATAATGGGAAAAGGTGCAGGAGCTGGGGGTGGCAGAGGAAAAGACAGTTGTATGAGCTGGAGGAGGTTAGATCGAAAGCAAAGAGTGGAAGGGTTGGAGGAGGCTCGAGAGATAGAGAGAATTGTAGGCTCTGGTGAAGTTTTAGGGGCTGGGGGAGGGTGGCAGGATGAGGAACGTATGCATATGCTCGAGCAGGTTACAAAGGTATAGAGGAGTACAGGTGTTGGAAAATGTTACGGGGATTGGGAGCAGATGCAGATGCTGGAGAAGGTGAAAGAGATATGGAGGTTATTGGAGCTGTTGAAGGCTACATAAATGTAGAGGTGTGTAAATGCTCAGGAAATTGTAGAATAGGGAGAGCTGAAGGAGCTGGAGGAGATATGAAGTGGAGTAGGTGCTGCAGGAGGTTAATGAGAGGGTGATGGGACAGGGGAAAGGAGGCAATAAAAGAATTTGAGAGCAGTGTAGCTGATGGATGAGATTACAGAGCTAGGAGGGAGTGAAATCTGGAGGAAGTTTGAGATTTTATTGTCTGGAGGAAGCTCCTGAAATCCGAATGCAGGGCCAGAGACATGACAGAGATAGCGATGCCAGTGCATGCTAGACCAGGCTACAGATCTTGTTTTTTTGTCACTTTCATTCAAAGGATGGAAGAGAGGTGTAGTCGCTGGAGGTTACAGAGAAACAAAGGGTTGTACGAGCTGGAGGAGGTTAGATAGTAAGGGAGGAGTGAAGCGGACAAGGAGGTTCGAGAGATAGAGAGTGTTGTAGAGGCTGTAGGGGGTTGGATAGACAGGGAGAGTAAGTGGGATTGTTGGGGGTCAGAGACGTATGGAGGGCAAAGCGGCTGGAGGAAGTTCGAGAGATAAGAAAGCTATATGCGGCAAGGACATAAAAGAGATAGGTAGGGTGAGTGGGCCTGGATGAGGTGAGAGAGATCGGTATGTTGAAGGGGCTGGAGGATCTTATCGACATACGTGGGGTGAGGCAACTGGAGGTGGTGAGGCATATAGGGAGGGACGCAGATGGAGATGGATGTAGCCCTTGGAGGCGATGACAAGAAAAGTTAGAGGGACAGCTGTGCAGTTTAAAAACTCCAAATTGCGCAATGTCTTAATGGAGATCACATTGTAGGAATCTGTGCCATAGACAAGGTACTGGGAGTGAGACCTTGGAGGGCCCAATCACAAGAAATATAGAACCAGTGTTATACAGCATAGTCTGCCCCTTTGGCCCCTTCAGTTGACAGCCACAAAAATAAAAAGCCCTGTAGACACTGCAAAGTCATCCTTGCCAATGTCTGGGGACTCATGTCAAAATTGAGAGATAATAAAATGTGAGGCTGGATGATCACAGCAGGCCCAGCAGCATCTCAGGAGCACAAAAGCTGACGTTTCGGCCGAGACCCTTCATCAGAGAGGGGATGGGGTGAGGGTTCTGGAATAAATAGGGAGAGAGGGGGAGGCGGACCGAAGATGGAGAGAAAAGAAGATAGGTGGAGAGGAGAGTATAGATGGGGAGTTGGGGAGGGGATAGGTCAGTCCAGGGAAGAAGGACAGGTCAAGGAGGTGGGATGAGATTAGTAGATAGGAGATGGAGGTGCGGCTTGGGGTGGGGGGAAGGGATGGGTGAGAGGAAGAACAGGTTAGGGAGGCAGAGACAGGTTGGACTGGTTTTGAGATGCAGTGGGTGGAGGGGAAGAGCTGGGTTGGTTGTGTGGTGCAGTGGGGGGAGGGGATGAACTGGTCTGGTTTTGGGATGCGGTGGGGGAAGGGGAGATTTTGAAGCTGGTGAAGTCCACATTGATACCATTGGGAGAGCCATCCTACAGACCAGTCAAGCAACAATGTGGCATAACGAAGCCTCATGGTGTCAGATCAGACTTTGACACTGAAATTCCTGGCTGAATCATCTCCCTGAACTGGTGAATCAGCGTTCCTCCACATTGAGCCGCACTTCGAGGAAGCACTGAGAGAGTGGGAAAGATGGAGAATGTATACAGTGTGGTTCATTTCAAAACCAGCAACAAGAGAGAATCAGCAGCAGCATTGTTGTTTGAGATGGTTGGGTGTGAAAGCACATAGCTGCTGGGGCTGGGGCAGCAACTGCTGGGGAAGGGCTGACTAAGAGGGCGAAATGTACTGGACCTCACCTTCACCAATCTGCCGGATGCTGGTACATGGATCTATGACTGTATCAGTAACAGTGACTACTGCACACGCTATTTCAAGAGATGAAGTTCTACTTTTACATTGGGAATACCCTCCATCATGTATATGACCACTGTCCTAAATGGGCTAGATTTCAGTCAAATGTAGGAACACAACGCTGGGCTGTGTGAGATGATATGGGTCACCAACAACAGCAGAATTTTACTCCAGGACGATTTTGAATAGCATTACCCAGCATATCCCACACTTCATTACGACTATCAAGCCAGGGATCAACCCTTGTTCAGTGAATAACACAGGAGAGGCTGCCAATAGCAGAAGCAACCCTATTTAAAAATGAAGAGAAGACCACTTCCTCAGCAAATAGGACAAGCAGAAAATGATCGACAGATCAATATGAACCCAGAACCAACGAATCAGACCTAACCTCTGCAATGCTGTGACATCCAGTCCTGAATGGTTTTGGACAATCAAAGAACTCACTGGAGGAGGAGGAGGAGGAGGAGGCTCCACAAATATCATCTTCCTCAATGATGGAAGAGCCCAGCAGAAAATGTAATAAAAACAGAAATTGCTGGAAAAGCTCAGCAGGTGTGGCAGCACCTGTGAAGAAAACAAAATAGACTGATTGTTTCGGGTCCAGCGACCCTTCCTTAGAAGAGGAGAAAAGACAAGGCCAAAACACTCACAACAATATTCAGACAGAAGTGTCGATGGAATGATCTGTTTCACTCTCCTCCAAAGATTCCTAGCATTCCACGAGGCAGCCTTCAACTAATTCCATTCATTTTCTGTGATATGAACAAACAGCTGGAGGGACTGGATAATACAAAGGCTGATCCACCAGCTAAGGGGGGCGATTCAGCAGGAGGTTTCCTCATCAAAGTTTGATCTGACACCCTGGCATTGTTGCCATGAAAACAATTGTGTGTAAATATTAGCACATATATTAATACAAGGGAAAAATAATTGTGTGTTTTTAAAGTCCTGGCACTTAATAATCATTTGATCTTGGGTGTGGCAACAAGCGTTATCATTTCAAAGTCCCTCACTGTGATTTGTGCACTGTTTGCTCATATTTTTATCATAATATTGAACTGAATAAATGGGTAGATGTGTGCTTTTTGGACAATCAGAAAGTGGTTATTATCGAAGGATGGTTGCATTCAGTGATGTGACTTTGCTATTAATAGTTAGAATGCTGAGAACATTTGCATAGAAATTTTCTTTCCAGTCATGCGCAAGGATGTTGGTCTGGGAACATGCCGACCATCATTGTCACTGCACAATTCAGTTTGGACACTGATGTGTGGAGCTGACATGCACTGGATATTGTTAAAAAGGGATTCAATGAAAGGCGACACATACTGCAGGAGTCCATCACCTTTTTAACGCCTTCATTCAGGATCGGGTCAAAGATGCACAATTATAGGGGTTAGTTGGCACATCAGAAGTCATCAACAGAGATAAACTTATGAGGCGTGGTTTTTGGCAGGTTATTTTTCACAAATGTTAAACTGCATTTGGACCAGTACTGAGTCTGGTGCTAGTTCATTGGCCAAGCTGCCCCATGCACTTCCTTGTTGTTCATGGATGCCTCTAAAGTTCTGTTGTGAGCCATTGTGTGAATACCAGTCCAAGTCTGGTTTAGCTACTCTTGGGACAGATTTAGGAGATGGCCAGTGTTTTGGAGGTAGTGGTGAGGCCAGGTAACACAGCAGCTGAGAATTCATTGTTTTTGTTTAAGTCTATTTTTCACAAATTTGCTGACTGCAAGATGATGTGTTCACTGACATGAACATGATTCAACTGTTCACCACAGTCACTAAATTCTGTATAATTAGGCATGTACTCTGTTAGTTTAATTATTGTCACTTCAGTTGTTTGCAAATGGGGAAAAAAACGTTGCATTTGGTTTATTTTAAACATATAAGAAGTAAAGTGGTATTAACTCTTTGGTGTACGAAATGTAAAAGTGGGTTGCATTATATTTTCATGGACGAATTAAGCAACGGTCAGACATTCTCTGGAGAGCAGGATTCTGTGAGCAGGATTATGTCCCAGGCAAAATCATCACCCTCTCTGCTAGTTCCTGTTCATTTGACCAGACAGAACCAGGCAGAGGAGGCAGCGACTTGGTATCTAGTCACTATAGTGCTCAGCATTGATGTCTGAAAGTAATTGATTGAAAACGATGCGGAGTGTAACCTCAATGTCATGCCATGTTCCTGATGTCACTGGGATTACACTCATCTAGCAAAGTCTTACCTGTCTGAGGCTTCAGACTAAGCTATGAAAAAAATCTTGATATTATAAGTAGGACATTTTTATCCATTGATTTTGGCAGGCACTAGCAGGGGCAGACTTTATTTGTCATCACCAAGAGGTCTGCAGAAGGTGACACAGAGCTGCCTTCCTGAAACTCTTCTCATCCATGTGATGCAGATGTATGCATCGAGCTGTTTATAAGGAAATACCAAGGATTTTTTTGCCATATTATAGTGAAGGAACAACAATTTATTCCCTCTCCAGGAAGACATGTAACTTGAATAACAACTTGAAGAGACTGGGTTTCCCATTGCTCACTCAACGACATTACCAGTGCAGGATTCTCTTCAATTCTCATTGGTTATAGTTTTCTTTCTTCAGGGCACTTGATGCCGCAATGAGTCAAGTAAAGCTGGTGGAATGGGAAGTTACTCTGATCTCAGTTTGAGTGACATTGGAACATCATCTGAAACAATAAAGAGCGAAAGTACAGAACACAGTATTTTTGAATAATGTGCTCACTACCTCACAATATTCCAAAGAAGTTTTAGGCACAGACTTCCGATTCTGTCAGGTGACATTTGTCTTATTCTTGATTAGGCTGTTTGGTTAAATGCCCTGTCAGAGGGCAAGAACGAAGCTTCACTCTGTTTGACTGTGAACAAAACTATCCCATTTCCAGCACATCAGACAGTGGCAAGCATACACTGCTCTCTGCTCCTTGTGGGCATTCAGCATTTCAACCTCATCATTCACTGATGACCAATAGCAACATGGAAATCAGCAACTTCTATCATCCGAGTTGAAGGATAAAAAGGGAAAGAGAGGATGGGGAGGTGGGAGAAATCATGACAGAGGAATGACATGCAGTGGGGGTGGTAGAAGCGGAGTGTGAAGGGAGACGGTCAGTGGAAGGGTATGTAGCAGCAGAAGGGGCAGTGCAAGGGAAGCAGAAGTATAAGGAAGGAGGAAGAGAACTGGCAGGTGAAGTATGAGTGACCACGAAAAGCATGTATTTCAAGAAGAAAGATTGATGGGCAATCAAACATTGCTGTTCACGAAAATTGGATTCTGATTTCCTTTGAAAATTAAGGAAATATTTCTCATGTTTCTTTTCCAACGCTTGATTCTTGTTCAGATTTTACACTGTCTCGGTATTTCTGTATTTCCATCAAGTGCAGATGAAATGTTATTCTCCCCACCCCCCAACCCCGACTCCCGTGCAATGTCTTAACATTTTTTTCAAGGTAGACATGACAATATGGTGTGATTGCCTACAATGTGTCCGTAATGTAGAATTTAATTGTATCTTTCTCCTCATTACTCGCTCTCTCACACAATCTTCAAGAATGAGGCTGTGTCCATCCTGCAGTTGAATAATTCCTTAAGCTCTGACTATTGCAGGGACAGTTACAAAAAACATGCTCCAGGTCCATGTAAAATATAAAAGTTTCAGTGCAAAATACCAAAACCTAGCCCAGCATTAATGACATCAAAGCCGTAGGAATATAACATGCAGAATGGGCAGAATGTTGGAGGATAATTCAACTCCATGTCCAAAATAATATTTGTGTCTCCCTCATCAAAGAACTCAACTGTATCACACTGTAAATTCACCAAAATAATAGAATCAAGAGACTGGAATTTTATATTCTTCCTCTGTGAATAATAGCTGGAGAACAGGAAGAAAATCAAGGTTAATTTTGTGATATTTGTAAATAATAGACAATAGGTGCAGGAGTAGGCCATTCGGCCCTTCAAGCCAGCGCCACCATTCATTGTGATCATGGCTGATCATCCACAATCAGTATCCTGTTCCTGCCTTATCTCCATAACACTTGATTCTACCATCTTTAAGAGCTCTATCCACCTCTTTCTTGAAAGTATCCAGAGAGTTGGCCTCCACTGCCTTATGGGGCAGAGCATTCCATATATCCACCATTCTCTGGGTGAAGAAGTTTTTCCTCAACTCTGTTCTAAGTGGCCTACCCCTTATTTTTAAATTGTGTCCTCTGGTTCTGGACTCACCCATCGGGGAAACATGCTTCCTGCCTCCAAAGTGTCCAATCCCTTAATAATCTTATTATGTCTCAATCAGAACCCCTCTCATCCTTCGAATCTCAACTGTATACAAGCCCAGTCACTCCAGTCTTTGAACATATGATAGTCCCGCCACTCCGGGAGTTGACCCCGTGAACCTATGCTGGTCTCCCTCAGTAGCCAGAATGTCCTTCCTCAAATTAGGAGACCAAAACTGCACACAATACTCCAGGTGCGGTCTCACCAAGGCCCTGTACAGCTGCAGAAGGGCCTCTTTGCTCCTATACTCAATTCCTCTCGTTATGAAGGCCAGCATGATATTAGCTTTCTTCACTGTCTGCTGTACCTGCATGCTTGATGATGATGAGAATGTGGGAGATGGTGGATGGAGAGGATATGATAAATAATTTTGTGGATGTCACAAAGATTAGCCGGGTGTTTCACAGTCAGGAGGACAGGGCGATATAAACAGGCTGTTCACGTGGCCAGAACAGTGTGATGAAATTTAACACTGATAAATGTGAGTTAATGCACTTCAAAAGTAGCAAGGCAAGAAAATACTCAAACTGTGAAGCGAGACTAGATTTGTTCACGATTATCTTTGGAGCAGAGCAAATTGAGGGGGGAGCCTGATCGATGTGTGTAAGAGCATGAGAGGTACAGACAGGGTGAACAGACAGCAGCTGTTCACCTTCCACGAAGGGTCAAGAACAAGGGGGCACACTTTTAAAGTGAAAGGTAAGAGGCTGAGAAAGGATTTGTGCAATTTGCGTTGAATCCAGAAGGTAGTATGTGTCTGGAATGCACTGCTTAGGAAGGTGGCTGAGGCAGGTAACATCACAAACTTTAAAAGCACTTGGATCAGCACCTGGTGGTGCAGTCTCAATGGGCCTTTTCTCAGTTGTACGATTCCATGTGGTGGCAGCCATAAAAGCTCTGATGTATTCGGAAGTACCAGCCAACGGCACTTGTTTTTCAGTTTCATCAGCTGTGCTCAGTAAATGGTGATTTTACAAATCAGCATCATCTCATGGAGTATTGGCACTAACTCAATCTCGGACATCCCAGCCATGTCTGAAAACATCCAGGAAGTTCCAAATGGTCAGTGCGAGATTATTCCAGCTGTTTGCCACTATCACTTTAACTAAACCAATGGCACGGATACAGCTTTTCCTTCATTATAACAAATACTTTTAGCTGTAAGGGTGTCATTTCTCAAAAGAAGATTAAGCTCCTTCCTCCCACATACGCACTTTGAGAATGGACATGTTTTCCTGCCAGTTGCGAACTCCCATTCCCCTCCAGTGCTCATGAACTCGTTGGCCGTTTCAGTGATCTGGTTTCATGTTCCTGCGAGTCGAAGTTGCATTTCGAAGACAATATTTCTGTTTTTGCCAGGATTGTGAATGATCAAAGCAGACCATTCCTGACAGGGAGGAAAACAGTATCTCTCAGCACGGTTTCACAATCCTCAGTTCCTGCAGCAGTCGATAACTTTCTTCCAAAATATGTGGACACCATTCAGGTTTTGCTGATGAATGTCTAACAAGAATAGTTCTTCAAAACTGCAGGGCAGTTGCCACATCCAACACGAGGTAATCCAAAAGCTCTTCTTTGATTTTCAGCATGAAGATCAACTTGCAACGAAAAATATCCTGTGTGCAACTGCTGATCAGAAATTCAACTGGCGCAGCCATCTAAAAGAGCATATCTGATGCTGGGAATTTGTGGTGAGTAACTCACCTCCTAAAGCTCTCTAAAGCCTTTCCACTACCTACAAGGGGCCAGGCAGGAGTGTGATGGAAGATCCTCAGGTACCTGGATGAGCACAGCTGCACAAACTCTATCGAGGAAAACGTAAGCGGCTTGTTTAACACTCTATCCCTCTCCAGTAATGCTCACTGCCAGCAACACTGACACACCAGATACACTGCTGAGACTTCCTCCCAACAGCACTATGTATGCACCAACACCAAATCATAAAGCCGTTGAGTTATAACGAACGGAAACAGACTTTCAGCTCAGCTCCTCCATGCCAACCACATAACATTCACTGGGTGTGGGCATCACTGGCTGTGCCCATCACTAATTATCCAGAAGGCAGGTAAAAGTCAACAATATGGCAGTAGGCCATATTGGAATCACATGTAGGCCAGGCCAACTAAGGATGGCAGGTTCCTTTCTGACAGGACATTTGTGAACCACTTGGGTTTTACCTGACAGTTGGTTCATGGCCAGTATTGGTCTATTAATTCTCAATTTGAATTCAAACTCCACCATTTGGCACAGCAGGATTTGAACCCAGGTCCCCAGACCATTGTCTGAGTCACTTAATTAAAAGTACAGTGATTATACCACTCGAACACTGCCTCCCCAAATACTCCAAAGAGCGACGAACTTGTGCAGTATGATATGTCCAAGGTTTTGTCTTCATGTTGTCACTGACTTCCTTGTCAAGCCATGGATGATTTTTTTCACCTTCATACAATTCCTCTTCCTCCCAGACAATTACTTTAATGGGGAAGTACTCAGCATTTTCCTAAATATTTGCCTTTATTCCTCAGCTGTCCAGTCCTTTAATGTTTTTGCCCAGTCTACTCAGGACGCCTCCCTCCTCAGACTTGTACTGTTATCTTTGCGAAACCTCAAAGCTCTTGCATGAAACTGGTGTGTCCCGGCTTTCAGTCCGAATTTGCAGCTCCCCCATGTTGTGGTTACTCCTCCAAGAATGTCCTTAACGAGAAGACCATTTATCAATGCTTCCTCGTTACATAATACTAAATCTAAAGTAAACAGCCCTGTGGTTGTTCCTATGACATGTTGCTGTAAGAAACAATCCCTCATACCCTCTATGAATTGTTCTTCGAGGCGATCCATGCCAAATTGATTCATCCCATCAATATGCATATTCGAACCACCCATAATTACAATTGTGTTCTTCTCACAAACACTTAATTGATCAGAATTTAGAGAGACAAGACTTGATCAGGGATAGTCAGGATGACTTTTTTTGAGGGAAGTCTCATTTTGATTGATTTCTATCAAGATGATCATTTATATGTTTTTTTTTTCAGCAAGGGCTGTTGACAAAGTCCCACATGAAAAACTGACAAAGAAAGTTAAACACAATGGTATCAATGGTAATTTGGCAAGTCACATTCAAAATTGTCTTAATGGCAGGAGACAGGGGATGGTGTTAGAAGGCTGTTTATATTACTGGAGATCAGGTCCTTGATGAAACCATATCTCAAACATTGTGCAGTGTTGTGTGCAGTTTTGGTCTCCTTACCCCATTAAGAATAAACCTGGTATTGAGGGAGCGCAGCAAAGGATCCCCAGGCTGATCTCTGGGATGACAGCCTTTTTGTTTGAGCTCAGTTCGAGTCAACTGGGTTGAAATTCCATGAGGTTTAGGAAAATGAGTGAAGGTCTCATTGTAATATATAAAACTCTCACAGAGTGAGACAGTTTAGAAGCAGGGAGAATAAAGCCCTTGGCTGGAATATCTAAAATAAGGGTCATAATGTCAGGTACAGGTAAGTTACTGGACAATGATATGAGCATGAATGCCTGCACACAGAGGCTGGTGAACCTTCGGAACACTCTGCCACACAAGGCTGCAGAAGCCAGGCACTGAATACAAATAAGGATTTCTTGACACTAAATGGTTGGGCAGAGAACAGGCGTATGGGATATAGGATCAGCATCATTATGTTGAGTGGTGGAGAAAAATCAATGGACTGAAGGAATGACGACAGTTCCTACTTTATATTTATCTGTTTTCTCATGATTAATCACTTCCAGGGCTATCAGCACTGTGTGGAAGAAAAGCATTGGAGAGATGTACAGCCATGAACTAGATTGGGGGACACTAAATGTGTTGAATGGCCTTCTCCTTTCGTGATATTTCTGTGCCGCCCATGGGAAAGCTCTTTAAATGTTCCCACAAGCTCTCAGATATCAGGAAGGAGGCCTGTGTATGTTCAGCCATGAACTAGATTGGGGGACATTGAATGGGATGAATGGCCTTCTCCTTTCCTGATATTTCTGTACCGCCCGTGGGAAAGCCCTTTAAATGTTCCCACAAGCTCTCAGATATCAGGAAGGAGGCCTGTGTATGTTCATCCATGAACTAGATTGGGGGACACTAAATGGGTTGAATGGCCTTCTCGTTTCCTGATATTTCTGTGCCGCCCATGGGAAAGTTCTTTAAATGTTCTCACAAGCTCTCAGATATCAGGAAGGAGGCCTGTGTATGTTCATCCATGAACTAGATTGGGGGACACTAAATGGGTTGAATGGCCTTCTCCTTTCCTGATATTTCTGTGCTGCCTATGGGAAAGTTCTTTAAATGTTCCCAGAAGCTCTCAGATATCAGGAAGGAGGCCTGTGTATGTTCAGCCATGAACTAGATTGGGGGACACTAAATGGGTTGAATGGCCTTCTCCTTTCCTGACATTTCTGTACCGCCCGTGGGAAAGCTCTTTAAATGTTCTCACAAGCTCTCAGATATCAGGAAGGAGGCCTGTGTATGTTCAGCCATGAACTAGATTGGGGGACACTAAATGGGTTGAATGGCCTTCTCCTTTCCTGATGTTTCTTAACTGCCCATGGGAAAGCTCTTTAAATGTTCCCGCAAGCTCTCAGATATCATGAAGGAGGCCTGTGTATGTTCAGCCATGAACTAGATTGGGGGACACTAAATGGGTTGAATGGCCTTCTCCTTTCCTGATGTTTCTGTATCGCCCGTGGGAAAGCTCTTTAAATGTTCTCACAAGCTCTCAGATATCAGGAAGGAGGCCTGTGTATGTTCAACACAACAGTGTTTCTTTGTCCCTTTTCCGATGCCGCAGCTGGGTGTTCCATCCGATTTTACCCTTTAAGGCATCAGAGCAGTTTGATGCAATTGAGTCCCTTGCTTGGCTGTTCCAGAGAACATTGAAGTGTTCATCACATGTCTGTGTGTCTGGAGAGGCTTTTCGGCCAGATTAGGACAGCGCGGTAGATTTTCACCCTGAAAGTGTGTTGGTGAAGCACATTGATGTTTCCAATCGATATTGGCTTCAAGGTCACTTTTACTGACACCAGATTTGAGACATCGATGTTTTATTAATTATTCTTCACATCCCCCAGCTGCCAGAGCATTAGCCTGGTCTGGATTAGAAACCCAATGATATTTCCACAACAGCACCATCTCCACATGGGGAACTATCAGAAACCACACCGAGCAGGTTATTTCTGTGCTGCTTGACAGCTCTGTCAAAAACCAACTTTCAACAATTCGACAATTGCAATGAGACTAAGGGCACAGATATCGGTCAGATTGCAATTATGCTCCTCTTAGGAAACTGGGCATAGCTGATAAATGTTCCACATTGCCAGGCAGATGTCAGAGTTGGGGCTGGAATGAAACAGCTTCCCCCAGAGGCACGGCTTGTTGTGCAGCACAAGCCTTCAGTCCTATTGTAGGAACGGCATCAGGGCCAGTTTTTTTTCGTATTTTTACGCCATTGTTATCTTTTTCTTGGTATTACATGCAGCGAAGCTAATTGGTTGAAGACTGGCAACTGTAATTTTGTGCACATCATGATGACAGTGAGGTGAATCATCAACTCGATACTCCTGGCTGAGGATGGTGTGGATACTACATTTTTGAAGTTGCAGTGATGTGCAGGGCTGTTCCATTAGTTACATTGGGGATATCTCTGGAACCCTCTCCTCCAGGAAGTTGTATAACTGACCATGCAGATGGCCTGAAAGCCCTCTGCTTCATCCTCTCCTACAGGCCCGACCAGTCCCGCTCCACTAACGCCCTTATCTATCTAACAAAACGCATCCTTACCCTTAGCAACCTCCCCTTAGCACTTCCTATGAACAAACCGGGGTAGCCATAGTTACCCACACGGGCCCAAGCTATGCCTGAGTCTTTGTCGGGTACATGGAGCAGTCCCTCTTCCACGCCTATCCTGGCCCTATTCCCCACCTCTTCCTCCGTTACATCAATGTCTGTATCAGTGCCGCCTCATGCTCCCGCAAGGAGATTGAACAGTTCACCCACTTTACTAACACCTTTCACCCAACCTGCAGTTCACCTGGACAATCACTGATACCTCTCTCTCCTTCCTGGACCTCTGTCTCCATCTCTGGTAACCGTCTGTAAACTGATATCTATTTCAAGCCCACCGACTCCCACAGCTACCTCGATGACACCTCATCTCATCCACCTTCCTGCAAGAATGCTAGCCCATATTCCCAATTCCTTCACCTCCACTGCATCTGCTCCCAAGATGAGGCATTCAACTCCCGGACAATGCAGATGTCTTCATTTTCCATGGACTGCAATTTCACCCTGACAGTGGTCATAAATGACCTTGACTGTATCTCTTGCATTTCCCGCACCGCAGCCCTCACACCCCCTCCAAACAAAGACAAAATTCCTCTTGTCCTCACGTATCACCCCATCATATCCGGATCCAAAACATCATTCTTGGCCACTTCCGCTACCTGCAACCTGACCCCCACGACCAAGGATATATTTACTTCCCCGTCCTTATCTGCCTTCCAGAAGGACCGTCGTCTCCATGATTCCCTTGTCCGCTCCACATTCCCTATTAGTCCCACCACCCCTGGGACATTTCCCTGCAACCGCAGGAATTGCTTCACCCACCCTTCCACCTCCTTCATCACCTCCATCCCAGGCCCCAGGAAAACCTTCCACATTAAACAGGTATTCACCTGTATATCCACTAATGTGGTCTCTGGGATCTGCTTTTTCAGATGTGGCCTCGTCTACAGCATGAAAGCCAAAAGGATGCTTGGAGACTGCTTTGTGGAGCACCTACACTCCCAGCTCACTGACCAACCCCCACCCAACTTCCTACCGACACTCACCTCACCTCTACTAGCCTCATCCCTGCCTCCTTACCATGTCCGTGTTCCCTCTCACCTACCCGCACCTCCCACCTCACTGAACAACCCCCAACCCCTACTTCCCACCTACACTCACCTCACCTCAATGAGCTTCATCCCTGCATCCTTGACCTGTTCGTGTTCCCTCCCATCTTCCCACCTCTCGTTCCTCACTGACCAACACTCGTCACATCTCATGACCTACACGCACTCTTACTGGCTTCAATGCCACCTCCTTGACTTGACTGTCCTCTCTCCACCTATCTGCTCCACTATCTAACTTCTAATATCGCCTCCCAATGCTCTACTTATTTCAGAATCCCCCTCCCCTCCAATTTCTCTGAAGAAGGGTCCAGACCTGAAACATTAGCTTTCCTGTTCCTCTGATGGTGCCTGGCCTGCTGTGTTCATCCAAATCCACATCTTGTTATCTCAGACTCCAGCAGCGACAGTTCCTGCTGCCCCCACCACCATTCATGACTAGTTATGGCATGATAGTTGGTCTGTTGATCTTGTAATCATTTTGCCCTGTCAGTCATGTCTTAGTTCTGCTGTCTGACATGCAAGCAGTCGAATGTGGTAGTGACAACGGGTTGCCGTCAGTTTCAGGTACGCATGGTTCTAACCCCGGCATGTTTTCCTGCACTTGTCACTGAATCATTAATCAGCTTCATGGGAACCATAGACTGAGGGATTATCCGGGACAAAGAGTCACAGATTCTGGTAGAATACAATTCTGCTTCTGCTGCTGCTGCTGCGGTTTCCATCACCACATGGATGCCCAGTTTTGAGCTGCAGTAAGTGCAATGTAATGTCCCCCAGTTCAGACTGAGTCCCCATCGTCCGTGTCCACAGTGACCTACTCTGTTTCCTGATGTGATAACACTTCCATTGTCATTCTTCTGAGGGTCTTTGCATGGTGTCGCGCCTCCAATTTGTCACATTCCTCAAAACGCGTTAACATATCCATCTGAACCTTTTCCCTTCTAGTAGGGGCATCTTTGGGCAGTGCGGTGGCTCAGGGATGAGCACAACTGCTTCACAGCACCTGGGATGTAGGTTTGATTCTACTCTTGGGTGATGATGTTTGTGGAGTTTGCATATTCTCCCCCGTGTCTGCGTGGACTTCCTCAAGGTACTCCCGTTTCCTCCCACAGACCAAAGATGTGCGGGCTAGGTGAATTGGCCATGCTAATGCCCATCATGTTGAGGGATGCGTAAATCAGGTGGGTAATAGGGGGGTGGGTCTGGATTGGATGCTCTGAACATCGGTGTGGACTTGTTAGGCTGGAGGACATGTTTCCACACTGTAGGAAGGTTTTTAAAGAGAATGTTTCTCTCCCTGATCATGATTAAGAGCTCTGTAGTGTCAATGATGCCAGCGTTATGCAGTTTGGAACTAATGCATTTGTAAACCTTGCGCTGCCATTCACTTCTCAGTGTTTGGTGATCCATGTTGGACAGGGTGTTTGGGCAGCTTTGACACACATTTTTGGAATTTATTTGAAAACACAAATTGTTGAAGAAACTAAGCAGTTCTGGCAGCATCTGTAGAGTGAAAGCAACGTTAAGCTGTTGGATCCAGTGTAACAAAGTGTGAAGCTGGATGAACACAGCAGGCCAAGCAGCATCTCAGGAGCACAAAAGCTGACGTTTCGGGCCAGGACTCTTGATGCCTCTTCAAAGCTCCCAGTTTCTCCAGCAACTTTTCTTCTTGTTTCAGATTTCCAGCATGCACGTTTCTTTGTTTTGTTGAAAATTCAGTCAGTGTTGATTCATTTCTGGAGAAACTCAGCAGGTCTGGAGCATCTGTGGAGACAGAGAAGCAGAGTTATGGTTTCAAGTCCAGCAAGACCCTTCGTCCCAACTGAAAAGCATTGGAAAATTATCTTTTTAATACCTTGACAGAGGTAGAGGAGGGGTGAAAGAAAACAGAGGGTGTGGGGGTGCAGTGCAAGATACAAAGAGGTTTTTAATTGTGGTGGAAGAGAAACAGATGTACAGTGGGAGTAAATAAAGGTGTGAATGGGGGAGATGGGTTCTCTCTATTGAGTGCAATGTTAACAAGATACAAACAAGACAAGGTCACATCGTCTGCATCACATTGTGTTCACTCTGTCTTTTTAATAACTCTGAATATCTTGAGCATATATGAGCAATCTTATCTATCTGCACACATACACTGATTAAACAGTATATATGAAATCATTTCTCCTCCATTCCATTTCAAACTACCGTGTTTTGTTAATATTGTCAGGCACCATTCCTTCAGCCAAATTTATGCTGTTTCTTTCTCTGTGTTTTATTTTATGCCGTCTATGAAGAAGAAATTGCCTACTGGGCGATATCATGTTAGTCCTGCCCAGTCTGCACAGCCACTGTCCCCTCTTCCTTACTGTTTCTTAATCAATCACATAGATATTGTCTCCGACCCTTTACTCTGAATAAGCAAAGCAGTTACCAATGTAACGTTTACTTTTGGTATAAGGCCAAAAAATCGGAAAAGAAAAGCTGTATTAGCTGCAAAAAAACGATGTTTGCAAATTTAGGAGCAAATTATTGAAAGTGTTGAGTTAAAGATAAAATGTTGCCTTATTAGGGCAGTGAGAGGAAAGTTCGGCAACATCCACATTTCCTGTCTTTCTCCAGGCGTTTGTGGCCATAGACCGTTTTTAGATTGGCAGTTGTTGTCGTGGAGCAGGCTTCAGTGTAGTTGCAAGCTCTCGATTGGTTCTTCGGAAAACGGTTACATATGGCATTGCATGCAGAAAACACAGCTGAATCATTGAGCCTGTGCAGAGAAAGCATCACCTTTCTCCTCTAACTCTATCATTGTGACAGTAATTGGAGATGGGCACTCAGACCTATAGCAGGCGATGTCAGCATCCCACCCAGAACAGGTAGTGTTGTTACATTAAAACTGTCAGAGTGAAAGGGGTTAACTGGAGCTGTTTGTTCTGTGACTCGAATTAATGTCAGTCTCCATGGATACTAACTGTGTCACTGGAGGATTTCCCTCTTCTGTTAATAAGGGGTTTCTTCCAATGCGTTATCCTATATTATCCGTGGCTGTGTCATCCTCAACACGATTGGGATCAGCAGCACCAGAGAGAGGGAGAGATCGGAATCTGTGACCAGCAGATTCGGATGATCCAATCATGGATCAGAATCTCAGAACCACACACGGGAATGTGACAACAATGTACCAGAATCTGAAAGGAATAGATTGGAATGTTCCAACAATGGACAGGAGTTTATCCGATGGCCTTTACTGGTTTTCTATTGATGGGGTATCATTAACATGGCAGATATACGGTGTACTGATGATTATTCAAGTGGGTTACTATCCCATCCTCGCTATTGTTGGTGTTCCTGGTAAGTGTCTCTATCTCTGATCAATCATTTAATCTGTAAAACTTTGCGAACGGCATCTCAATTTCTATGATCTATGTTTGACAAAGATGGAAACTATTGTCTTCAGTTTCCATAACAACCTCAATTCTTACTCCATGGCTTTTAACACCTTCAATTAGAAACACCCGAGGAGGAACAAACGAGTTCATAACCATCATTGGCCATTTTGTCCTGAGCTGATTTATATCACAGTATTCCCTTTATCACCCATAATATTCCCAGACTTCACTTCTTATTCAATGCTCTTTCTGAATGAACTAAAATCTTTCCAGGTGCAATTCTCGTCTGGCCACACTTGCAGCTTTGATTTATAATACTTTGATAAATAATACTTAGATTGTATACATATTCTTATCTCTACCTGGACCTATGCCAGTTGCAAAGTGTGAAGACAATGTTATTCTAAAAAGAGGTGTTCACAGCTTTGTGTCACTGGTTTCAGCATAACCCATCGATGGTCATGAGTGAGTGCCTTGTTCATCATCTCCTAAGTGCAATGCTCTGATGTATTCACTTGGTGACAGAGGCCATCTCCTTCACCTCACCCCCACTGACCCACTGCTGAGTGGAATGCATTATTTCCGTCTCCACAGAAGAAAATACAGAAAATCATCCAGAAATTCCACAGGACAGAGTGACTGTGAAAATGAGAAACTGTGGGAGATTAGAATTAATAAAGAGGAATTGCTCAAAACTAATTGAACTGAAGTTTGGTACTTTGCTCTGGTACGTCCCAGAGTATACAAGTAGGTGGCAATAGAGCTAGTGAAAGAGTTACAGTGTCATACAGCTCTTCAGTCGAACCAGTCCATGTCAAACATAATCCCAAACTATCCCAGTCCCACCCACCTGGGCTTGGGCCATATCCCTCCAAATGTTTCCTGTTCAGGTACTGATCCAAATGTCATTTAAAAATTGTAACTAAAAGAAATAATTATTGGCTACCATTCAAAATTCTAGAGATTGCGGCATTTCCGGTTCCTGCAGAATGGAAAACTGCTGTTGTAACTCAGATAAAATGTGGAGTTGGAGGGAAAACAAACAAAAAAACAAAATTGGACAACTTGATTTCCGTTATGATGAAAATATTGGAATCTTTTATGAGGACTGTAAAAATTAGACACTTGGGGGATCATAATACGACTTGGTAGAATCAACATGGATTCAGGAAAGTGAAGTCATATTTGATAAACCAGTGGAGTTTATGTTAATTAAAGCATCCACAAATTATGGACCTGCGTCCAAATTATCCTCAGCAACGTCTTATATTGCTGCTTCACAGTCTTCCCTGCTGAGGCTGTATTTCTGGTAACATTGGCCAGTTCCTCCCTCGAGTCTTTGTCGTTTCATTACTCAATTATAATTGTGTCACATCCAAATGTGAGCAATACATTTAAACTGAAAGAGGGAGGTTGGAGAGATAAGACATGGAGAAAGATTGGAGTATTTATTAACTTGATATATGTGATTTGTTAATGAGAGAGAGAGAAAGTGAGAGAGAATATGGATGATGAGATGTCAAAATAGAGAAAACTAGATTATCAACAGAAGTTGCTGTACTTTCCTATTTGTTTTGGCAATTCCTGTGTGTTGTGGTCCTTTATCCAGTGAGTGTTTTACTGAGTAATATGTATATAATCGTTGAAGCATCCACAAATGAGAACCAGTGGGAGTGGTGTATTTGAATTTCTAGAATGCTTTGGTATGGTTGCACGCAGGTGAATGAATAAAGTTGGAGTCCAGGGGTAAGGAAGAATATACCACATGGATTGAGAATTGTTTAGTTGAGACCATACAGAGAGTCAAGCCTTTTTTCAGATTGAACTTTTGGTGCTGTTACTTTAGGTGTATCACATGTATCAGTGTTTGGACCACGGTAATTTGAAAGGCTTACAAACGATTTGGATGTAGCCAGCAAGAGCAGACATCTCATTTTGTAATGATTAAATGGTGCAAGGTTGGGAAGTCTTGTTGCCCAAAACGACCTACATGTCCTTGATCATAGGTCACCAAAAATAGTACATATAGGGGTATCAGTAATGAAGGAAATAAAAGTTATACTGTTCTTCATTGTGAATGATTCAGGTACATAAATAAAGCCATCTTTCTGCAGTTGTAGAGCCTTGATCAGAGAGTATTTAGGATCACTGTGTACAGGCTTGGTCTCCTTCGTTAGGAAAGATCTCCTTGCCACAGGCACAGTGTAAACGAGTATCGCCAGTCTAATCCCTGAGATGATGGTACCGTGAGGAAACTGACTGTTTAATCTGTAGTGTTGTGAAAGAATAACAGATAATTCCATTAAAACGCACGGTTGGCAGTGAACACTTACGTTCACAAAACACACTGATATGGTGAGAAATTCCAAAACATACCCAAGTAAGTATATATATATAGGTTTTACATGTCAGATTACATAGATCCCCATGTCGATTGAGGGAGCAATGCAGATTCTGAATGAAATCTCCCCACATTAATGTGTAACCCGACACTGAATGTCATGTTGTTCACAATCCCGACATTAACCATAATACCTTACTTCTAAAGCAGAATGTCATTCCAACCACATTCTGATCTTCACAGAGAACACAAGTTGGAGGACGAAGCCTTGAGATTTTGAACAAAACATTAGGCTTCCTTTGCTTCTTATGAAGGGTTGAAGCCTGAAACGCCAGCTTTTGTGCTCCTAAGATGCTCCTTGGCCTGCTGTGTTCATCCAGCTCCACGCTTTGTTATCTTGGATTCTCCAGCAACTGTAGTTCCCATTATCTGTAATTAGGCTTCCCACCTCACTGCTAGAAAACCGCTTTAAAGTACCACATGTGTATCACGAGCAACGGATGCAAGATGCACAGTGTGGAGCAGACTATCTGTGCAGCTCCTGCTCCATTTGCTTGTCGTGTTGGAGCATCAGTCACCTCACTCTGTTTCCATGTAAGTGACTGTAAGGGCTGAATGGCCTCCTCCTGTTCATATGTCAGTGACTCAAGGGGCTGTACAGCAGGGCCAAGTGCCTCATTGGTCTTCCCCGGGTTCCTGTGTAACAGCTCGATGTTCGAACTAGTGTGACAATGCTGTAAATGATGAGGTTATTTTGTTCTGGATTCTTTTAAGAGAGAGATTGAACAAGAGGCAGAAAGCTGTCTTGTTAATAAACGTTGAGTAAACAACTTGAGAGACTTTGGTTTTTTTCACAACATCTGTCAACTATTTCACGACTGTAGCTCTGAATAAATGTAAACAGAAAGGCACCACAGACTTCTGGGGAAGAGAATTTCTGGTTGAAATGCCCTTTTTGAATTTCTTCTCATCCATCTTATAGAATCAGAAATTCACACAGCGCAGAAACAAACACTTTGGTCCAACCTGTCCACACTGACCAAATACGTAATCCGATCTCTGCCCATTTTCCAGTATTTGGCCGATATCCATCTAAACCCTTCCTATACATTTACCAATCCAGGTTCCCTTTAACTGTGTAAATGCACCCATCTCCACCACTTCTGGCTGCACTTTCTGTACACACACCACTCTCTGCATGAAAATGTTGCCCCACGTTCCCTTCTATATCTTTCCCCTCTCACCTTCAACATATGCACTTTACTTTTTGACTCCTGGGAAACAGAGCTTGGCTATTCAGACTATTCATGCTCCTCATGATTTTATAAGCCTCTGCAATGTCACCCCTCAACCTCCAGCACTCCAGGGGAAAAAGCTGCAAACTATTCAGCATCTCCCTCTCGCTCAAACCCTCCAATCCAGGAACATGCTTGTCAACTTTTTCTGCTCCTCTCAAAGCAAACAACAACCTTCCTTTAGCAGAGCCAACCAAAATGTGCGCAATAGTCTAAACATGGCCTCATTGACGTCTTGTACAGAAGGAACATGCCATCCCAACTCCTGCACCCAAAGCTCTGAGTGGTTAGGACAAGCGTCCCAAAACTGTCCTTCAGCATCCTGTCTACCTGCTACCCCACTTTCAAGGAACTAAGCTCCTGCACCCAAGGTCCCTTTATTTGGCAACACTCCCCAGGACCCTAGCATTAGTTGTATAAGTACTGCCCTGCTTCACCGTAACAAATGCAAAACCTCTCATTTGTCTAAATCAAACTCCATCAGCTACACCTTGGCCCCTTGGCCCATCTGATCAATGTCCCATTGCGCTCTGAGATAATCTTCACCACTGTCCACTGCACCACATTTTGATATCATCTGTAAACGTACTATCCATGCCTCTGATATTCACATCCAAATCCTTTACATTAATGATGGAAAGCAGTGAACTCAGCACTGATACTTGTGGCACATCGCTGGTCCCTGGTCTCCAGTCTGTAAACAATCCTGTACCTTCAAGCCAATTTTGAATTCAATTGTCTAGCTCCCCCTGGATCCCATGTGTCCTCCCATTAATAACCTGTCTACCATTCAGAGCATTATCAAACACCTTCAAAAAGCCCATGCAGACAACATCTGCCACACAGCCTTCATCAACCTTCTTTATCACCTCTTCAAGATAATCAAGTTAGTGAGACATGTTTCCCACCACACAAAGCCATGTTTACTACCCCTAATCAACGTTTGGCTTTCCAATTGCTTGTAAATCCTATCCCTCAGAATCCCCTACAACAACTTACCCAGCTCTCATGTCAGCCTCACTGCTCTATGGTTCCCTGGCTTGGCTGGTCACTGTTTCCTTTTCCAGTCCCACTCATCCACTGGTCACAGCAAATTTTATATGTAACCAGGTTGTGATGTGGCCGATGATATAGGGCTCAGACTGGGCCAGGGTCGGCGTTAGGAACAAGCCAGGCAGTTTTCTTTAATCTGCTAAAAAGCATGTTTATGAGCAAAATAATGTTACTCAAACAATGATGGAAAGAAGAATGTGAAACAGTTTGGATCTGCAAATACGTACATTAATGCTTTCCCTTTAATGATACACACACACACACACACACACACACACAGACATTTTTTACGTACGTTTGATGACAAACTTAAATGTTAATTTGAAATAACTTAGTCCACATAATAGTTGAACTCCTGACAAAAGGAAAAAAAATGTGAGATTGCCCCAAATGTTATTCTGCTTCTGAATGTGTTCTGTTCGCACAAATTGTTGCCAATGGGATTACTTCCTGGAACAGTTAGATTTGACTGAATTCCCTTTGCTTCAGGCAGTAGGAGATTCCAGTGTGTCATCGTCATGAATCTTGCACGACTGATAAAGGTGACTGACCAATGTTTAGCTCTCATACATTGTTGTGATGAGGTAGAAGGAATGAGACAGGGAGCGATACACTAAACAGGGAGGTTATATTATTTTTCCCTCTCTGTGTTGAATCACACAATAATGTTATTCGACCCCCAAACTGGAACATGTGAGGTCTTCTTGAACTTTGTCTGAAGTATATGTTTCCGCCACATTCCTGCTCCATGTCGGTGCATCATTGCTGCTGTTGTACACAGAGCGATTTCCTTAGCAGCAAATGGGCCCACTTGATTGAAATATATGTTTATATGTGCCTGCGTAATTTAAAAATAAAATGCTTAATGTCTTCACAATATCTCTGTTAAAATGAATGTGTCTTATTCCGAAGTAAACACAGAAATTACTAGAAAAGCTCAGCAGGCTGGGAGCATCTATGAAGAGAAATCAGAGTTCATGGTTCAGGATGAGTGAACCTGTTTTATTTTTTAAATGACTTCCTTAAATTTATTCTTCCATACACGAGCAAATATCCGTCAAGTATTCACCAGCTACACTCTCTTCAAAATCTTATATAGTCGAGAAGAACATTTCTTGTTCTCAGGTCTGAGCTGTTAATCCTCCATAACATAATGCCTTCATCCCAGGGCAGCGTACAGAGAACCATCTTTGAAAATTTTCAAACACAGTTGCGTCTTTTTTTTTTCAGTTTAGGGCATCATAACTACACACTGAGCATCAAATGTGGTCTCGGCAATGCCCTGTACAGATGCAGGGAGACGTGCCTAAGATCATAGCCGGCACCCTTTGCAAGAAACAATATCATTCAAATCACTTTCCAAATCAATTACAACATCTTCAGAACAATGTTATGTGATTTATGTACCAGGACACACAAATCCCTCTCTAGCTCCGACCTCTGCATTCCTTCTCCAGCCATATAATTTACTGCTGTTTTATCCTTTCCCCAAAACACAAACTTCCCATAACCCACACTGTACTGTTTTATTTGCAATGCTGAAAGTTTGCTCATTATCATCCCCTGTCTACAACCCGTTATAGATTCTCTGCCACAATTCGACATGGTATTGGACAACTGGCTGATATAAAATTGGACAAGCCCACTTGTCCGGCTGATTTTAATCACAGGCTGCTGTAGGCGACAAGAGAGGGAAGGCTCTGGACCATTTTTTTTTCAGAATTGCCACAGGGGAGGTGTCAGAGTGCTGGAGAACAGCTAATGTGGTTCCCTTTTACAGGAAGAATGGCAGAGATAGACCTGGCAACATTAGGCCAGTGAGTATCGGATCAGTGTTCGGGAAGCCATGGGTGAACATAGGAAAGGAGAAAATTGATCTGCATTCGGGTTTAATCAGGGATAGGCAGGATGGCTGCATCAAAGGGAAGGCATGTCTAACAAATGTGGTTGATTTTTTTTTAAGGTGGTCATTTCAATGGTTTTCCAGTGAGGCCTTTGAACAAAAAAATCACATAGGAATCTTATAAGGAAAGTAGAATCTAATGCTATCAAGGGTAACTTGGCAAGTCACATTCAAAATTGTCTTAGTGGCAGGAGACAGAGGGTGGTGATAGATGGCTGTTTGTCTGACTGGAGACCAGGTCCTTGGTGAGATCTTAACTGAACAGTGTGCAGTATTGTGTACAGATTTGGTCTCCATGCCACATAAAGGACGAACCTGACACTGAGGGACTGCAGTGAAGGATGACCAGACTGATGTCTGTGATGACAGGCCTGTTGTTTGAGCGGAGTTTGAATCAGCTGGGCCAAAATTCCTTGAGGTTTAGGAAAATGAGTGAAGATCTCAGTGAAATATCTCACACTCTCACAGGTGAGACAGGTTGGAAACAGGGATGATAATACCCCTGGCTGGGACGTCTAAAATAAGGGCCCACAGTATTAGGTACAGGCAGGCCACTGTGCATTGAGATGAGAATAAATGTCTGTACTCAGAGATTGGTGAACCTGGGGCATTCTCTACCATGCAAGGCTATGGAAACAAGGCTCTGAATTTAGATAAGGATTTCTAGACACAAAATTGATACAGAAAGGACAGGTGTATAGGATGGGTGATAGAGGATTGGCCATCATTATGTTCTATGGGGGAGAAAAATCAACGGATGGAAAGGACTACTGAAGTTCATATTTTATATTTTTCAGCAGATTAATCACGTTAAGGGATATGTATATTGTGTGGTTGAAGTGCATTGAGGAGATGTTTGGCCATGAACTAGAATGTGGGAGACTAAATAGATCGAATGGCCTACTCCGTTCCCGATGTTGCTGTGCAGTCTGTGGGAAAGCTCTGCACATGTTCTCACAAGCTCTCAGATGCAAAGGAGGTCTCTGCAGGTTTGACAGGACAGTGTTTCATTTTCCCTTTCCCAATACCGAGGCCGAGGCAGGGTGTTCTGTCCAGGTTTTTCCTTTCCGATGTCGGAGTAGTTTGATACGAGTGACTGCCTTGCATTGCTGTTTCAGACACCATTGAAGATTTCATCACGTCTCTGGAGTTACTTTTAGGACATACCAGGAATTCACGGTAGATTTCCATCCTGAAAGTACATTCTTGAAGCACATTGGTTTTTACAATCGATATTGTCTTCAACACCCACTTTTACTGACACAATATTTCAAATTTCGATATTTTATTAACTGATATTAACATCCCTCGGCTGCTAAAGCATTAGCCTGGTCTGGATTAGTAATCCAGTGATATTTCCACAACAGCACCATCTCCACATGGGAACCCACCAGAAACCACACTGAGCAGGATATTTCTGTGCTCTCTGACAGCTCTGTCACAAACAACTTCCAACAATTCGACAATCGTAATGAGACTAAGAGTGTGGCAGTTGGTCAGATTGTAACTATTCTCCTCTTTGGGGACTGGGCACAGCTGAGTAATTGTCCACATTGCCAGGTAGGTGTCAGAGTTGTGGCTGGAATGAAACAGCTTCCCCAGGGGCACGGCTTATTGTGCAGCACAAGCCTTCAGTCTATTGTAGGAACGGTCCCAGGGCCAGTTATCTTCTTCGTATCTTTAGTTTTTTCTTGGTATCATGTGGAGTGAATTGAATTGGTTGAAGACTTGCATCTGTGTTTTGTAGGGGGTCATGATGAGGGTGAGCTAAGTCATCCATTCAATACTTCTGGCTGAGGATGGTGCAGATACTACATCCTTGACTTTTGTACTGATGTGGAGGGCTGCTCCATTGTTTAGGATGGGGATATTTGTGGAGCCCTCTCCTCCAGGGAGTTGTTTAACTGTCAATCACCATTTATGACTGTTTGTGGCAGTACTTCTGGTCTGTTGGTATTGCAATCACTTTGCCCTCTCTGTAATGTGTTAGTTCTGCTGTTTGGAATGCAAGCAGCCAAATCTGGCATTTATAATGGGCTGGCATCAGTTTTTGGTTGAGATGGTTCTGACCCCGGCGTGTTTGGCTGCACTCGTCACTGAACCATTGATCAGCTTCATGGTAACCATAGACTGAGGGATTCTCTGGGACAAAAAGTTACAGATTGTGGTTGAACACAATTCTGCTGCTGCTGTGGTTTACATCACCACATGAATGGCCAGGTTTGAGCTGCAATACGTGCAATGTAATTGTACTGCCTGTCCCCCAGTTCAGTCCGAGTCCCCATCGCTCCTGTACTCAGTGACCTACTCTGGGTTCTGATGTGGTAACACTTCTACTTTAATGTTCTCATTCTTCTCAGAGTCTCTCCATGATGCCACGCCTCCAATTTGTCACATTCCTCAAAACACATTTAAAATCTTCATCTGAATCTTTTCGCTTCCCACAGTGAAATTTTCTGTTTTTAAAGTGAATGTGCTTCTCCCTTTTTCTCTGCCTGACCATGATTAAGTGCTGTGTAGTGCCAGTGATGCCAGCCTTAACCAATAATGAGTGCACCTTGCTGTGCCATTCACTTCCCAGTGTATGGTGTTCTATGTTGGACAGGGCGTTTGTGCAGCTTTGACACACACTGTTGGAATTTATTCGAAAACAGAAATTGTTGAAGAAACTGAACAGATCTGACAGGATCTGTGGAGTGAGAGCAAAGTTAACCTGTAGGATTGGGTGATGCTTCTTCAAAACTCCCAGTTTCATCAGCAATTTTTGTTTTTGTTTCAGATTTCCAGTGTCCACAGTTGGATGTTTTGTCGAAAATTTATTTTGTGCTGATACATTTCTGGAGAAACTCAGCAGGTCTGGACGCATCTGTGGAGACAGAGAAACTGAGTTAAGGTTTCAAGTCCAGCATGAGCCTTTTTCCAAACTGAAAAGGATTGGAAAATGATCTTTTTAATACCTTGACAAAGGTGGATGAGGAGTGACAGAAAACAGAGGGTGTGGGGGTGCAGTGCAAAATACAAACAGATGTTTAGTTGTGGTGAAAGAGAAACAGATGTAAAATGGGAGTAAATACTGTTGTGAATGGGGGAGATGGGTTCTTTCCATTGAGCGCAAGATAAACAAGACACAAACAAGACCAAGTCACAGGAAGACCGGAAGGGAGAACGTAAGAACGATGGAGAACATTCACAATGGTGTCAGGCTGTGAGGCTATGGAGTTGAATATTAAGGCCTACAAACTAAAAAACTCAAAGCCGAAAATGAGGTGTAACTCGAGCTTGGGGTGTCCTTCATTGAAACATTACAGGAGCCCAAGACTGAAATGTTGGCATGAGAACAAGGTAGATTATCGAAATTGGAAGCAACAAGGAGGTTAGATTTATTCCTACCGACAGAGTGGAAGTGTTTGGCAAAGCAGTCTCTCTTTGGTCTCGCCAGTGTAAAGCAGGCAGCATTGAGAGCAGCAATGACAGTAGACTGAAAGCGTGAAATGCTGCTTCTCCTGGAAGGTGTGTTTTGTGTTGATGAGAAAGGAGGAACAAGTCTGTGATCTCTTCAAATATCGGATTTATTTCATCTTCAATATTGACGACATTGTTGTACATTGGGACCTCTGCAGCAACAGCTTTCATTGTGCTTTTTAGGCTTTTTAAAACTCAATTTATTCACAGGCTGTTCCCGACATCCTTAACTACAGGGTCTAGGCAACAATTTGTTTGTCATGTGCGCTCCTGTATGCTTTAAACCGATTTCCTTCATTTCAACTGCACTTGCAAGTCTTCTGTTTGTAATATAATTTGCAAATTTAACCCTTGTTATGCTGTAGCTGAATCAGAAAAAATTCAATCCGCTCCACAACTTCCTTGCTTTTACACTCTGTACCTCTGTTCATAAAACAAAAGATCCACTGAGCCTTCTTTACAATATTTTTCACTTGCCCCCATCACCTATAATCTCCCGTCTCTGTGCCCCTCTCTTCTGAAAGTGTTGGGGGGGGTATATTTGATGGTGGTCTGGGACCCTCCCTGACTCCAGCGATTCCTGAAAGATCACCAGCAAAGCCAAACAAACCCATCCGCTATCTCCTTAGAACTATGGCGCACTGATCTGGTTAATTTATCTACCTTCAGATCTTTCAGCTTCCCCAGCACCTTCTCCTTACTGATGGTCACCTCACTTACCTCTGCCTCTGATTCGCTTTATGTTCTGGCTGGATGCTGGTGTCTTCCACCGTGAAGACTGATGCAAAGTCCCGATTCAGATACTCTCCCATTTCTATGTTTCCCATAAGTACTCCAGCCTCATTTCCAGCAGTCCCGTGTTTGGTCATGTTTCCCTCTCTTCGTCGTTATATATCTAAAGACCTCTTGCAATCTTCTTTTATATTATTGACAAGCTTGCCATCATATTTCATCTTCTCCTCCCTATTGCTTTTATTATTTATCCGAAGATGGGATTTGAAGTCTTACTAATCCATTGGATTTCCCATTGTCTTCACCACATTTTATGCTTTCGCTTTTGCTCTCATGCTGTGCCTCACTTCCTGTATTATCGACAGCTGCCTTGTCCTCCACTGAGTGTACTTCTTCTCCCTTGGGAGGAATTTAATATGCACCTTTGAATTATCCCAAGAAACTCCTGCTATTGCTGCTACACTGCCAGGCTTCCCTTCACATCAACTCTGGCAATTCCCTTCCTCCTTTGTAGTGACGTTCCTCTATTATAATCACAACACATCCACAAATGAGCAATAGATCTAACTGAAAGAGGGAGGTTTGAGAGATGTGACACCAAGCACTATTGGAGGGTTTATTAACAAGATATAAATATAGAGAGAGAGAGAGAGAGAGAGAGACCGAGACAGAGAGGGAATGTAGCTGAAGAGGTGTAAAATAGAGAAAACTAGATTATTGACTGAAGGAAATGTACTTTGCTATTTTGGCAAGTTCTGCGTGCCGTGGTCCTCTGTACAATGTATGTACAACACAGAAACATGTTCACATTCTCTGTCTGATATCAGAACTTTTATCTCCACTAGTATGACAGACACCAGGCAGTGACAGAACCCAGCCGGTTAATGTATTTATTTTCTCTCGGTGTGTTAACTAATTGAAATTATGTGGGACACCCGAAGCAGAAATTTATAACACACAATCTGACAAGAATGAGAGACTAGTGGATGGAAACCCAGAGACGGGAAATTCCTGAGTGAAGGGGAGCAGAACAAATCAGCTGAGAATCAAATAATGTTCAAATGATTTTTAAAATTTGCATATCGTATGCACCATATTTTGTTAACCATGTCTCCATTGTTAACTCTGAATGTCCCCTGCACACATCAACAATCTTATCTATCTGCACACACCGACAGAGAGTACATATCAAATCATTTCTCCTCTATTCCAAACTGTCATGTTTTGTTTTGCAGTATCACTCGCCATTCCTTCAGCCAAGTACATTCTGTTTCCTTCTCTGGAATTTATTTTATTCTGACTATAAGAAGATATTGGTGTCTGGGGGATATCACTGTACTCCTGGCCAGTCTCCGCAGGCACTGTCTCCTATTCCTTTCTGTTTGCTAACCAATCACACAGATGCTGTCTCTGTCTCTTTAATCCCAATAAACAAGGCAATTGGAAATTTTGCGCTTACTTTTGAGCTGAGGCCAAAAAAAGTAAAGAAAAGGTGTATAAACTGTGCAAAAAATGTTTGCAAATTTTGAAACAAATTATTGATTGCATTCTGTTAAAGATAAAATGTTGCCTTGTCAGGGCAGTGAGAGGAAAATTCGGTGAAATCCACATTTCCAGTCTTTCTTCAGGGCAGTTGTGTCCAGAGACAGTTTTTAGATTGTCAGTTGTAGTGACAGAGACTTCAACGCAGGAGCAACCTCTCGAGTAGCTCTTAGGCATGTGGTTACGCTGAGCATCTCATGTGGATAGCAAAACAGAATCATCGAGCCTGTAAAGAGAAAGTATCACCTTTGTGTTTTGCTTCTGTCATTGTGTGAGAGTAATTGGATATGGGCACTAAGACCAAAAGCAAGCAATGTCAGCATCCCAGTCCGGATATTATTGTTACAATAAGAGTGTTGTATTGAAAGGGGTTAACTGAAGCTGTTTGCCCTGTGACTTGAATTAATGTCAGTCGCCATGGATACTAACTGTGTCACTGGAGGGTTTCCGTCTTCTTTTAATAAGGGGTTTCTTCCAATGTGTTACCCCACAGTATCCATGGCTGTGGCATAGTCAACATAATTGGGATCAGCAGCTCCAGAGAGAGGGAGAGAGATCAGAATCTGTGACCAGCAGATCGGGATGTTCCAATTATGGATCAGAATGTGAGAACAATGGAGTTGAATGTTCCAATAATGGATCAGAATCTCAGAACCATAGACAGGAATGTTACGACAACGTACCAGAATCTGAGAGTAATAGAATGGAATCTTCCATCAATTGACAGGGTTCATCCGATGGCTTTTACTGGCTTTCTATCGATTGCATACCATTGACATTGCGGATAGAATGAGTACTCATGATTATTCAAGCGGGTTACTATCCCATCCTCACTTTTGTTGGAGTTCTTGGTTAGTCTCTCAATCTCTGTCCATTTATTAATTCTGGAAGCCTTTGTGAACAGCATCTCAATTTCTAAGCTCTATATTTGGTATTGTTGGAAACTATTGTACTCACTTTCAATTACAATCTCAATTCTTATTTCATGGCTGTTTTCACCTTCACTTACAAACACCCGAGGAGGAGCAAAAGTGTTCATAACCAGCATTGGCCCATTTTGTCCTGAGCTGATTTATATCACAATTTTCCCTTTATCACCAATAATATTCCCAGCTTTCACTTCTGCCTCAGTGCTGTTTCTGAATAAACCATCATCCACGTCTTTCCAGTTTAAATTCTCTTCTGGCCACACTTGCAGTTATTAATATTTTGATTGTATACTTATTCTTCTCTCTGCCTGGGCCTATGCCAGTTGCGAAGTGTGAGGGCAGGTTGATTCTAAAATGAGGTGGTTACAGCTTTGTGTCACTGGTTTAAGCATGATCCGTCGATGGCCATCAAATGACAGTTTCATTGAACTGTTTAGATTCTTGAACTCTCCGAGCAGGAGTGGGTGCTAAGTCGATCATTGCCTAAGTGCAGTGCTCCGATGTATTCACTTGGTGACAGAGGCATCTCTCTTCACCCCAACCCCACTGACCCACTGCTGAGTGAAGATACAGAAAATCTTCCAGAAATTCTACAGGACAGTGACTGTTAAAGTGAGAAACTGTGGGAGATTAGAATTAATAAAGAAGAATTACGCAAAACTAATTGAACTGAAGTTTGATACGTTGCTCTGGTGCGTCCCAGAGTATACATGGAGGTGGCAATACAGTTCATCAGCTCAACCAGTCCATGCCAAACACAATCCCAAACTATCCTCCTTTCACATACCTGGACTTGGCCCATATCTCTCCCACTGTTTCCTGTTCATGTACTTATTCAAATGCCATTTAAAACTTGGAACTACAAGAAAGAATTATTGATTTCCATTCAAATTTCCTTAGATTCTGGAATTTTTGGCTCCCACACAATGGAAAGTAGCTGCTGTAACCCCAATAAAAACTGGAGTGGGAGAGAAAACAAAATAAAACTAAATTTTGGGCAACTTGATGTCTGTTAATGAGGGAAATATTGGAATCTTTTATGTTGACTGTGAAAACTAGACATTTGAGGGGAATCATAAAATGACTTGGCAGAATGAGCTTAGATTCAGGGAATGGAAGACATCTTTGAAAAACCTGTGAAGTTTGTGTTAATTAAGTTTCAGTCCACAAATTTCAGGTGTGTGTCCAAATTATCCCCAGAAATGTGTTCCATTGCTGCTTCACCATCTTCCCGACTAAGATTGTATTCCTATTAACTCTAGCCAGTTCCTCCCTCATGACTTCGTAGTTTCATTACTCACTTATAATCATGTCACATCTAAATGTGAGCAATACATTTAAACTGAAAGAGGGATTTTTGAGAGATAAGACATGGAGAAAGATGGGAGCATTTATTAACTCGATATATGTGATGTATGTATGAGAGAGAGAGAAAGTGAGAGAATATGGATGATGAGATGTAAAACTAGATTATCAATAGAAGTAGATGTACTTTCCTGTTTGTTTTGGCAATTCCTGTGTGTTGTGGTCTTTTGTTCAATGCATGTACGACCAAGTAATATGTATATAATAGTTGAAGCTTCCACACATGGGAACCAGAGGGAGTGGTGTTTTTGAATTGACAGAACACATTTGATATGGTTGCACACAGGTGAGTGAGTAAAGCTGGAGTCCAGCGGTTAGGGGAAAAAACTACATGGATTGAATTAGAGAATTAGAGATAATGGGAACTGCAGATGCTGGAGAATTCCAAGATAATAAAATGTGAGGATGGATGAACACAGCAGGCCAAGCAGCATCTCAGGAGCATAAAAGCTGACGTTTCGGGCCTAGACCCTTCATCAGAGAGGGGGATGGGGAGAGGGAACTGGGATAAATAGGGAGAGAGGGGGAGGCGGACCAAAGATGGAGAGGAGAGTATAGGTGGGGAGGTAGGGAGGGGATAGGTCAGTCCGGGGAAGACGGACAGGTCAAGGAGGTGGGATGAGGTTAGTAGGTACATGGGGGTGCGGCTTGGGGTGGGAGGAAGGGATGGGTGAGAGGAAGAACCGGTTAGGGAGGCAGAGACAGGTTGGACTGGTTTTGGGATGCAGTGGGTGGGGGGGAAGAGCTGGGCTGGTTGTGTGGTGCAGTGGGGGGAGGGGACGAACTGGGCTGGTTTAGGGATGCAGTGGGGGAAGGGGATATTTTGAAACTGGTGAAGTCCACATTGATACCATTAGGCTGCAGGGTTCCCAGGCGGCATATGAGTTGCTGTTCCAAAGTCATGGATTGAGAATTGTTTAGTTGAGAAAACACAGCCAGTTAAGGCCCTTTCCAGACAGAACGCTGTCGTGGGGAATCACATGTATCAGGGTTCGGTAATTTGAAAGGCATTCTACAATTTGGATGTGGCCAATAATAGCATACATCTCATTTTGTAATGATTAAATGGTGCGATGTTGGGAAGTGTTGTTGTCCAAAAGGACCTGCATGTCCTTGATCGTTGGTCAGCACAATTGGTACATTCAGGGATATCAGTAATAAGGGAAGTAAATGGTCTGTTGTCATTCATTATCAGATAATTCAAGTGCATAAATAAGACCATATTTCTGCAATTGTCGAGCCTTGATGAGAGAGCACTTAGAGGCATTATGTACAGATTTTCTCTCTGTTGTAAGGAAAGATCTCCTTGCCACAGACGCAGTACAAGCAGGTATCCCCAGTCTAATCCCTGAGATGATGGTACATGAGGAGACAGTGAAGAAACTGTGTGTTTAATCTGTTGCACTGTGAAAGAATAAGCGATAATTGCATTAAAAGTTGAAGTTTGGCAGTGAGCACTTATGTCCAAGAAAGACATTGATAGGGTGTGGAATTCCATACATTACCCATGTTATTACATGTGGATTTAACATGTAAAATGACATAGAACCCCATGTCAGTTGAGAGAGAAGTGCTCGATCTGAATGAACTCTCCCCACATTAATGTGCAACCCGACACTGAATGTCATGTTGTTCACAATCCCGACATTAGCCATAATACCTTACTTCTGAAACAGAAAGCTACTCCAACCAGATTCTGACGTCCATAGAGAACACAAGTCTGTCTTGTCGGAGGATGCGAGCTTGAGATTTTGCACAAAACATTAGGCTTCCCACCTCACTGCTGGAAAACCGCTTTAAAGTACCACATGTGTACCATGAGCAATGGACACACGAGGAACAGCGTGAAGCAGACTATCTGTGCAGCCCCTGCCCCATTTGCTTGTCATGTTGGAGCATCAGTTACCTCACTCTGTTTCCATGTAAGTGACTGGAGTGGCTGAATGACCTCCTCCTGTTCATATGTCAGTGACTCAAGGGGCTGTACAGCAGGGCCAAGTGCCTCATTGGGCTTCCCCGGGTTCCTGTGTAACAGTTCGATGTGCGAACCAGTGTGACAATGCTGTCACTGTATGAAGTTATTTTGTCCTGGATTCTTTTAAGAGAGAGATTGAACAAGCTGCACAAAGCTGTCTAGTTAATAGAACTTAAGGAAACCACTTGAGAGGTTTTTTATATCACAACATCTGTCAACTATTTCACAAATGTAGCTCTGAATAAATGTGAACAGAAAGG